>NC_052352.1:47787262-47973490 GCF_009727055.1 Benincasa hispida
ATTAATTATATGATAATTAATCCTAATATCACGTTTGGACGTGGATTAGTGGGCAACGTCGGTTATGGTAACCGATGGGTTAAAATGAAAATAGTTTTCATTTTTGAATCGTGCAATCGATCGTCGTTGATCCGCCCAAAGAGAATTCGTGAAGCGCGTTGATGAAAGAAGACGATCGCTCGAGAGCCTATACGATAGTCGCTTCTCCGCCTAAACGATCGCACAATGTCGCCTAAACGATCGCACACTATCGCCTAAACGATCGGATAGCTTCTCTAAACGATCGTATAGTGTGCCGATTTAGTTAAACGATCGTATACATTTTCCTACGATCGTTCAGCAAATCCTACACGATCGTGTAGCTCCTCTAGACGATAAGCATTTCTGCTATACGATATCATCGTTTTCTCTCCCACTTGCTTATTGCCTACACGACTCGTTGTTCCTCCATCCTCTACCAAATTCACCAAAGCCCCACCCTTTGGGTTTTCACTCCGAGAATACCCGGGGCTCATTAATGTGGTGTCATCCCTATTGCGGTCGTGAGTTCGCGTTGATCGTGCTGTTGTAGTCGACGTTCCCACCGAGCATTGGTAGATCACTTGGAGGGTTTTTGCTGCATAGAATTTCTGAAGTTTGAAGATAGTCTTCAACTGGTAAGGAACTCCGTCTCCTTGTTATTTATTGTATTCTGAGCATGCCGTTGATGAGTTTAATATGCATAACTGTTAGTATATAATGTATATCGTTTATATTCCGATCACTGTGAAATCGGAGCGATCTAAGCCCGCTTATGAACCTCTCATATTGTGATCCTTCAAACTCTATGGTCTGAAACAAGCACCTAAGCAATGACATGAAAAGTTTGATAACCTAATCGTATATAAAGGTTTCAAAGTTTATGAAAGTGACAAATGCATCTACCATAAGGTTGAAAATAATCTTTGCACTATCTTATGTCTATATATAGATGATTTGTTAATCTTTGGGTCGAACTTGTACATCATAAATGATGTGAAATCTTTATTCAGTGTAAACTTCGACATGAAAGACTTAGGAGAAGCTAGTATAATCTTAGGCATAAAAGTGAATAGGTCTGAAAAGGGAATTTCTTTGGATCAATCTCACTATATAGAAAAGATTCTAAAGAAATATAATTACTTTGAATGTAAACCAGCATGTATTCCTTATGATCCTAGTGTTAAGTTGTTCAAGAACACTGGTGACAGTGTTAATCAATCTGAGTATGCGAGCATCATAGGCAATCTTAGATACGCTGCTGATTGCACTAGGCCTGACATAGATTATGCTGTAGGATTACTTTGCAGGTTTACAAGTAGACCTAGTAAAGAGCATTGGAATGCTATAGAAAGGGTAATGAGGTACTTAAAGAAAACCCAAAACATAGGATTACATTATCAGAAGTTTCTTGTTGTCCTTGAAGGGTTTAGCGATACTGACTGGAACTCTCTTTCGGATGATTCAAAGGCTATAAGTGGCTATATTTTTAATATAGTAGGCAGAGTTGTCTCTTGGAAGTCCAAAAAAAAGATTATTTTAGCCCAATTTACGAGGGAGTCAAAAATGATAGCACTAGCGACTGCTAGTAAAGAAGCAGTCTGGCTTAGAGATCTGCTATAAGAGATTCCCTTATGCAAAAGCTGGTACCAGCTATATTAATCCATTGCGATAGTACTGCAACAATGTAAAAGTTCAGAACTGTTATTACAATGGAAAGAGACGACAAATACATCGTCAACACAATACCATTAGAGAGTTTCTCACTACTGGTGCAGTTAGAGTGGATCATATACAGACTGATGAAAATTTTCAAATCCTTTGACGAAATGACTGGCTAGAGAGAAGGTTTTCAGAACCTTAGAAAGGATGAGACTCATGCCCATAGAAAGATGAATCACTGTGAGGAAAATCCAACTTATAGGCTGGAGATCCCAAGAAATAGGTTCAACGGGTAATAACTGATCACAAATGATATATAATGAATCATGCTAGAACAAACACAGAATTCCATTCCTATGACTTAAAGTCTAAGCATGATATCCTAAAGTGTAAGAGAGGTTGAACTCAGTTCTTAATTAGATCTATACTTGATGACAAGTGGGGCACCTAGCTATAAGAGTACTCTTGATAGACCCACCTATGTGAATGTGGAAATGGGGGCCACTTCCTATGGAGTTTTTTAGGCTAACTCTCTAGAGCATTCACTAAATCGAGTTTTCGAACTACACCCTAATAACACCGTGTGAGGTGTTAGAGATAGAGTTCAAAACCAAAGATTACTCTAATATATTCTAAATCATCTACACTACGTAAAGGTTCAAGTTGTAAAACACCTTTGCTTATGCACAGTGTTGTAAAGACTGAAACTACTCGATGAAAAACTTGTTTCTCTTATGTTTTAAATTTTCAAGTAGGGGATTGTTGGGTGAAATTTTAGTTTTTTAAATTTTTTTTAAAAAAAGAAACAAAAGGAAACCAATCTTAGTTGAGAATCCCACATTGATAAATTTTGAAAAGGGAGTCTCCTTTTTGTACTCCAACCTTGGGATATGGGTTTAGGCCCCAAGGGTACCCATGTTTTGGAGAGAGTGAAGAGATAGGTCAATGTGGGTGTACAAGATTCAAATGGATGGGCGGTGGTGCTTTTGTCTAAAATATTGCCATTTACCATGTTTTTCACACGGCTTGTGTGTGATTATTTTTTTTTCGTTTTCGAGCATTCAAGGTGTGCGTTCTAGTGCATTTTCGATCGAGTTTTATTTTTGGGTTGTTTTATCCTGGGACGACATGGCAGCATTCTTGACTTGCTTGTACACTTAGGCAGAGTCGCGAAACGTCTTAAAGAGAGCGAGATCCGTGACTAAAAAGCTTTTGTTTTGCAGGTTCCGTACTTTGCCCGACCGCCGGTTCCTGACCCTTTGCTGCTGTCCTATTCATAATCTGAGGGTGTTGCCGTTTCCAATAGAATGAGACATAGGTACCATTTGAAAACGTATGAAAATGGGTCGATACTCGATATCTCCTTTCAACTTTTTATGGTCCAGGGATAAAATTGAACCTTTTAAATCGGCATTGCCCTAATAAAATACCCGTAGCACTGAAACGTATTAAATTATATATCAGGAAAATTAGCTACTTGCCGTAGTGGCATTCGTCGGAGATCAGGCTCAAAACTTTCACTACACCAACCCCGATTCTAACTCATCATTCCAAGCTGTGAATCTCAATTTCACGGCCAAGGCTGATAGGATGAGGATTGCATTCTACAGTGTTTATTACAATACGAGGTTTGACAATATCAGCTGTCTTTGTAGCCCCATTGTCGATGATGTTAGGGTTGGTTTTCTTCCTCTCGCAGAAATGGGCCTGAATTTTGGGCTTTTGGAGTTGGGCTCGGGCTTTGGTTACTTGTTTGGGCAAGCAAGAATCGCTCTCTACCCAAAAGCTCTAGTTTGTGTTACGTGCTTTGCTTTAATATTTAAATTTGCTAAGTTATGCTAGTCTTGGTAAATGGCAATATTTTAAACCAACTTAAACCATGTTATATATATATAATTTTGTTTAAAAGATATTATTGAACTAAAAAAGAGTTAAAAAATATCCTCACCGTTAGTATATAAACAGAAGCCGTTAATATCTAGTTGCAGAAATAACTCTATATATAGAAAAAAAAAAGTATTTAAAAATGCTCCTCCGTTAGTATGATGATAAATTTGTTTGGAGTTTTCAATTTTTACACCAATTTTCTCAACAACCAGAAAAATAAAACAAAAATTTTAAGCTAAAACATAAAATCCCACAAAATTTCTAAATCAAAATCTCTCCTTAAAACATACTAAAACGATTAATAGTCAAATAATAATAATAAAAATGTCTTTGACATTTAACACACTCAACTACTAACGTATAATTTTGTTAAAATATTTAAGTCCTAAAACCCTTTGGTGAACAGTTAACAAAAAGTGGAGTAAAAGAATAGTAGTAAGAGATTCTATTCACATAATAGTAACTATATTTTTTAAAAAAGCTTAAGGGTATTTTAAAATTTTTTTGATATTCAGAGATATTTTTGACACAATGCACTAACGATTTCCATCCAAAAATGTTGTTCTTAAACTTATTTTAGAAATTTAAGTGTATTTTTTAAACTTTTGAAAGTTCAAAGATATTTTTGACACAAAAGTATAAAGTTTAGAGATATTTTGTATAATTTAACCTAAATGTAATAGTGTTTCTTCCAAAAATATAATAATCATAATATAAAGTTGATGAGAAAATGAACATAAATTTCAAAAACATTAAAACTAACAATAAAATTACTAGCAAATGAATCCTATACTTTCCGTTTTTGGAAAAAGAAATCATGGTACCTTTGACAAAATAAAAGAAAAAATGAACTTAATTTTCTGTTCACTCACGGTCACCTTTTCAAAAAGGTAAACATTCATGTAACCATGTGAGAAATATGTTAAGGATTTAAATATCTCATTAAAGAAATACTTAAATTAATTGCATTGAGTTACTAATTCTTATTATTGGTACTTGGTAATTATATTTGTGATTCACTTTTTTTTTCTTACTATCTATCAGTATATTTATTTATTTTTAGACAAATTGTAAAAACCAATTACAATTACACTTTCAAACTTTCAATGGCAAAAATGACTCAAACTTATACCAATGTTATGATTGGACCTTTAAACTTATAATAGTGATAGAAATTAAATCTCAACCGATAACAATTAAACACTCAAAATTATACAATTGTTACAATTTCTACCATTATATAAATTTGAGGGTCAAATTTTAACACTCCTATATGTTTAAGGTTGAGAGTCCAATTTCTACCATTAAAAATTTGAGAGTATAATTACAACTACCACCATACTTTAAGGGTTGTTTTTGCAATTTAACCTTAATTTTTTTTTTTTTTTTTTTTTTTTTTATTCTTCCGTTACATAAAAATAATCATTATTACAATGATGTCATACATTTGTATATATATATATCTGTCTCTTATACACATCTAGATGTGTATAAGAGACAGATATTATATCATGGATATAATTATCCAGATACAGAGAAATTTTCTATACTACATAGCATCATACAGGATTTTCTTTCATGATCTCATGTATATTCTAAAACTAGCCTATTGGCTTCATCAACCTATTATAATCCAAAAAGGAAACATATACTCAGCACACTTACATTGGAAAATACAAAATTTTTGGTCCAAGTTTCTGGAGATTTCAATCTATTTTGCCCTTATATTATAAGCATATCCCTAAAAGATCTTGGGGATGTAACCTTGATAATTCTCTGTTAGGATGCTAAACAGACCATCTGGTTGACAAAAACTTTGACCTTCCCTGAAAATAAAGAGGCAACCAGAAAAGGCTTGTGAGAAGGTTAACCATAGAGCAATGAGATCATCAAAGCAAAGAAGAGGGGTGAGAATAGTCTACTTTTTAAATTTGTTGCAATTGGTAGGAAACCATCCGATTCGTCGCCTTTCATTATCGTAGATCACCATTTTGTCTTTTAGAGAGATGTCTGAATGAGAAACAAGATCAATATAATGATAAAGGCCACTAAGATGATATGAGAGTGCTTTTGGGCATGGTAAAGGTGCTTTTTGTAATGTCCTAAACTTTTGAACTTTGAAACTAATTTATTAACACTTTCAGAAAAGGAAAAATAATGTTATAGGAAAGCACTTGTAAAGTGCATTTAGGGTCTGCTTGGTTTAACTTTTCAAGTGCTTAATTTCCAGATTGTTTGCCACTAATGTTACTTACCACCAATTATGTTTAGATCCCCCAGTCCTACTTCAGTTCCATTCAGAATTCCAAAGCAAACATTGCCATATTTCTGAAGAACAACTTGTTAATACATAATTAATAAAGCAGAAACCAGCAAAGAATCCAAGATTGAGTTGTATACTCACGGTTATGATGAGATAAGTTTCTAGAGGCAGTTGAAGTTGAGCATTCTTAGTTTTTGTAAAGCATAACGCCAAGGGCTTGAAGTATTTCTTAACATCGCGCAACGACTTGAAAGGACGCTTGCCTTTCCAGCATATTGGAAGAGATTTATCCTCCGGTGCATCTTCCAGTGGTTTTCCTTTCAAATCATTCCTTACCTGAGGTAAAAAATATCTCATCTCATTACAATTTCACACATATGTGTTGCCTAAGGAAACAGTTCTTTTCTCTGTTTTTACCAGAGCAAGAATGGAGTTGTAAGCTTGAGAATTGAAGTAAGTGTAAGAACTCCCACTATCAAAAACTAAGATAAGATCCTTGATACCGGTAGCCTTTCCACCGTAATGGACTTCAGCAGGTCCGGAAGAGTAGTAACTTCTGAGATGAGATTGGATATCATACAAATTGTCAGTTACATGTGTTGAAAAAAGATAACACGATATTAAAGGGCTACTCACCCTATGGATTCATGTGACATACTTGTCCACGCTACTCCCGAAGAAGGGACAAGTTCATCACCAAAAAATAAAAATCCACCTTCTTCACTAAGACAGTGACCTACAACGTTTCGCACTACACCCATGTTACTTAGTTGCGAGATAATGCTAACTTCACCATTGCCAAGGCCAAGAACTCCAGCTGTAGGAGGAGGTGAGTGTGGAACAGAATATTTATAATCATATCCACATCTGCAGACAAAGGATTAAAAGATATATCCTCACAATTTAATATGAAAGAAGCTAAATCAATTTCACTATATGGTTTATATACATCCTTGGATAAAGCCAGGTTTCAAAACTATTTACCTAAAAAGCAAGATGGAACCTCTGGGGATTGCAGCCATGATTAATTAGGATTATAAGCATGATAACAGGATATCATGAGATATATTCCATATAACTCACCCAAACGCTACACGAGGAGCAGCAGTAGAACCATTAGTGAGTTTCAAGGGAACATGGTCATTGACCAACACACCCAGAGAAGATCCATGGTCAGCATACTCAATTTCATACTGACATTGGTCATCAGCGGACTCGCATTGGTCGTTGGTTATCGGGTGGAGTGATGTACACAGTGGTTCAAAACAGTTCAAAGCATTGTTGTTGGGTTTATATAACCGTTCACGAGGCTGCAGATACATGTAAAATTTATAAGAACGAGAGAAAGAAGAGAACAAACATCAAATTGGTTATCATGATCATCCAATCCATTAACCTTTGTGCAGCCTGTACAAGGGGCATCACATTGAACCCAAGTGAGGTCACTGCCAGAGTCGATATCAAATTCAAAAGCCTCATCTCCTTCGCCGATATGAATAGACACAGAGTAATAACTGCAGACAGAGAAAAGTATTTACAATGAATTAACACTAATGTACTGATAAGTTAACAAATACCTATCCAGACAATCAAACAGAGAATTCATGGGAAAACTGGAAAAACTGAATTCATAAACATTTTAAACAGCCGATAAGAAACATCCTATGGATGGCAAGTGGATTGCCAAACAGTGTAAGTTAAATTAATCAACCCATTAATTAAAGGATTCATGAAAAAAAAAAAGACAGAAAAGAAATGCTAGAATCATTGAATAAACATAAACTTCAGAGGAAGGTTAGAAACAAAACTCACTTAAACCCAATAGAATACAACAGAAAACGAGCAACCAGAAAACTCAAGGGCTGAATAACACGAAATCAAATTGGCCCACAAAGAAACAGATTCAAGAAAACAAGAAAACAATAATCAACGATGAAGCAGGAAAAACAGACAGAAAATCAAATTAAGGCATAGTTGAAAGCTATTCAAAAGCAATAAAGGATCGAGTCCATACCCAAGTGGATAAACGTTTCCTTTGAGGGGAAAGACGGCGGAGGAGAGGAGGCGATCCGAGTTTTTCTTGCCCAAAGAAAGAATGTTGGTTGAAAAGCAGACAGAAAAACTTGAAGAAAGACCTAAAAGAAAGAAGAAAAGAGTAGTGATTGTTGGCATTTTTCTACTCTCTTTTTCTCTTCGAATCCCGAAGATTCCTGTCCCAAAAAAGGAGCTCAAAAGATTCATCGTGACAAATCGATTTGGGATCTACCGTCTTCAAGTCCCTTCTAAAGATGGACATATTAGAAACAAATATTTTTGTACGGATGATCCAAAGTTCACTTTAAAAAAATGATGTTTGACTTAAATTTTAGAAACAATGAAAACAATATTTTTTTCATAGTAGAAAGCACGAACATGAGTGACGAAGGAAAGACTATAGTGAATGAGAATATTATTGGGCTAAATTATACAAAAATATCTCAAAACTCTATGCTTTGTGTAAAAAATATTCTTATACTTAAAAATAAAATTAAAAAATACTCTTAAACTTTTGAAATGCGTTCGAGAATACTCTTACTGTTAATTTTGGATGAAAGTCGTTCGTGTTTTGTGTAAAAAATATCTTAAAATTTTAAAAGTTTCAAAAATATCTTTAAACTTTAACAAAAGTTCAAAAATACCCTTACTGTTATACGAACAAAAACCGTTAATATCATCTTACTTCTCTATTCTCCATCTTTTTTCTCTCCTTCCTTCTTCAATACCTTCTTACTCCATTTTTCATTAATTGTACATTTGTTTATCTGAAATAAATAAATAAATACAGTGACACACTTTAGTTAAGGTATATGGACTATAATGAGAAGAACGAGAATAAAGGAAACACCAAGTGATAAGACTTTAAATGTTTTAACAAACTTGTATGTCAGTAGTTGAGTTTGTGTTGGTAGGCAAATAATACATTTTTTATTCGACTATTTATCGTTTTAGTGTGTTTTAAGATGAGATTTTGATTTTGAAATTTTGTGAGATTTTATGATTTAACTTAAATTTTTGGTTGCTACAAAATTGGTGTAAGTTAAGAATTGAAAAATAAAGAAAAAAAATGAGAATACCTATATATAAAAAAAGATATTTATATACTTTGTTTTAAAATTAGTTCTTTTTTAACTTAAGAAAACTTCAAACAAATTGATTAATGGTATGGACATTTTAAAGCTTTTTTCTTATTATTTTTTTTTTAATTATAAAGTTATTTTGTAATGAGGTATTAACGGTTGATGTTCATATACCAATGGTGAAGATATTTTTTAAAAAACTTTTTTTAAGTTAAGGATAGTATTGAAACTTTTGAAAGTTCAGGGGTATTTTTGAAATAAAACTTTAATATTTTCCATCCAAAACTAACGACAATGGTATTTTTTAACTTCTTTTTAAAGTTTAAGGGTATTTTTGAAATTTTTTAGAGTTCAGAGATATTTTTGACACAAAGTACAAAGTTAAAAAGCATTGTTATAATTTAGCCAATATTATTGTATTGAATTAGTTGAACGAGAGTGCAAGTGAGTGATGCAAAGTAAGAGATAATACATTATTATTTTTGGAAGTTGGGTTGAATGAAAATTCGATAGTAAAATCTGAGTTATTCGTACAAAAATTTCATCAGAAAGGTGGCAAAAATTTTATCAGAAAGGTGGCAAAATTTTCATTTGGATCATTTTCATATGTGGGGTGACTAAGAAACGAGTAAAGAAGATCTATGACTGGCAGACAGTGCAACTACACATACAATATTTACAAGTAAAAAATATTTTTCCAAACTGACAATGCTAAAAGCAAAAGTCAATACAATATTAGGTTTTTGCAAACCTAATTGAAGGGTTTGGAAAAACAAATATTAGTTTTCCTAAAGGAATAAGAGAAATCTACTTATATGTTGTAATGGTTATCATATTGAGATTGATAGAAAGAATAATATAGAGTATCTTTATATCGTATCTACTGTCTCATATGAAAAACGTATGTTGGAAGAGTTTTTTGTTTTATCTTTTGGATTATATTATACCCATATACGAGTAATCAAAACATATACAACAACGAACTTGAAATTCATAAATCCAGATATATTTACAATTTGACATGACAAATTAGGTCATCCAGGGTCTATAATGATGAGAAGAGTTATTGTGAATTCCAGTGGACATCCATTGAAGAGCCAGAGCCAGAAGATTCTTCAATCTAATGAATTATAATGTGATGCTTACTCTCAAGGAAAATTAATCATTAGACCGTCACCAGTCAAAGTGGGGATTGAATCCCCTGCATTTTTAGAACGAATTCATGGTGATATATGTGGACCTATTAACCCACCAAGTCGACCATTTAGATATTTTATAGTATTAATAGACGTATCCAGTACATGGTCACACGTGTATCTATTATCAAGTCAAAATCTTGCATTTGCAAGATTACTTGCTCAAATAATTAAGTTAAGAGCACAATTTCCTGATTATACAATTAAAACCACTCGTCTTGATAATGCTGGTGAATTTACATCTTAAGCGTTTGATAATTATTGTATGTCAATTGGGATAAGTGTCGAACATCCTGTAGCTGATGTTCATACACAAAATGGTTTAGCAGAATTATTCATAAAACGTTTGTAGTTAATTACTAGACTATTGCTTATAAGAGTTAAGCTTCCTACATCTGTATGGGGGCATGCTATTTTGCATGCAACATCACTTGTACGCATTAGGCCAAGATCTTATCGTAAGTACTCGCCATTACAATTAGCTTATGGCCATGAGCCACATATTTTGCATCTTGGAATTTTTGGATGTACAGTACATGTTCCAATTGCTCCACCACAACGTACTAAGATGTGTCCTCAAATGAGGTTAGGAATATATATTGGATATGATTCCCCATCAATTATGAAATATCTTGAACCCCAACGGGTGTGTATTTACTGTACGATTTGCTAATTGTCATTTTAATGAGACAAATTTTCCAACATTAGGGGGATGAATTAAGAAGTTAGAAAAAGAATATGAAATACATCGTTATTGTTTAATTTAGATCCATGTACAGATCAATGTGAACTTGAAGTTCAAAAGATAACTCATTTGCAAAATATAGCAAATCAATTACTGGATGCATTTATAGATCCAAAGAAAGTAACTAAGTCACATATATCAGTTGCAAATGTTCCATAAAAATTGATGGTCAAGCAAAGCAAATTGCCACTAATGAGTCTGGAACACGCTAGAAGTGTGGTAGACCAGTGGGTTCTAAAGATAAAAATCTTCGAAAAAGAAAAATAATTAGTAGTCAATAAGACTTGGTTGAGGATGTAAATACACATGAAGAAATTCATGACATGACTAATGGGTTAGGTGGAATACATAAAGATAATAATGAGATTTCAATAAACTATGGAATACATAAAGATAATAATGAGATTTCAATAAACTATGGAATACATAAAGATAATAATGAGATTTCAATAAACTATGTCATGAAAAAAAAAATATGGAACCAAACTCATATAGTTATTAACAACATTTTTGTGTATAATGTTACTCTTGATATTATATGTGAAAATAAGGATTCTGAACCAAAATTTGTTGAAGAATGTCGACATAGAAAAGATTGGCTTCAGTGGAAAGTAGCAATGAAGGCATAATTAAACTCACTTTCAAAATCTTAGGTTTTTGGACCAGTAGTCTGAACACCAAAATGTGTCGAACCTGTGGGATACAAATGAATATTTGTGAAGAAAAGAAATGAAAATAATGAGGTCACAAGATACAAAGCAGGATTAGTTGCACAAGGTTTTTCACAAATACTTGGTATTGATTATGAGGAGATGTATTCTCTAGTGGTGGATGCAATTACACCAAGATATTTAATTGGTATGTATGAAAGTCTGGATATACATCTTATGGATTAAGGTACCTGAAACATATAAATCAAATTCCCGAGAATTGTATTCAATAAAGTTACAAAGATCGCTATATGGATTTAAATAATCAGAACGAATGTGGTACAATCGCTTGAGTGGATATTTGTTAAAAGAAGGATATCAAAAAAATCCAATAGGTTTATTATGTTATAAAGAAATCACAATCAGGATTTGTTATTATAACTGTATATGTTGATGACTTAAATATAATTGGGACTCTTGAAGAACTTTTAAATGCAATAGAATATCTTAAGAAAGAATTTGAGATGAAAGTTCTCGATTTTATTTTCTTTTTTGCCTTGGCTTGGAAATTGAGCATTTAGAAAATGGAATATTTGTTTATCAGTCAAACTTATACAGGATTGAAAAGATTTTATATGGACAAAGCACATCCACTGAACATTCCAACGGAAGTTCGTTCACTAGATGTGAAGAAAAATATATTTTGACCTCGAGATGATAATGAAGAACTTCTTGGTCCTGAAATACTATATCTTAGTACAACTGGTGCACTTATGTATCTTGCTAATAATACAAGACCAAATATTGCATTTTCAGTAAATTTATTAGTAAGATATAGTTCTTCTCCAACAAAAAGTTACTGGAACAAAATTAAGTATATACTCCGTTAACGATCAACATGGGTTTGTTTTATTCAAATAAATCAAATTTTGATTTAGTTGGTTATGCAGATTCTGGATATTTATCTTATTCACACAAAACTAGATCTTAAACAGGTTATCTTTCACATATGGAAGAATTATTATATCATGGCAATTGGTGAAACAGACCATAACAACCACTTTATCAAATCATGCTGAAATTCTTGCAATTCACGAGGCCAGTCGAGAATGTATATGGCTAAGATCAATGACTCAACACATTCGTGGAACATGCGGTTTGTCTTCTAGTAAAAATCTTCCAACGATATTATATGAAGATAACACAACATGCATATCCCAAATTAAAGAAGGATATATTAAAGGAGATAGAAGAAAACATATTTCACTGAGACTTTTTTACACTCATGATCTTGAAGAAAATGGTGACATCACTGTATAATAAATTTTTTCGAGAGATAACCTGATAGACTTATTTACGAGGCATTACCTATTACAACCTTTGAAAAATTAGTGCACAACATTGGAATATACTTTTTCATGAGGAGGAGTAAATATACTTTTTAAGAGTATCAGATTATATGAAATATGTATTATTTTTCCTTCACTAAGATTTTTTTTCTAGTGGATTTTTCCCTAGTAAGGTTTTCACGAGACATATTTTATATATAATGGACATCTAAGGAGGAGTATTATAAATATATTAAGTTAGGTGTAATGTAGATACCCATTATTAGTATCCACTGGATATGTGTCACTATACATTATCACATGTATTGTCCATGTGTCTCAATATTACACACTATTAGTGTCCATGTAATCCACCTCCTACTTATCAAATTGTCTATAAATAATGGCATTTGGTGGGTTTTGAAAGACACACATATTGGTGATCAATTCAAAAAGATTGGAGAAAGTGGATAAATCCATTCTTTGTTATTTTATTTACTTTTTGTTATTTATTTATTTTATATATTTATATATTATATTATATTTATTTTAATATTTATTTGTTTTATATATATTATTAGTATATCATATTTTCTCCATATCCGTATTCTCGTTGTGCACCGTTGTGCTCCTTAAATTCACAACAGTTTGGTTTTTTTTTTCCTTTCATTTTAGTGAATATTATTTAAGAAAATTGCATAGTTTTTTATATGTTAACAATTTTCAATGAAGTTTCTCACAGTTGGTTAAAGTTAAAATTTATTGATGTGATAAACTCATGTGAAAGAATATTTGATAGCTCTCCAAATGAGCTATCCTTCTCGGCTTAAATCGTTACAGGTTATTAAGCATAAGAAGCTGTTAAGATGTTCTGAATGCTTTTCAAGCTTAATCGGAGCAATTAGCAAGCAACAAGAAACAAAACAGTGGAATCATGCATTTGCGGCGCTCATGCGCGACGCCTTACATAGAGACGGTTTACTTGGCAAGCATTGCAATGCTACTGTGTAGCGCCACAACGCCATCCACCTGGTGCGCGCGTGAGAAAGCACGAACGTTGTTGCACGATGCTATGCAAAGAGGCCTTCATTGCCATGACATTGTTCTGATTCCTATATATATCCACTTTATTTTAGGGCACAATTATGCAAGGATTGAGAAGGAGGCGCCCATTTCGGGATATGGGCTTGTTTTTGAGTTCTTCTTCATCTTCTTACCTTCTTTCTTAGTTTTATGTTGTTTTCCTTTGATAGAGTGAAAGAAGGGGTGTTGTAAAACCTCTCTCCACCAATAAAATAATATTTATAATTTACCGAACCAACTACCTATACTACTGAGTAGCATAAGTGACAAGTCCGAGGTCGAACCACAAGAAGCCTAAGATAGAATCTCTCTAAGCTAAATAAGTCTTCGAAAAGCAGTAAAAACGGGAGGGGGAGAGGGGAGTTTTGTTTGACAGAAAAACTAAATTTAAGAATTTAAAATGCAAAAAGTAAAATAGATTGAGAAAGAGCAAGAGTGAGCACAAGATTACCTTTTCCAATTAGAGCATATTGGGCTATCTATGGATCAATTAATTGATTTATCATGCAATTGTTCATGGTTACCTACTTTTCAAGCCTAATCGAATGTATGGAAATTTGAATAAAATCCCTAAGGAAAACAACATGATATTGATTCCTAAATTAACTATGTAGTGTCACACAAGCTTATTTACGTAGCTAATGTATTAAGCTCTTGGATTGATTAGAACCTTAAGTTAAATTGGCCAAATCTCACGTAAGGTATTTCCATTCCTTAGGTTTTGTAATCTTTCGCTACTGGGTGATCCTAGAATCCTAGCAATCGAACCATAATATAACTAAAACATATTGCTACTCAATTTAAGCATGCTTCGGATGCAATTACGAACACCTAAAACATGCATAGCGTGGGAAACAAACATACAAGTAATAACGATTAAGTTGTCAATTTAATCTACCAATATATTCATCCTAAACATTCAAGCAAGGAATAGAAATCAATAAGAAGTAGAGAATCTCAAGAAGAATACATCAAAATCTCATAAAACTCATAGAAAAAACCCAACAAACCTTAAAATCGATGTTTGGGCCTTCAAATTGGAATCCCAATGTCAAAATATACAAATAAATCTCAAAATACAAAGAAATATCATGGGTTTTGGTCAAGAATGGCCAAAATCGAGCTTAGAGCTTTGAAATCGGCCTAACTCTCCTCTTCTCTTGACCTAGAAATGAAAATCAGCTTTTATAAAAAATGTGCAGCACCGTGGCACTCAAGGCCTTTTTCGTAGCACTAGCCTCGTGCGTGCGGGCGCTCTTCTTCTTCATCAATATCCGAAGCGGTGCAACGCTCTCGCCTCGAGTGCATTCTATTTTCAAGCGTGACGCTACTGATAGCTTGTATTTCTATAAGTTATTGTAGTATTTGGTAAGAAAAGCATTAGAGTTATAGGAAAATAGAGAAAAATTACAATCCATGCATTCATTAAGTCCAAAAGCATCACTAATGCATTTATTATGCAGGAATACAAAGAAAAATAAAGAAAGGAATCATACGCTAAGTCCAAAGGAAAACCATGCGGCCAAAGGTTCATGAGCCAAAGCAAGAAACCCTGAAAGCAATTCATGCGGAGAAGCTGCCTAGGCAACAAACATGAGAGTTGAACGCGTCTAAGGGGGCCACCGACAACTACAAAAACGAATGCATAAAAGTTAGTTGATGCACCTACCATTGTTCTGTGTGGGAGAAATGGTCCCCACGTCCAACTCAATAAATACCCCAGCTCCAAATGAAGAAAAACAAAAGACATGCATAAAAGAAGAGATAATCATACGCAGAAAAAGAGATAAAGAACATTCTCTAGGATTCAAGAGAATTTCTAGAAGAATATTCCTCTTCTCCATTCCTGAGGCAATCTTCCTTGGTGAACTTTCATCATCATCGCCAGAAAAGAAGACTCAAAAGAGGATATTCTCCACTCACCACTGTAGAGCAAAGAATAGCGTCCATTTTAGAACAATGGAAGCAAGAGACGACTGCCGAAGATCATCACCTTCTTCATCCATTCATCTTTTATCTTATCTTTTTTATTTTCTGTATTTCTATATCTACACATTCTCAATCTATTTTGTAACAAAACTCATTTCTATTTAATATACATCATGACGTCATCATCTACTTCATCTACTTTTACTTTTCTTCCCATGAGCAGCTAAATCCTTGGTGAGTTGAAATGAGTTAATCCTCATTTTGACAAGCTTAATAATAAAGCAGACGTTCATTTGGGTCATGAAGCTTTAAATTCAACTTGTGATTTCTTTTAACCATTGAAATCATGAGATTGCAATTAACTACTCAAGAGAGCAAGTGATTTGTGGATTTCATTCACCCAAGTGATGTGTCTAGAGATAAACATATGTTCCAAGTAACCTCAACATACATCATGGAGATATGATTTATGTGGCTAACTCACCGAGAGGTGGAGCTCGAAAGGTTATGAACATGAACACGAGCTTACCATTAAGTTCAAAGGTTTAAGGATTGCTTATTCCAACTCCATTTTCTCATTTGTTTTGCTTCCTACTTCACTTTTATGCTTCACATTCACCATTACGCATTCGTCTACACACTCTCAACACTTTACTTGCACTTCTTTAGTTTATGCTTTACATAACATCACTCACACCAACTTAAATTGATGCATACATCCCTGCGTTTAATAGTAGAAAATCATGAACTGAGTGTATTTTTCCTTTAATTGAAATCCTTGTGTTTGATCTCGATCCTCACCGAGACTACCTTCTAACTGGTTTATACTTGGGATATTTAGAAGAAAACTTGTATGAATTTTTAAAGATTATCCTTGCATTATTGAACACGATTAAGCACACAACACCAACCTCATGGGGAAGTTTCATAATTTTGACTCATTTGAAGCCCAATGGTTTATTTTAGCTTCTAATTGCTCCAAATTAACTCCGAATGGCTCGTGATGGTTAATTATACCTTCTAGGTGTCCGAAACCTGTAAAAACACTAAATAAACATATTAAACATAGTAGCAACCTTGAATTACGTGGAGCGAGATAACACATTTTGGTGCTAGCAAAATACCCTCAACTTAATTATTGATCGTCCTCAAGCAAGATAGAATCACACATTCACACAAAAAATATGCTTGTTCATGAAGGATCCTTGTGAAGGGTTTGCAACGGAAGCGATCGTCCCAATTCTAAAAAATTTACAGAACGCAATTTTAAGAAACGAAACAAATCATACATTTAGTTAAACAAAACATACAATATGCTTGAGAAACAAAGAAGTGAAAAAAAAAAAGAATAGAAAACCTACCCTTGAAGAACAAAATCTTCACGTTTCCTCTTCACTAAGAAAAATACGAACACCAAAAGGGCACTACCACAAAAGCAACCTCGGTATTCTCTGGATAAGAATCCAGAAGGAGTGGGCTTTGACTATTTTGATGAGGGAAGGGATTGAGAGAGGAGAAGAGAAGAAAAGCAGGGAAAAAAACTTGAGATTTTTTTGTTTCTTTTCTTCACCACACCAAGAAGAAGAAAGTGTAACCAACTGATCCACCTGTATGTCTTTACATAAATTTTTAAGCTACAAGATAACCTTAGATGTTAGTTTATTGGTTTATGTTAATACAATTAATTTTTAAATAAAACATCAAATATTTTATATATAAATAAAAAGTTTGTACATTCCAATTACAAACTATAGAACCCTACGAGATTTAGGGCATCAACCTCAACAGTTCAACCACAAGGGTCGTTAGTCTAGTCTCAACAGTCTCTTAGAATAAGATTTACAATAAAAAATGAAATCTAATCACAATTAATCAATGAAGCAAGTTTTAAGAATGATTCTAAACCTACTCATGCATGAATATTCTATTTTTAACTTTTTCTCATTTTTTCTACTTTACACAAAATAAGAAACTTTATCTAGACACATTACTTTCGTTTTGGTTTGCCCACACGAGTTACGTGAAAAACATCTAACTACGAACAACGTCTCTTTAAAAGACGTCGAAGCTTACTCATTCCTCAAAGATACTTTAGCATAGAGGAAAACCATGGGTGTCATAGCCATTCTAGGTTAATCATAACCCCAAGAAAGAGAAGTAATCTCCTTAAAAAATAACGTTCAAACTTGCTTTTACTTTACAACATGCTTTGCTTTTTACAACTTTCATTTATTTACTCTACATTTGGCTTTTACAATACAAAATAAGAGTTTGGCAAAAAAACTTAAGCATGTATTACTAGGTTGAGCCTATAGTTACTTGACACCGGTTATCCAAGTCTTTTAGGGTGACAACAAATATATGAGCTAAATAATACCACTCTAAGCATGCGAGACCTCATTTCGTTAGACAAAAAACCTAAAGATGCATGAGAGAGAAGAAAAAATTTAAACAGGCTAAAAATCATGATTATGATCTCCAAACATTATCTCATACAAATCTAACCATAAAGAGGGTGTGTCATCAACTCTTCATCATAGTGAATCAAACAATAGAGCAAGCAAGCAATTCAAGCACACAAAAATTGTCCGAACACAATGTTCAAGGACCTCAAGCTATCACAACATGCCCCACCCCAAACTTAAAATGATTCAAAACTGCCATCAAAGTACAACTACCATTGTAAGCTGCAATGTCACAAAAGACAATAACGATTTGTAATTCGTCACCATAAATATATGATGTTAGTTTAGAACTGACATCTAAAGCAAAAATTTTTATAGTGATGGAAATGAGTGAATTTCATCTTGTGAAATTATATTCCCAGCTCCCTATTTGGTTAAGTCCCTAAAATGGTAAACATATTGAGTTAGCAACTTGGTCCATTCTTACCTATACAAATCAAAGGATGAGTCCTCACAGACAGGAGTTCATAACTTACTTAGTATTAAGATTGAGTCACATAAAATCATCCTGCGAAATATTAATCTCTTCAACTAACGAATTTACAAAGAGGGATTAAATATTTTGTGGTCCAGTCTTATACAAACTCTTTGTATAAGATACCCCCACTCACATGTCTCCACATGAACGATTTGTATCAAACTGTTTATAACAATTACAAAGTGGGCCGTATTTATAGTGTCATCAGAATAAGACATGACTCATCCATATACTATAGACTCTTTAGGTTATTACTTGATACACTTATATAACATATATCAACTATAACAATATAAATTAGATAACTTTCCCATGAAAAACTTTGCATTAAAAAAAGGGAAAAGAAAACAAAAGAAAAAAAACTTTCCTATGAAAAAATCAAATATCAATCAAAATCAGATAACTACTGCCAACGATTTCAATGGCCTTTGGCTCGACCTAAGCTTCTTCCTCATCATAGATAACTTCTTCAATGTTTTCCTCCTCGTTCGCAATTAGAAGTATGAGCTCTCGTTTCTTTTTAGACTTCAATTTATGGCCATGGTAGTATTTTTTTCATCACCACGGAAACAAAGGCCTTTTTCCTATCGTTCTCTTTGCTCACTGTCTGACATGCCTTTGAACAACGACTCTTTCCGAATATAGGTTCCCTTATCAGGGATAGTAACATGGTGAACTCCTCCAGGATCATTGGATTTAATATTAGGTTTCTAACCACTGAAGCTATTGGGATTTATTTCACTCTTTTGAGCTTCTAACTTTCCTGGGCTTGTAGTAACCATCTCTCCAATCGCCATCTTCAAGGCTAAGTACTTCATATAGGCATCAAGAGTGATCGGTTATCGATTATGACCTCTTCTTGAAGCTTGGCTTCCAAGTCATTCTAAATGCATCTATTCGCTTGCAACCTATGACTTGAAAGTAAGTATTTTTAATGCTATTGATTCCTTAGATTATCTTGAATTAACACAAGTTTTTTTCTAACCAAGTCCAAGTATAAACTTGATCAGGACATCTTGGTAAGTACCCGGGTCAAACTCACAGACTTTATATCGGTCCTAATGATTTTCACAATTTAAGATAAATCAATCAATGGTTGAGTGTTTACTAATAAGGTGAAGAACAATCTAAATACAAATGGAAAATAAAACAAAGTTAGGTGGAGTGATTATGTAAATGTGATGCGTTGAAGGTGGGAGTGAGTATGCGTTGATAATGGAATGTGCAACACAAGGATGGTAAGCTTGAAAATGACTAACAAACAATAAGTAATGCAGGGTTGGGAAAATTCACAACATTCACTCAAATTTATACATAAGGATCCGTTCACGTTTTTAACTTAACAGAGTAAGGAAAACCACTTTTCAGTGTTTAATTCACATTAACCTTGTCTTTAAGATGCATGCCTAAGTTAAATAAGCAAAAGGTTATCTTTATTTCTAAAGCCACTTTTTTTCTTGTTTAATAAGTTCCACAACCACTTACTCTCTCTCGAATAGTTAGTTGTTTCTACTTAAACTGATTGATCAGATGGATTTAAGCAATAAATTATATACACATTAAGTAAGATTAACTTCAACTTATGCAAAATTTATTAGAATGTTGCTTTAATCTTCCCACCCCATTATAAACTTAGCCACTCATTGTAGAAAAAAGATAACACATGGGCGGATGAGAAATGATAGAAATCATGATTTATAGTAAGAAAGAAGTACAATCATAATGACAAATGGATGAAAGAAGTTTGATTAAAGAGTTAAAGGTGTCAAGTTTCTGGTCATAGTCTCTTGATTCCTTTGGCTATCTTGATCAACTCATTACACTTGTGCTTGAAGATGAAGGATGGAATTTAGACAAAGAAAATGGGGCAGAGTAATGGCGTAGGAGAAGAGAGAGATATGTCCGCTAATTTTTAAAATGTGTGAGACTTGAGCTATTTAAAGACTTCATTGTTCGTTCTTCATTGCTATTTCACATGGTTATCTGACACACTTTGCATTTAATTCCATATCCTTCTTCGTCGCTTTCATCGCTTCATCAATTCATTGACTCTGCCTTATCCCTTTCAATTAGCTTGCAACTTGCACTTTGACTAGACGTATCACCACTTATGCATTTGTCATCTTCTTTCCGTATATTTTCAATGCACAATTCGACTTTCATCGCATGGTAATGTTGGTTCGGTCTTCTTATGAACTTAGTTTCTTCAACTTCCTTTTGACAAGTTCTGATTTTGATGTATTCCGAATCCTACTTTATAGAGTTTAGAGTTGTAACATTTCAAGATAAATAGCTTTGCAAGTGCTAAACGCGAGGATGATCTTTTTACATGATTTTCTTCTTTAAGTTAATACATTTTCCACTGAAATTCTCAAAATATAAGAAGCAGCAATAACTTGTATTTCTATAATTTATCACAACCATAAATTTGAATAATGTTTGTCCTCAAATATTTATTTAAAGTTTCATCACATCTCTCACTTAATTAAAATGCATTAACTTAACCTCTCAACATGCTTCCTACTCTTGAATTCATAGACCAACAATAAGTCTCAAAGTTTTATTCACTTCCTATAGAAATATTTCCTAAATTTCGATGCGACAAGCTTCTTCTCAAAATTTCCTACACTTCCAGACATTCTTGTTTCTCATCTCAAGATTATGCTTATGGTTCATAGACATAAAATTTCTTTTAACATGCTTTCCTCCATATCTGGTAAAGGTGCTGAATATGCCACAATTTTCTTCAAATACTCTTCATAGATTCCATCTTATAGAATTTTAATCACGCACGCTCCCGGACTTCCTTCTTGCGTTGGAAAATAACGCTCAAACATTTGATCCTTCAGATCTATCGACGAGATTATAGGCTTTCGATTATGAGACCAACAATACCAATTGACTCATATAGTGCAAAACTTATCATAGCCACCTTCATTTCAAATCATACAACTCATGAATCTCAAAGTACCTTTCAACCCTGTACAACCATGATTTGGGATAATCACCAAAGAAGATTGGCATCAAGTCTTTGTACTTACTTTTATTCGTTTCTCTATTGCCCTTACTCATATGTAATTCTGCTTCCTCACCTTCCTTATTCTTCAACTTCATTTGTGAGCCTTCCGTTAATTTAGAAGTCCACTTCTCTTTCATCAAGGTATTTTTCCTTATATCTTTAGACAATCTTTCGATACTCTTGTAAAGATTCATCATCATCTTTTTCATTCTTACAAGCTCTTTCTCATTCGCTTTGAATCTTCCCTTCCACTGTTTTTGCGCCATTCTTCTTGTTCTTCCATGATGAGTTTATGCCCTGATACCAATTTGTTAGGTTTCAATCTTGAAAACAAGTAACCTAACAAAGATCCCAAGAAGCCAAATAGAGATAACTTCTTTTGTTTGGGTTATATTATTTATAAAATAGGAAAAAGAAACTTCCAGAACAATAGTTAAATGATAATTTAACTACACGTCCTTCAAACCCAAAAACAAATTAATTGAATGCATGCATGTTGAGAAACTTTTATCCAACAATTTGATTTTGTGATTATGCAGATCATTCTATTAAAGCAGTCAATGCCCTTAGTAGAAAATCCACTCTATTAACTTTGCTTCAAGGACAAATTGTTGTTTTTTATACTTTACCTTTAACTTTATGGAAATGTTGATTTTGGAGATATATGGATACAATGAAATGCACGTGTGTTAATTATAAAGACTTTCATTTGGCTTATGGATGTTTGTTCAAGGAAAATAGATTGTGCATTCCTCATGCACCTTGGTGGGAACAACTTAAAAAAGATAGTCATCAGGGTGGTTTGGGTGACCATTTTGGTTGTGACAAAATCTTTACTTATTGAAAGGTTTTGTTGGCCATAAATTCATAAAGAATGTATCTAACTTTGTTATAATATGTTTTGTGTGTTGGACAATTAAGGGACAAGGTCATTGACGGATCCCTGTGAAGGGTGTGGAGCAGAAGCGGATCGTCCCAATTCTAAAAAATTTACAGAATATAATTTTACAGAGAAACATAACAGATCATGCATTTAATTAGATAAAACGTACAACATGCTTGAGAAACTAAGAAGAGAAAAAGGGAATAGAAGGCTTGCCCTTGAAGAACGAAATCTTCATGTTTCCTCTTCACTGTAAAAATCACAAACACCAAAAGGACATTACCACAAAAGCAACCTTGGTATTCTTTGGATGAGAATCCAGGAGGAGTGAGCTCTGACTATTTTAGTGAAGGAAGGGATTGGGAGAGGAGAAGAAAAGAAAAAGCCTGAGATCTCAGAACACCTTGTGAAATTTTTCTCTGTGTTTTCTTTTCTTCACCACACAGAGAAGAAGAAAATATAACTAACTCACATACATAAGTTGGAGAGAAAGAGGGGGAGCCCTCCCAAATAACATTAATTCAAAAATAAATAAATAAGATAAATTTTATTTATTTATTTAATAAAATATTTAATATATATTCATATGATAACTACCTTATCAATATATATTAAATTATATGTTATATCAAATATAACATACCTTTCTCTCACCAATGACTTTTAATATAAATCACATTTATATTAATTTGAACCATATGAATCAAATTCATATAATTAATATTTGAATCATATTCAAATATTTAGTTCCTCTCATAAATACTTAATATCATAATGTATCAAATACATTATAGTAATTATATCATATATAATTAAATTAAATTAAGGGTAATTGCAATTTGTAGCATTTTTAGGAATAATAACCAAGTGTATAACATCATTTTAAAAAAATTGCAAATATAAACAAGTCTATCAACGATAGACTTCTATCGTTGATAGATTCTTACCAGTGATACGATCTATCACTGATAGACTCCTACGAATAATATGGTCTATCACTGATAGACTATTTAAACTTGGTCATATTTACAATTTTACATTATGTTATATCTGCTAATACTTTGGGTCTAATGTCTATATTTGCAATTGTCCCTTAAATTAATTATATCACATATAATTAATTCCCTCAATTAACTCGAACAATTCAAATAAATCCAAAAATTGATTCTCATTAAAACACGTTAAGCTACCGAGGGGACCATTCTCATTAAAACATGTTGAGCTACCGAGGGGACCATGGACCTGTAGCTTAAAGCTCCAACGGTACGTAAATAATTAATTAAACTCTTTAATTTAAATTATTCACCATCCGTTAACTGATAGACACTCCACTAAAGACCGTCAATTACATTTTTCATACTATAGATATATTTTTGTGTCCATTGGATATAACCAATCAACAGTATGCTGACCCTTCACAAATTGCTCGTAAGTACAGCTAAGCTAAAATTACCGTTTTTTCTTGTAGTTACATCTAACTCTTTAAGTACTACTGATCCCTCTAATGAACAATAAATCATAGTCCAACTATGATCGAACCCCTCTTGAGCTAGGAGAGGGTGTGGCGTCACATTGTTAATGCCCCAGAATCAGTCTTTAAGGGAGCAATTTATCTACTTACCCCGACATTGGAGAAGGAATAAATTCCTTCTTATGTTGTTGTGTTCCCAGCTCTCCAATCAGACGAATCCCCAAAATGGTAAGTTTGTTGAGTCGGCGATCTGGTCACTCTCACCCATACAAATCAAAGGATCACCTTCATAGGCAGGAGTTCACAACTCATTTAGGATTCAGATCATGTTACCTATGGTCATCCTGGTGAAATGTAAGTCTCTATTATGAACAGTGTTATATAATGAGACTAAACATTTCGTGGTCCAGTCTTATATAAACTTCTTTGTATAGAATATTTTCGCTCACATGTCTCCACATGAATGATCAGGATCAGATCAATTATAGCACTTTACAACAATTGTAACATCTACAAAACGAGTCATAATCATAGTGTCACTAGGATTAGTATCTAGCCTTATCCATCTACTACAGACCATTTAGGTTATCACCTAAACATGATCCACTCATATGTCTCTACATACATGTTTAAGCTACAAGATAACATTTGATGTTAGTTTATTGATTTGTGGTTAATGCAACTAATTTTGAAATAAAACATCAAATATTTTATTACATAAATAAAATATTTGTATATTACAATTACAAACTATAGGACCCTACGAGATTTAGGGCATCAACCCCAACAGTCATAATACAGGACTTTACACACTTCTGCCAATTCTTACATCTATTTAGGAAAACTTATTAATGGACTTTATCTTGGGGTTGCCACATGCCTTGGGCATGCTTGTCAAGGGTATGTTTGTTGGGGTTGGAACTAAATTTTGTGGCTCTCGTAGTTTGTAATTTTAGTACACAAATTATTTATTTAATAAAATAAGCAGTTATTTAATTCAAATTTAGTTTGCATTAACTCGGTCAATAAACTAAGATCCGAGGTTATTTTATGTAACTTAAACATATGTATGGTTGACATACAGGTGGATCATGTTTAAGTAATAATCTAAATAGTTTGTAGTATATGGATAAGACTGGGTGCCTTATCCTGGTGACATTACGGATACGATCCACTTTATAATTGTAACAATAGTTGTAAAGTATTACAAACGATATGATCCTAATCGTTCATATATTATTCGTGCATCATATTTAGGATAAACATATTCATGCATCATATTTAATATAATTATTCTATTATATGATTGTATGATATTATCAGCATGCACATGCATCATATTTAATATAAATGTTATATTATATGATTGCATGTATCATTAAACATATTCATATATCATACTTTAATATGAGTATTATATTATATGATGGATATGTATGTTTTTCATTAGAGATTAATATAATTGTTATATTATATGATGAAAATGGAGATGCATTAAGCATGACATTACTTAGTCAATATAATTGTTATATTTAACTATTGTCATTAAAATGCATGTTATAGGTTTTAATAATTATAAGTTTACTGAAATAAATTAAAATCTATAATAAAGAGTCACATGCAGACATAAGATTTTAATTTTTAAATGGTTTAAAATTAATTCACCTATATTTATGTTAAAAATATTTCTAATATGATTATAATTAGGTTCTTTTATTTTGTTTTAATAGGATTAAAATAGATGCAATAAAAGATTAAATTTATAAAATATTTACCTATAAGGAACATTTGTCTAAGGAATGTTCTGTCTAGGATTGGGATATTTACGCTAACATAAACGAAACATCCCTACCTGAGAACCTACCTAGAAGGTGAATTAGTCAAATATTTTATAAGCATGCAATAGATGATTATAATTTATTGAAATGTTTAATAAATAATAATCATACATTGTTAAACAATTCAATATAATTGTTATATTCGAAAAAAAAAAAAAAAAGATAGATAAATTATTAGCTGGATTTACGTAAGTAATAAATCATAGGTTTAAAACACTTAATGGAAGGAAAAAAGATATATATGATGTCATTTTCTTTTCACTCCCTTAAAGTTCACACCATGAGATCTATGTGCAGCCTCGTGGCATCTTTATTTGTGTCCCCCTTTGAAAGGTGTTTCCATAGGTCAATATCAAGGTGAATGGAGAAAGTTTTTATAGTAAGTGGGAGATGGATGTATGTCAACACATTGCACGATCTCCTTCATTGGTTTGATAGTAAAATTTCATGCTCGGTCTTGTGGCACCGTTTTGTTGTGTCCCCCTTTAGAAGGTATTTGCATGAAATTAAACTCAAACTCTGGTAATGGATAAGGCCACTTTAGTTTTTGCCGCAATCGATTTTTACATTCGGTTGGCTCATTGGGGTGGAACTCTAGGATCTAAAATGAAGGGTCACACTTGCAAGAAATTTGTTAAGCAAGTTAATAATTTCTTGACCAAATCAATGGTGACTAATTGTTATAGGAATAAGAGTTATTCTTATAAAATAATTAGTTGAGAGTGTCTCAATTCAGTGAATAGGTGACTGATCACCCTTCGGTGACTTTTATCCTAAATCACTGAACAACATTGCAAAATTAGATGTCACATAGGGTACATTCAAATTTTGCTAAACTTGATTGGATTTAATTATTTGTGCATGTATCTAATATAAATAATTTGTTTGATTGCAGCAAACTTCAATATGGCTAGCTCTACTATTAACCTTTTAAATGCCAACAAATTAACTGTTGATAATTATATGATCTGGAAAAATAGAATAAACACTATTTTAATCATCAACGACCTTAAGTTTTTCTTACTGGAGGACTCAAGTTCCCGTTCCTAATGCTACTCGAACTGTTTGAGATGCATACGAGAGGTGGATGAATTCAACGACAAGGCTAGAGCATACATTCTTGCTAGCTTAACAGTGTTGGCAAAGAAACACGAGAACACGGTCACTGCATGCGAAATCATGGACTCAATGCGAAATCAGATCAATCACGATGCACCGAAGTTCATTTTCAAAGCCCATAAGAACCATGAGACCTCAGTGTCAGAACATGTTCTCAATATGATGGTCCATTTCAACGTGGTGAAAATAAATGGGGTCGTCATTAATGAGTCCAGTCAAGTTAGCTTTATTCTGAAATCTATTCCTGAGAGTTTCCTTCAATTTCGTAGTAATGCGTTTTTTTCTAAAGAGTGTGTTAATATTTGTTCTACAAATTTAGAAAGTAATTTGTATGTGCTAAGACCATTAGCATCTAAATCGCTTCTTAATATTGTAATGTTCATAACTACGACAACTCAAAATAAAATACAAAAAGATTTTTGCTAAAGAAAATGCCCATATTTAGCATCTAAGGTTATGTCACATAAATCTCAATAGGATTGAGAGGTTGGGTAAAAGTGGACTTCTAAGCGAGTTAGAAGATAACTCTTTACTTGTTTGTGAATCATATCTTGAAGGCAAAATGACAAAACGACCTTTTGTTGAAAAATTTTATAGAGCCAAAGATCCCTTAGAACTTGTATATTTAAACCTTTATGGTTCGATGAATGTTAAAACAAGAGGAGATATGAATATTTCATTTCTTTCATAGATGATTACTCAAGTATGAGTATCTTTACCTAAAGCAACACAAGTTTGAAGCTCTTGAAAAGTTCATTGAGTATAAGGATGAAGTTGAGAATTTATTAGGTAAAATATTAAAACATTTCAATCAAATATAGGTGGAGAATATATGGATTTAAGATTCTAGAACTATATGATAGAAATGGAATTGTATCCCAACTCTCAACATCTATTACGCCTCAGCAACATGGTGTATCAGAAAGGAGAAATAGAACCTTGTTGAACACCTATGATGAGTTATATTCAGTTACTTGACTTGTTTTGGGGTTATGCAGTAATGACTGCAGTGTATATTTTAAATAATGTACCATCCAAAAGTGTTTCTAAAACTCCTTTGAAATTATGGAGAGGTCGTAAAGGTAGTTTATACACTTCAGGATTTAGCGTTGTTCGACATATATGCTTGAGAAAAATTCAAAGAAATTGATATCACGTTTAAAATTATGTCTATTTGTAGGCTATCCCTAGGAAACGAGAGGTGGTTACTTCTTTGATCCTAGAGAAAATAAAATATTTGTTTTTATAAGACTTGTTGAAGAGGCTAGTACATCAACAAGAGTTGTTGATGTTGGTTCATCTAGTCAAACACATCCACCTCAAGAGTTAAGGATGCCTCGACATATTAGAAGGGTTCAAACCAACCTGCTCGCTATATAGGTTTAACAGAAACCCTTGCTATCATATTAAATGACGACGTTGAGGATCCATTGACCTATAACCAAGCAATGATTGATATGGACAAAGTTGAATGGCTTAAGGTCATGGATATGAAAATGAAGCCTATGTACTTCAATTCTATTTGGGATCTTGTAGATCAATCTGATGGGGTGAAACTTATAGGTTGCAAATGGATCTATAAGAGGAAAATGAGTGTAGATGGTAAGGTGCAAACTTTTAAGTCTAGATTGGTGACAAAGGGTTATACCTAGGTTGAAGGAGTGGATTATGAAAATCTCACATGTTTCTATGCTTAAGTCTATCCATATTCTCTTGTCCATTGCTACATATATGACTATAAAATATGAAAAATGGGCGTCAAGACTGCCTTTTTGAATGATAATCTTGAAGAGACCATTTACATGCAGCAACTAGAGGGATTCATTAAACAAGATCGAGAGCAAATGGTTTACAAGCTTAATTGGTCCATTTATGGATTTAAACAAGCATCTCGATCTTAGAATATAAGATTTGATACAACGATCAAGTCTTATGGCTTTGACCAGAATGTTGATGAACCTTAGGTCTACAAGAAGATCATCAATAGTTAAATAGATTTCTTGGTGTTGTATGTGGATGATATCTTACTCATAGGGAATGATGTAGGTTTATTAACAGATGTAAAGAAATGGCTAGCCACCCAATTTCACATGAAAGATTTGGGTGAGCGCAATTTGTTCTAGGGATCCAAATCTTTGGGGATGATAAGAACAAAACGTTGGCATTGTCTTAGGCATCGTATAGTGACAAGATGCTTGTCAGATATTCGATGCATAATTCCAAGAGGATTTATTAACTTTCAGGCGTAGAATTGTATAGTCTAAGGAATAGTGTCCTGAGACTCCTCAAGAGATCGAAAAATGAGACGGATTTCCTGTGCATCGACTGTGGGCAGCCTTATGTATGCCATGATGTGTACAAGGCTTGACATTTGTTATGCAGTAAGGATAATCAGTAGATATTAATCCAATTCAAGATATGGTCACTAGATATCCATTTAGACCATCCTCAAGTATCTTAGAAGAATGATGGACTATTTGTTTGTGTATGGGTCTAAGTATTTGATTTTTACTGGATACACTAACTCTTATTTTCAGACTGATAGGGATTCTAGGAAATCCACATCAGGATCAATGTTTACTTTTAATGGAGAGGTTGTAGTCTGGTGGAGCACAAAGCAAGGCTGAATTTCTAACTCTACCATGGAGGCAGAATATGTGGCTACTTGTGAAGCTGCTAAGGAAGCTCTCTGGCTCAAGAAGTTTTTGATAGACCTAGAAGTTGTTTCTGACATGTCAAAGCTCGTCACCCTTTATTTTCATAATAATGGTGTTGTGGAAAATTCCAGGGAGCCTAGAAGCCACAAAAGAGGGAAGCATATGGAGCACAAATATCATCTTATACAGGAGCTAGACATCGAGGGGACGTGATTGTCACGAAGATAACTTCGGAGTACAATGTTGCTAATCCATTTACAAAAGCTCTCATGGCTAAAGTATTTGAGGGTCACCTGGAGAGTTTGGGTCTACGAGACATGCATCATCTTGTCTAGGGCAAGTGGGAGATGCGACTGGTTATAGCCTAGTTCATTATATTGTGTACTTTACTTGTTTTGTACTTTATATTGTACACCCCACTAGCTTTTGAACAAGTAGGAAATTTTTGGGGTTGGTGCTCCAAATCTTGCAGGTCTCGTAGTTTTTAATTTTAGTACAAGAATTATTTATTATAAAATAAGCAGTTATTTTATTCGACATTTAGTTTGCATTAATTCAATCCAATAAATTAAGACCCGAGGTTATTTTATGTAACTTAAACATGTATGTGGTTGACATATGTTTAAGTAATAAACTAAATGGTCTATTGCATATGAATAAGGTTAGATGTCTTATCTTGGTGACACTACGAATATAACTCACTTTGTAATTGTTACAATAGTTGTAAAGTATTACAAAAGATGTGATCTTAATCGTTCATGTGGAGACATGTGAGTGAGGGTATCATATGCAAAGAGTTTGTATAAGACTAGACTGCAAAATGATCAATCTTTCTTTATAACGTTGTTACTTGAAGAGATTAACATTTTAATAGGATAATCATAGGTGACTCAACCTTAATCCTAACGAGTTACGAACTCCTCTCTATGAGGGTGATCTTTTGATCTGTATAGATGAAAGTGGTCAGATTCGCCGACTCAATAAGTTTACCATTTTGGGGACTTGTCTGAGTAGGGAGTTGGGAATATAGCTACACAATATAGAATTCACTTCTTCCCATCTTTGGGGTAAGTAGATGAATTGTTCCATTAATAGTTGATTTTGGGACTTAAAAATAAGGTTTCACCCTCTTATTGGTCCGAGAGGGATTAGTTTATAGTTTGACTATAAACTATTTGTTCATTAGAGTGATCAATGATATTCAAGGAGTTAGATGTAATTACATGGTAAAATGGTAATTTGACCTAAGTGTAATTACGGGCGATTCATGAAGGGTCGACTTACTGTTGATTGGTTATATCTGTGGACACAAAAATATATCTACAGTGTGAAGAGTGCAGTTGTGAATCTTCAATGAAGTGGCATAGCAGTTAATGAATGTTGATTAATTTAATTAAAAAGTTTAATTAGTTAATCTCGTATCATTGAAGCTTTTAATCTGTAGGTCCATAAAGTCCCCTTGTTAGCTTACTAAAGAAAAAATAAAAATTAATTAATTTTGGATTAATTTGAATTGTTCAATTAAATAAGGGAACTAATTGTATGAGATACAATTAATATAATGTATATAGATTATAATATAAAGTTAATTTTGAATAATATTCAAATTTATACTTTATAATATGATAGAGATAAATATTTGAATAAGATTCAAATATTATTTATATGAATAAGATTCGTATTAAAACTATAGATTAAAAATTAATACATATTAAAACTATAGGTTATGTGAGGATGTGGTTTGAATATGATTCAAATGAAATTAAATATGTGATATTTAATTGTTAATTAATTAACATTATTAATTTAATTATATGTTAATTTGATATTAATGAATTTTTTAAGTTAATAAAATTGAGAATAACTTCCTAAGGGAGTTATTATGCGTATTAGTGGAGAGGTGTTGTAACTCCTCCTCCACTCATCATCTTGTTAACAAATTAAGGAAGAGATCTCTACATTGGGTAAGATAGAATACTGATCAATTAATTCTCTCTACAAGAAAAATTTCTCTGAAGAATCCCTCTCCTAAATCCACCATCCCTTCCAAAATCAAAAAGACTGCACATCCTTGGTTCTTATTTTAGAGAATAGCGAGATTTTCAAATGGTAGTGTTCTTGTTTGTGAGAAGTGTTCTTACGGTAGGTGGGAAAGTGATGTTGTTTGTGAGTTCAAGGGATTTCATCACAAGGAGATGAATTACTAGAAGAAAGGACTTCAAGGGTAGGTTCTTCTTCATCCCTTCATATCCTCTCTCTACAAGCATATTGTATAATCATAATTGTCTATCGTGTTTCTCTATGAATTTCTTTGTATTTTGAGTTTTTCAAACTTGATTAACAATGGCACTGCATTCACACGCTTCTTCTAGGGAATTCAATTCCTTAAATGTTCTCCCATGACCGCATGTCCAAACCATCCTATATTTAAGTCTTGTAATTAGTTTTTCAAGTTGTTCTTTATTTCATGTTCTTTTTCATTCAAGTGACTGCTTGCTACTTTTGATAATCAAGCTAGGAATAGTAGAAATTGCTTAGAATGTACTATATGGAAAACCCACTAGTCATATCCCCGACTAATGTATTAATATACTCTTTGCAATAAAAGCTTTCTTGCAACTGTCAGATTCAATGCATTCTTTAACGATGTTTTCAATACTTTTTCTCTCTCATATTTTATAAAACCACTTCTCTCGAAACGTGAGTGGAGGCTACATCATACACCAATGTTATCCATGACTTTCGATATTTACATGGTTGGCTTGCTCGCCAAATTAAAGCAAGTACCGCACAGTCGCTTGTCCCATACTCGAAAGTTTGCAATTGTGACAAATGGTATCAGAGTTTAGCTCATTAACTGTAAAGATCGCAATCTGGTCCACAACAAAGCAATTGTCAAAGTTGCAGTATGAGCGACTTACTAAGATTAAAGAGCAATATCTGTATCTAAGGGAATTTCCTGACGAAGTGAAATATATTCAGACTTGCCTTGATGGGTTAGAAGAAAAGTTCAAAGGAATTGAGGCACTGAATGCCTGGATAGATGGGCTGTCAATACAAGAATTGACGCTGAGGGTTGATTCATTGGAACACAAAGCTACACGGCTGGTAGTTCTAAATGTGGGGATAGCTCCACGAGCTCTATCATAGCCATGGAGGAGTATGTTGAAGAACTTGATAGTTCGCAAAAGACCATGCAAAGTTGTTCAATGACTTGATTGACGACTTTAGAGCAACAATAGATGCCATCAAAGCTGAGATGACTGAGATGAAGACACAAATGAATTTGACAATGCGGACGATTGAGAACAAGACCCGGAATCAGACATGTATTGTGTCTAGCAATTTCAAGATCCCGAAACTGAAAGCTTTCAATGGGAACCGCGATGCTAGAGAACTTGAGAATTTCATCTTTGATATGGAACATTATTTTAAAGCAAGTGGAATTATCGCCAAAGAAATAAAGGTGACGTTGGCCTCCATGTATCTTCTGATGATGCGAAGCTGTGGTGGAGGTCCAAAGTGAATGACACTCAGAATGGCCTATGCACTGTCAATAAATGGGAAGATCTCAAGAAAGGACTAAGGGCTCAATTCTTCTCCAAGAATGTTGAGTTTACTGCAAGAAGAAAACTATGAGAATTTAAACACACGGGGACCATCAGAAACTACGTAAAACAATTCTCGGCTATCATGTTACTCATAAGGGACATGTTTGAGAGGATAAAGTACTCTTCTTTGTTGAAGGACTAAACCTGTGTGCAAGAACTAAATTGTATAAATAGAAAGTCCAAGATCTTGCTTCTGCTCTGGTCGCGACAGAGAGATTACTTGACTACATTGATAAACAAACCCCCCAAAAGAAATATACAACCACCAAATCCAGGGAATAAGGCTCTCAAGCTTAATCCCTCGAGAACCTCAAAAATGAAAAGAACCCACAAACTATGGGTGCAGGCCCCTCTTAGGAGTCCTATAAGCAAACCCAAATCAACAAAGGTCCCTTTCTTTCTTTCTGTGCAATGGCCCTCATCGAGTAGTTGAGTGTTTGCACCGAGTTGCCCTGACAGCCTTACAAGCCTCAGTACAATGTTGTAATGAATAGGAGGAAGAAACTAAAGTTGAAAAAGAAAAAGATGGGGAGAATCCTCGAATAAAAGCGTTAAAATTCTTGTCAGCAATCTAAGAGAAGCCTTATTTCATAAGGACACTTTATTAAAGAGACTTGTGTTCATTGATGCAGTCGTCAACTCCAGACCTACAGAAGGCACCTTGATAGACTCAGATGAAACTTATAACTTCATTTCGGAGCAAGAGGCCTGACACCTGGAGTTAAAGATCGAAAGAGCACAAACAAGATGAAAGCTGTTAACTCTGAAGCCCTTTTTTGGGATCGAATCCTGTAGCGGAAGCATTATGAACACCTTACATCTCATAAATCGATTTTTACATAAACAAAACAGTAAACTAAAATAGAATAAACGTAGAACAAACATGTAAATAGCATGTTGTAGGGAAGGGTTAGAACCATTCTCACCTTTGTAGATTCTTAAGCTCCAAGAACAATCCTCTCGATGTTCCAACGAACGACTCCTCCAATGATCTTGAATACGAACATTTCCTTGAATAAACTCGAATAAGACCACAAGAATAACCTTGTTATTCTCAAGGAATTAAATAGAAGGATAGGTGGTATCCAACTATTGGAATGTTGGGATTGGTGTCCTAATTCTCCCAGAGTCTCGTAATTTGTAAACTGTACACATTATTATGAATAAAGTAAGAGTTATTTTATTTTGCATTTACTTATATCCAATAAATAAAGCTTCATGGTTATTGTATGTAAACTTAAGCATGTATATGCGATATGCAAATGGATCATGCCTTGAGCGATAATCTAAAAAGGTATGTAGTATAAAGATTAAGGAGGAATACCTGATCCTGGTGACACTATGGATACGATCCGCTTTGTAGAGGTTTACAAGTATTGTGAACTACTACAAATGGTAGATACTGACCATTCATGTGGAGACATACAAGTGGAGGTGTTCTATACAAAGAGTTTGTATAAGACCGGACCACGAGAAAACTAGTCTCTTTATATAATGCCGTTAATACTTGAGACTTACATCTCACTTGAACAACCATAGGTGACATTGCCTCAATCCTGAGTGTTTTGGGAACTTCTGCCTTTGAGGGTGGTCATTTGATTAGTATGGGTGAGAGTGGCCAGATTGCAAACTCAACATGCCTACCTTTTTGGGGATTTGTCTGATTTGGGAGCTAAGAACTCAGTTACACAAGATGAAATTCACTCCTTCCCCAAAACAAGGGTAAGTAGATAGATTTCTTCCTTAAGGGCTGATTTTGGGTCTTGAACATAGTGGCCACATCTTCTCTTTGGAAAAGAGGACTCAGTCATCGTAGAACTATGACTTATTTAAAGGGATTAGTGGTACTTAAGAAGTTAGATGTAACTATAGGGGCATAACGGTTAATTGGTCCAACTATACTTATGAACGATCTGTGAAGGGTTATCGCACTATTGATGAAGGAAATCGGACATGAGGATTTCCATGAGCAACGGAAGGATCGTTCCAAATTTCAATCGTATATGAACATTCACAATTACAGTACACAAACAAAAACAACAAGCTATGCATAAAACCTAAATTACAGCATGCTTTACTTTACGATCAAGGGAAAGAATACACATACCTTTGAAGACTCATCTTCAAGACCCTTGATCATGAACGCTTGTTCACAGCAACATGCAAACGCTCGTACACCACGACTGCTACACCGTACAATCAACAAAGAACTCGAACACCGCGATCTCCAAGATCACGAACACAGTGAACGCAATGAACGGCCTCCACAGAACCTCGACAGTGTCGAGTTGAGTATGACATCACCACAAAAGTTACCTTGGTATTCTCGATGTGAGAATCTAGAAGTGCGGGCTCTGTGTGGACTTGGTTAGAGGCAGAGACCGAAGGAAAACAATCGTGTAAACGATTGAGCAAGTGGTAGATGTCAAAATCTATCGTATAGACGATGCCCAATCGTTTAACAAAAGCTATGTGATCGTTTAGCAAAGTTATGCGATCGTTTAGCTCATCGACCAACTGAGTGTCTATCATATAGAAACACTCCACGATCGTCTAGTCTCTCCAAGTTGTTATTTAGTAAATCGTATTTACTTAACAATCTTTTCGTGAGAACTTTTCGATAGTGGAAATCTCATATCAACTACCTAAATTTAGGAAAACATTTTTTCTTTTATCTCACGGTTACCATGAAACCACCAATAACCTCCCACTCAATTGGTTATTAGAGAAAAAGATATAATTATCCAATAACTAATATTATTATAAATATAAATGATAACCAACTTACCATACTATATTTATAACCTATAGTTTTAATATTTCATCTCATGAAACATATAAACCATGGCTCTTTTTCTATTCCATGGTCCTTAATGGAAATCTCATTTACATTAATCCTCCACTTGATATATCTCATACACCACACCGATCATATCATATATAATCAAATTATTTCTTGTCAATTTGAACATTTCAAATCAATACCAAGAACTTATCCTCATCTTGAATCCATTGAGCTATCAAGGGGACCTTATGGACCTATAGCTCGAAGCTCCAACGGTACATGAATAACTGATTAAACTCTTTAGTCAAGGGATCCACCATTCGTTAACTGCTAAGCACTCCACTAAAGACCGACAACTGAACTCTCCTATAGATATATTATATGTCCATCATAATCAATCATCAGTGCGATAACCCTTCACAGATCGCTCGTAAGTACAACTCGGCCAATAATCATTATGCCTATGTAGATACATCTAACTCCTTAAGTACCACTGATCCCTCTAATAAACATAAGTCATAGCCCTACTATGACTGAGTCCTCTCTTCCAAAGAGAAGCTATGGTCACTATGTTCAAGCTCCGAAATCAACCCTTAAGGGAGCAATCTATATACTTACCCCTGCATCGGGGAATAAGTGAATTCCATCTTGTGTAGCTGAGTCCCCAACTCCCAAATCAAATAAGTCCTAAAAAAGGTAGGCATGTTGAATTGGCAATCTGGCCACTCTCACCCATACTAATCAAAGAACCACCCTTAAAGGCAGGACTTCCCAAAACACTCAGGATTGAGGTCAAGTCACCTATGGTCCTTTAGGTGAGATGTAACTCTCTAGTATCAACGACGTTATATATAGAGACAAATCATCTCATGGTCCAATCTTATACAAACTCTTTGTATACAACACCCCCGCTCGCATGTCTCTACATGAATGGTCAGGATCTACCATCTGTAGTAGTTTACAACACTAGCAAAACCTCTACAAAGCGGGTCGTATCCGTAGTGTCACCAGGATTAGGTATCCCACCTTAATCCTTATACTACAAACCTATTTAGGTAATCACTTAAGGCATGATCCACTTGTATATCTCATATACATGGTTAAGTTTACATACGATAACCATGGAGCTTTGTTTATTGGATATGAGTAAATGCTAGAATGAAATAACTCTTATATTAATCATAACAATGTGTATATTACAAATGATAGTTGGTAGAAATGCAAGCTATTGTAGCCTTTTACTTAGAATTATGAGGGCTAACAAACATAATATGCATTGATAATACTAAGAATTTATGTGAAAAGTGAGCTTGCATCGATCAAAACTAAAAATTCTTGTTGGTATCATGTGTTATACGGCGTCAAAATGTCTATTTTTGTAGCTATCGCAGGAATCGATTACATACGCTGATGCCAGACCATCGCAAAGTTGATCGCATGCGTTGACCTTCATGAAGATCAGTTCATCGCATGGAATGCTACAGCTACAGAGTAATAACCATGATAGAAGGTTGATCGCAAGTTGGGAGGAATGCGTTAGTACTTCGGGAGAAACAAGCATGAATGCATACCTTGGGAGTATAAAAAAGGATAAGATGATGTTGACATTTCACCTACCGCATCAGAAATGGCAGTGATTTAGAGCGGGACCACCAATGTTGTCGGCGTTTGAGCTCTATAAATAGAGCCTTAGAGCCCAAATTCAAGGCATCCGAGCTTCTGCCTTAAGGCGGATCCTTATGATCACAAATGAGAGCATGAGCAGACACTCTTTGAAGATCCTCCACCTCCACAGCCCCTTCCGAGTGACGATCGAAGTTACACCGGAGATAGAGCTCAAAAGAGACTTCTCCACCATCCATCCATGGAACCACCAATAGCCTTAACGCCTTTCAGATGAAAAGCAAGAGATTGTTTTCGTCTAGCCTTCCACCTCTCCTCTTATCTCTGTATTGTATTACATTTTGGCTTAAGACATTAATACATTTTGTAATCAATGCATCTATTAGTTTCTTCAGCTTCATCTTCTTCATCTTCTTCTCCTTTGTCATCATTTACACTCATCTTTTAGTTATCAAAGGTAGTTGCATACTCAATCGTGTAGCCTAGAGATAGGACGCATGTAGCAACCCACCGAGAGGTGTGTGTTACGGGAGTATAGTGAGTTAATCTTCTTCGCTTGGTATGAGGCAGTACCAACGCTCATCTATGAGCCATCGCAATGCTTGTCTATGAGCTAATTAACCGCAACTAACTGCCAGAGAGGGTGAGTAGTGGAACACACTAAAGCAAAGTATGCATTGTTCCTAGAGATAGACACGATCTTATGCTCGATGCAACCATGCATTATAGAGATATAGGCATGCGGCTAGCCACCAAGAGGTGTGCGATGCGTTAGTGTGGCGAGCTGGGATTACTGGGGTGACCTAACATGATGAACATTATTATGCGTTAACAGTTGCTGCATCTCTTCCAATTCTCATAGTTAAACTTCCATTGCTCAATCTGTTTAGTTGGAGTAGGAGTAGCGCATAATTCCATTGATTGCTGTCTTTTTACTTTTGTCTTCGCCTCAAACGCATTACTTCACAGATATTATTGAGTCACAAATCCCTGAGTTCGACCTCGGATCACCCCGAGAAACTTGCATTCTTGTTACACTTGGCGAGAAAGTAAGAAAACTTGTGGCAAGAACGCATGGTCATCGCATACATGCTTAAGTGCATATTGTATATTTTCTAGTCCAACGCATGACCATCGACGTATGGAGATCAACGCATAGCATAAGATGCATATTTGTTTCCTTTCCTTTTCCAACCCATCAACAAACTACGAGACTCTAGAGAATTAGGACACCAATCCCAATAGTTGATTGGTTGATATGGACACAAAATATATCTGAAGTGAGAAGAGTGCAGCTGTCGGTCTTTAGTAGAGTACCCGGTAGTTAATGGATGGTGGATCTCGTGGCTAAAGAGTTTAGTCAGCTATTCACGTACCATTAGAGCTTCAAGCTACAGGTCCATAAGGTTCTCTTGGTAGCTCAATGGATTCAAGTTGAGAATCAGTTCTTGGTGTTGATTTAAAATGTTCAAATTGACAAGAGAAAATTCGATTATATATGATACGATGGGTATGATGTATGAGATACATCAAGATTGATGTAAATGAGATTTAAATTAAGTATCATAAAATAGAAAAAGAGTTATGGTTTATATGTTTCATGAGATGAAATATTAAAACTATAGGTTATAAATATAATATGGTAAGTTGGTTATCATAAATATTTATAATAATATTAATTATTGGATAATTATCTCTTTTTCTCTAATAACCAATTGAGTGGGAGGTTATTGGTGGTTTTATGGTAACAGTGAGATAAAAGGAAAAAAAAATTTCCTAAATTTAGGAGAGTTACTCAATTCGAAAAGAACTCATGGATTGTTGTCAAGTGAATTGCTTTCCACAAACAATAGCTGAAAGAGAGACTAAACAATCGTGGAGTGACACTATACGATAGTTCACTCAGCTGGACGTAGCTAAACAATCACAGGGCATTTTCTATACAATAGGTTGCCTTCTTATACACGATTGAGCATTCGTCTATATGATAGACACTTCTCATCTCCCACTTGCTCAATCGTCTACCTGATTGTTATTCATCTGGTCTTTTCCTCTAACAAAATCCATACATAGCCCACACTTCTAGATTCTCACACCGAGAATACCAAGGTAACCATTGCGGTGGTGTCCTCACTCAACTCGACTGAGTTCGAGGTTTTGGAGGTCGTTCGTTCTGTGTTCGCACTGTTCGTGTGGTGGTTGCTATTGATCGTGTTGTGTTGCAGTTGTAGTGTTCGAGCGTTCGTATGTTGCTGTCTTGGAGACTGAACGAGCATTCGTGATCGAGGGAGTTTGAACAATGAGTCTTCAAAGGTATGTATTTGTTATCCCTTGATCTCTTCTGAAAGTGTGCTATAATTTCGTATTGTGCATGACCTGTAAGTTTCCATTTCTTGACTATAATTATGTATGTTCAATTTTGAATGGAATTTGGAACGATCATTCCATTGCTCATGGAAATCCTCATGCTTGATTTCCTTCATGGAAGAGGGTGAGGAAGAAAACTTTTTGGGAGAGTAGAGCGGATTTCTTGCTTAGAGAAAAATTGTACAATAAATGCTTACAATTCTATTGTGTGTTCTGTTTATTACCAAAAGGTCCATAAGGAAAACTTTATGTAGAGAAGGGCCAACCCTTTCTCCTAGTCCTTTTCCAATTTTTCCTTGTGCACAATTAATTGAATAATATTATTTAATTAATTAACACTTATTTAATTAATTAACACATTAATTAAATAATTATTTATACATTAAATCCAATTTAACGTGTATATATATATATATAATTATCATAAACATCATATGTATATATGCAATACCTCTTTATTAATTAATTAATCTTTTGTGAATTGAATTCACTTGAATTAACTATTTGAATTTCATTCAAATGTTTCTTTCCAACTTAATTATAGATCACATCCATAATCAATTACATATTAATCATATTAATATAAACTTTTCTTAAATTGATTTGAACAATTTAAATCATCATTCTTTAATATCCTATAGTGAGCTAATAAGGGGACATGGTAGACATGTAGATTAGAAGCTCCAACGATATGAGATTAATTAGCTATACTCATTAACAAAGTTAATTAATATTCGTTAATTGTGGGCATACTCCACTAAAGATCCACAACTGCATTATTCTCACTACAAATATATTTTTGTGTCCACGAATATAGACCAATAACGACAAGTTAATCATTCTAATTTTGTCCAATGAGCTATAAAACAAAATCAGTTCAGAAAAATGTGTCATTCACGATTGTTCAAGATGTGAACATTGTTCAATATATATAAGTTTTCTAAAAACAAAAATCTACTTCAAAAAATAACTTAGCAGCTCCCACTGCACAAGCTAAAATGGCGTCTTCCATTCCAATCTTGAGCATCACTTTACCCTCTTTGAGCTGCTGGAAGGAACTAATTCCCTGTAAGGAAGAACAAACGTGATTAGTGGCTCCTGATTCAAGTATCCAGGCATCATGGTCATTTTCCACTAAACAAGTTTCCAGAACTAGTAAATCATATTGACCTTTCTTCTCTTTCTTCTTCTCAGGAAGGTACTTGAGGCAATTATGTTTTCAGTGGCCATCAACATTACAATGGAACCATTTACCCTTGTCAGCCTTATCCTTGCCCTTGCCCTTGCCCTTGCCCTTCCCAGCAGTGGGAGCCTTCCCCTTCCCTCATTTATTTTTCTGGATTTTCTTAGAACTAAAGGATGAAGGAACAGACTTAATTCCTGAGGATGAACCCTTATGGAACTTTTTGGGATGGACAACATTTGCCTCTCCTTTTATTGGTCTCTTACCTTTCATAAGGGACTGAAAAGTCTATAATTTATTAAGAAGGGTAGTCAAAGTGTACTATATTTTGTTTATAACTGCATTGCTACAAAATTGAAGAAAACTCTTTGGAAGAGATTCTAAAATAAAGGACACCTAACTCTGCTCGTCAATGACTGCACCGTTCATTTCGGCGACATTGAAATGGACCATCAAGTCAAGAACATGTTCTCTCAATGATTGGCTTTTCTTCATGCGCACATTGTAAATGTACTTGAGGGCCTCATGTTGGATCTGAATGGACGGTTGTCCAAACATCTCCTGGAGGGACTCTATGATATGACGTGTAGACATCATGGCCTCATGCTTCTTGGTAAGAACGTCAGACAGACTTGCCAAGATATAGACTCAGGCCTTGTCATTGTCTTTCGTTCAATAGTCATAAGCATCCTTCACATTTGGGATTCATTTCGAGTGGGGACTGGAGGACATTTCCCCGTCAAGACGAACCCAAGATCATCAATAACCAGAATCGTATTCAGGATAGAATTTCACGTAGCATAGATTTTACCGATTAATTTTTCATTTTTAAGCAAGGATATGACTGTGGAAGACATGCTGAAACAAATAACAATAAATTTGCCATATTAGTTATATTTTTCTTAAGGCATTACATAATTACCCAATCAATTTAGCAAAAAAAAAAAAAAACATGTAATCATAGAACCCTAATCAAACTATTGATTTTAGTTTTTGCAACAATACTTCAGAGGTTTAAAGCAACAACAACCACCGAAGGGTGATCAGCTACTTCTCCCCTGAATTGAGACAATCTCAGTCAATCACTAATACCAGAATAACTATTATTCCTATAGTTTTAAGCAACCATTGTTTCGATTGAAAATGTTGGGATTGGTGTCCTAAATTTCCTTGTAATCTCGTAGTTTATAAACTTTGTATAAACATATTGTTGTTAATAAAATAAGTGTTATTTTATAAGCGTATACTCAAACCAATAAACTAAGATCCTAGGTTATTTTATGTAATTTAAACAAGTATGTCTACATACAAGTGGATCTTGTTTAAATAATAACCTAAACGGTCTGTAGTAGATGGATAAGACTGGGTACCTTATCCTGGTGACACTACGGATATTGCCTGTTTTATAGGTGTTACAAGTGTTGTAAAGTGCTACAAATGATCTGATCCTAATCATTCATGTAGAGACATGTGAACAGGTGTATCCTATACAAAGAGTTTGTATAAGACCGGACCACGAAATGATTAGTCTCTTTATATAACGCCGTTAATAATAAAGACTTACATTTCACTAAGATGACCATAGGTGACATGATCTAAATCCTGGGTGAGTTGCGAACTCCTGCTCATGAAGGCGGTCATTTGATTTGTATGGGTGAGAGTGGCTAGATTGCCAACTCAATAAGCCTACCATTTTAGGGATTTGTTTGACTGGGGAGCTAAAAACACTACTACACAAGACGAAATTCACTCCTTTTCTGATGCAGGGGCAAGTAGATAAATTGCTCCCTTAAGGGCTGATTCTGGGGCTTGAACATAGTGGCCACACTCTCTCTTGGCCCAAGAGAGACTTCGTCATAGTTGGACTATCACTTATTGTTCATTAGAGGGATCAGTGGTACTTAAGAAGTTAGAAGTAACTACAGGTGCAAAACGGTAATTTTGGCCCAACTGTACTTACGAGCAATTTGTGAAGGGTCATCACACTATTGATTGATTATATCCAATGAACACAGAAATTTATCTGTAATGCGAAGAGTGCAGCTGTTGATCTTTAGTGGAATGACTAACAGTTAACGGACGTTGAGTAGTTTAATTAAAATTAATTATCCAAGTACTGTTAGAGCTTCAATATACAGGTCTATAAGGTCCCCTCTGTAGCTCAACAGGGATTTTATTAAGGATTATTTTTGGATTAATTTGAAGTGATCAAATTAATTGAGAGAATTAATTATATATGTGATATAATTAATATAATGTATTTGATATATTATAATATAAGGTAATATGAGAGGAATTTGATAATGATTCAAATACTAATTATGTGAATGAGATTCATGTAATTAAATTTAATATAAATACGATTTATATTAAATACCATAAATAAGTTGAAAGGAATTAAATATTTGAATATAATCCAAATATCAATTATATGAATGAGATTTATATAAGTGAGCTTACAATAAATGTGATTTATATTAAATGCCATGTATGGTTGAGAGAAAATACATCTATAGGTTATATTGTATTTGATACAATATGTAACTAACTATAGATTATGTGTTATATGGGATATAACATATAGTTTATATACATATAATAATTATATGTACAATTATTATTAATTTAATTATATTTAATTAATATTAGTTAATTAAAGGGAGGGAGTTACAACTCTTTCCTCCTAACTTCTCTCAGCCAAATACATGATAAGAAGGGTTAGAGATAGGGATGGTGCTAATTCATCTTCCCCATGAAACACTGAGAGAATAGTTCTCTCTGGAAAAATGAAAAGAGAAGAAAAGTTATTTTCCTCTCTCTTCTCCTTTCCATTTCCTTCCCTTTTTCAAAACCCTAAGGCAGAGCTCACACCTCCTGCCATTCTCAATCCCTAAGGAGAATACATGAGGCTCCGTTTGGTGTTGTCTCTTTTGGAGAAGGAGATCCATTCGTGACTTGCTCGAGGGATTCTTGAAGAATAGTCTTCAAAAGTAAGGGTTTCTGAAACCCTAAGTTTTCCTTTATTAATGCATGCTATAATTTATATAAATGCATACCTTGTTCTTGATTTACTGTAAAACTTACATTCAATGAAAAATTGATTTGGGACGATCTTGCTTCCGCTCAAGGTTCTCTCCTCAAAGAGTTCATTCAGAGGATTTATTAACTAGCTTAATTCTTCCTGTAAGTGTGACCCTCCCATTTTCGGATCCCAAAGGTATGATTCAACAGACTACCAAAAGGAAAGACAACTGTTGACGATTAACCTAAGAAACCCTATCCATTGCTGGAGTTTGCTTTGTTCTGACTCCTATGATTAGGCCCTCCGAAGGGATGATCACTCTAAGACGACATATACACGGACCATGGGAATCTCACGGTGAAATCTAAAGTTGATACACGTCCTCTCCCACTTACTATGAACACTTTCCCTATTCACCTTGCTATTGATCCATGCAAACACTTTTTGAAGGGAGACCGTGCCCAGGGTGACACGAAGTTGAGCATGGATCTCACAGTGTGAACTCTTAAGGACGTAAGAGCTTAAATTTGATATATCACATATACCAAGTTCCTCCCACTAAAGTATGCTAATATTTTTAGGATTATATTATACTTAGTTAAAACCCCGCTAATGAATTAAACCTGTCTCTTATACACATCTAGATGTGTATAAGAGACAGGGACATGAGAGCTTAAATTTGATATATCACATATACCAAGTTCCTCCCACTAAAGTATGCTAATATTTTTAGGATTATATTATACTTAGTCTGTCTCTTATACACATCTAGATGTGTATAAGAGACAGTTGTATGGGTGAGAGTGGCCAGATTGCCAACTCAACAAGCCTACCATTTTGGGGATTCGTTTGACTGGGGAGCTGGGAACACTACTACACAAGACGGAATTCACTTCTTCCCTGATGTAGGGGCAAGTAGATAAATTGCTCCCTTAAGGGCTGATTCTGGGGCTTGAACATAGTGGTCACACTTTCTCTTGGCCCGAGAGAGACTTCGTCATAGTTGGACCATCACTTATTGTTCATTAAAGGGATCAGTGGTACTTAAGGAGTTAGAAGTAACTACAGGGGAAAAACGGTATTTTGACGAGCTATACTTATGAGCAATTTATGAAGGGCCATCAACATTGTTGATTGGTTATATCCAATAGACATATAAATTTATCTATAGTGCGAAGAGTGCAGTTGTCGGTCTTTAGTAGAGTGATCAACAGTTAACAAATGTTGGGTAATTTAATTAAAGAGTTTAATTAGTTATTTAAGTACCGTTGGAGTTTCAATCAACAGGTCCATAAGATCCCCTCTGTAGCTCAACATGTTGAGAATTATTTTTGGATTAATTTGAAGTGTTTAAATTAATTGAAGGAATTAATTATATATGATAAAATTAATTAAATTGATTATATATGTGATATAATTAATATAATGTATTTGATACATTATAATTTAAGGTAATATGAGAGGAATTTGAATATGATTCAAATACTAATTATATGAATGAGATTCATGTAATTAAATATAAATATGATTTATATTGAGAGGAATTAAATATTTGGATATGATCTAAATATCAATTACATGGATGAGATTCATATAAGAGAATTTAATATAAATGTGATTTATATTAAATGCCATGTATGGTTGAGAGAAAATAAAATCTATAGGTTATGTTGTATTTGATGCAATATAAAACTATAGATTATATGTTATATTTGATATAACATACAGTGTATATATATAATAAAGTATTTATTATTATTATTATTATTAATTTAATGGAAATTAATTAAAGGGAAGGAGTTACAACGGCCTCCTCGCATTCTCTCAATTATTTTTATGTGGGTTGTGAAATATTCAAGTGGTTGGAGATTTTCATCTTCTTCCTTAATTTTTTTTTTCTCTAAGAAAAGTTCTCTCTGGAAAAACAAGAAAAAGAGAAGAAAAGTTCTTCTCTTTTCTTTCCTCCTCTCCATCTCGTTCCCTCTTCCAAGGATTCAAGCAAAGCCTACAACTCTTGCTTGAATCCTTTATCCCAAGAGAATACAGAGGGTTCTCAAGTGGTAGTGTCCTTTTGAAGAAGGAGATTCACATGGAGAAGGTGATCCGTTCGTGGCTTGTACGAGGGAATTCTTGAAGAAAGGGTTCTTCAAAGCTAAGGGTTTCTGAAACTCTAAGGGTTTTATTTAAAGTATGCTATAATTTAAGAAAATGCATATCTTGTTCTTATTTACTGTAAAACGTATATTCAATGAAAAATGGAATTTTGGTCGATCTTTGTTTCCGCTCAAAGGATCTTTTTCAAAAAATTTCTTCAGGTTCCCAGGTGGAGATGTTTCATTTCCGTCAGCTTAAATACCCTCTCTTAGACAAAAAAATCCTTAGACAAAGGTCTCTTATAGGTAATTATTTTATAATTTAATCTTTTGATTAAATTTATTTTAATCCTATTAAAACAAATTAAAAAGATTAATCTATTCCTAATCCCATTGGAAATAACATAAGTTTAGGTTGATCAATTTTAAACTATTTAAAATTAATTTGGACTTACGTTTGCATGCAACTCTTGATTATAGATTTTAATCTCTCTCATTAAAGTATAACACTTATATTTTAAGACTTTATTAAAACCTATAAAATTTGCATTTAATGACATCGATTAAATACAACAATTATATTTATCTAAGTAATGTTATGCTTAATGTAAATTCTATTTTCATTTGATAAATATAACACTTATATAAATCATACATGAAAAACAAGCATTCACATACATCATTCTACTATTTATTATAATAATTTTAATATATAGCATGATGCATGGAGATGCTTAATATAATCATACATCATTATGACATAACACTTATATTATGCCATGTGAGCATATTCATTTAAATGCATCTATAAAATATAATCTTTATATTTAATTATGTTGCATATACATGTTTATCCTAAGGTAGGTATTTTTGAATCTATATGACATACAATATGTAATATGAATTCAAATATTAATCTAAACATACATTCAATGCATAACTAAATTAATTTAAACATAAAAAAATTGAACCGATTTTTGGCACCCTGATGTAAAATTAATTGATTAAATCAATATAATTATTATATTAATTTAATTATTAATATTAATTAAATATTACAAAAAAATTAGGTTAAAAAAACTCCAACGCTGCATATTCCTCGCACATGTTGCCATGACTCCGTCAAAGTTCGGAGCGTTGCAACGCTGAGGAGCAGTGTTGGAACGCTACGAATCCGATGCGTTGCACCTCGCCTTTCAGAATTGCAACGCTTTGATATCAGCACCGTGACACTCAATCGTAGTATGCTTCTGTTCTGCTCCTTTTCATCTTCGAACACCTTCATTTCTTCTGATCTCTTCAACAACCCTTGCTCTTTTGATCGTCACGGACTTACAGACTCGAAGCAAGAATTAAATTTCCTAAAAATAAAATAAGCCCTTACAATTTAATCATATTAAAAATAATGTAAGTGCCAAAATTGAAAACATCCAATCTTGTAAACCTTTAATCAAATAACAGATTTAATAGCTCACCTCTAAATTGATTTTGTTTCGAAAAATATGCAGAACGAAGATGCAAGAAACTGACTCTGATACTAACTGTTTGGGATAGAATCCCGCAGTAGAAGTGTTGTGAATGTCTTGCATCCTGTAAATCGATTTTTACCTAAACAAAACAGTAAACTAAAACAGAATAAACATAGAACAAACATGTAAATAGAATGTTATAGGGAAAGGTTAGAACCATTCTCACCTTTGTAGGTTCCTAAGCTCCAAGAACGATCCTCTTGATGTTCCAAAGAATGGATCATCCAATGATCTTGAACACAAACATTTCTTAAAAAAATTCGAACACGACCACTAGAGTAACTTTTTTATTCTCAAGGAATCTAATATAAGGATAGGTGGTATCCAACTATTGGAAGAGGGTGAGGAAGAAAACTTTTTGGGAGAGTAAAGAGGATTTCTTGATTAGGGAAAAATTACATAACGAATGCTTGCAATTCTATTGTGTGTTCTGTATATTACCAAAAGGGTCATAAGCAAGACTTTAAATAAAGAAGGGCCTACCCTTTTTCCCAGTCCTTTTCCAATTTTTCCTTGTGCACAGTTAATTAAATAATATTTATTTAATTAATTAGCATAATTAATTAAATAATATTTATTCAATTAATGAGCACAATTAATTAAATAACACTTATTTAGATAATTAACATATTAATTAAATAAATATTTAGACATTAAATCTAATTTAACGTTTCTATATATTTAATTATCATAAACATCATACGTATATGTGCAATACCTCTCTATTAACTAATTAATTCTTTGTGATTCTAATTCACTTGAATTAATGATTTGAAATTCATTCATATGTTCCTTTCCAACTTAATTATAGATCACATCCATAATCAAGTACATATCAATCATGTTAATATACAATTTTCTCACATTGATTTGAACAATTTAAATCATCACTCTTTAATATCCTTTAGTGAGCTAATAAGGTGATCTGGACACCTGTAAATCAGAAGCTCCAATGATATGAGATTAATTAACTCAACTTTTTAACCAAGTTAATTAATATTTGTTAACTATGAGCACTCTACTAGAGACCCACCGCTACACTCTTCTAACTACAGATATATTTTTGTGTCTATGGATATAGACCAATAACAGCAAGTTAGTCCTTCATGAGTGATCATAACTCCAACTGTGTTAAATTATTGTTTTACCCTTGGGTTACCTCCTTAAGTACCAGTGATTCTCTAATGAACAACCTGTTTATGGTCCAACCAATAAACAGAAACCCCTCTTGTGCCAATGAGAGGGTAGGGTTCTTTGTTCAAGTCCCGAAAACACCACTTAAGGGAACACTCATCTACTTACCCTGAAGATGGGAAGAAGTGAATTCCATCTTGTATTATCATGTTCCCAGCTCACTACTCGATCTTGTGCCCAAAATGATAGGCATATTGAGTCAGCGAATTGGCCATCCTTACCCATACAAATCAAAGGACAATTCCTCGTGAACAGAAGTTCATAATATACTCAAGATTAAGACTAAGTTGCTTAGGTCATCCTATTGCAATAGGAACCTAACTAGTTAACGGTGTTACATCTAGTGGTTACTATTTTGCAATCTGGTCTTATGCAAACTCATTGTATAGGATACATCCACTCACGTGTCATTTACATGAACGCGTTAGATCATTATGTTTGTATCAAATACAAAACGGGTCGTATCCATAGTGTCGCTAGGATAAGGTACCCAACCTTATCCCTATACTATATACCCTTTAGATTGTATCTTGAACATTGATCTCTGTATGTCTCCACATACAGTTCAAGACTTATAAGACAACCTTGGATGTTAGTTTGTTGGATTTAGGGTTATTAAGACAAAATAGAAGACAACACAATAATAGTTAATGAATTAACATCTATAACTCTTTATTGACGACGGTCAATTAATAACATTTACTATCTACAACTTTTACGGCATAAAACTCAACATCCCTACCAATTGTGGGGATATCAAGAAGTGTATCTCTTAAATTGGATGAATGGTCTAGAAACGCCGATTTAGATGTGGTGCGCATGGATGAATTTGACCTTGTGTTCGGTATGGAATTCCTCTTAGAACATAAAGTCATCCTCATGCCATTTTCCAAGTGTCTAATCATTACAAACAACAACCACAAAGTGGTTCAAGCTAACATTAAATAGCCTGGTGGGATGAGGATGATTTTTGCCCTACTACTGAAGAAGGGATTTAGGAGAAAAGAACCCACCTTTATGGCTATCTAGATTGTTGATGATCCTACGAGGACAAAGCCTGTTCTCGTTGGAATCCAAGAAGTCTTAGATGAATATGCCAATGTCGTGTCGTAAAGCTTGCCAAAGACATTATCACTTTGACTGGGATCGATCATGAAATCAAACTGTACCGAGAGCCAAACCACAAGTGAAAAATGCTTGTCGAATGGCTCCTCTTGAACATGTTGAACTTAGGAAACAACTAGATGAGTTATTGAACGCTGGCATCATCCGCCCATCAAAAGCGCCCTATGGGGCCCCTATCCTATTTCAGAAGAAGAAATATGGGACACTAGATTTGTGTATCGACTATAGGGCTTTGAACAAAATCACGGGTCGTAACAAGTACCCATCATAAAGGATTTATTCGATCAGTTGAATGGAGCTCGATACTTTGCGAAGCTTGATCTCTGATCTAGCCATTATCAAGTTCGCAAGCACAAGGTGACGAACTGAAGACTACTTGCATGACAAGATACAGGGCCTTTTAATTTTCTATGATGCCCTTCGGTCTGACAAATGCCCCTACAACATTCTATACCATGATAAACCGAGTATTCCACAAGTACCTTGACCAATTTGTGGTGGTTTATCTTGATGACATAGTCGTTTACAGTCCTACTCTAGAAGAAACCAGGTTCATCTCTGATTAGTCTTTGATTGGTTATGGCAAAATCAGTTGTATGTCAAAATATAGAAATGTGTTTTTGTGCAAACGCGAATAAACTTCTTGGGACACGTAATTGAATATGAAGGAAGGATTGGAATGGATGACGATAAGTTACAAGCTATCCAGGAGTGGCAAACCCTCACCTTTGTGGCTAAGTTGCATTCTTTCTTACGTTTGGCTAATTATTATCGCTGATTCATTAAAGGATTTTCAAGAAGAGTCATTCCATTGATTGAGCTACTGAAGAAAGGCATGGTTTGGCAGTGGTTGCTAGAATGCCATAGCGCCTTTGAAGAGTTAAGGGCAACCATGACAAAGAGTCCTATCCTTGGTCTGGTTGACGTGTCAGAGCCATTTGAAGAGACGAATGCGTCAGCCTTCGGGGGCATCCTCATGCAGGAAGGCCATTATGTGGCCTATGAAAGTTGGAAACTCAATAGCACTGAAAGGAGGTATACATCTCTGAGAAGGAAATGCTTATCGTGGTCCATTGTATGAGGGTCTGGAGATATATTTACTAAAGTCTTTCTTTGTAGTGAAGATCGATAATAATGCCATCTGTTACTTCTTCAATCGGCTCAAGTTGACTTCTAAACAGGCACAATGGCAAGAATTCTTAGCTAAATTTGATTTCAAGTTTGAACACAATAAAGGGATAAGTAATCAAGCAACTGACGCTCTGAGTCGGAAGGGCGAGCATGCGACCCTGTGCATGTTAGACCACATTCACGCAAGCAAGGTTGATGGATCGATGAACGACATCATCAAAGAGTTCTTACAGAAAGACTCCTCCACCCAAGTTATCATTACTTTAGCTAAAGCTGGCAAGACTAGACAAATCTGAGTTGAAGGAGATTTGTTACTGACAAAACGAAATCGATTGTATGTTCCTAGGGTGAGAGACTTGAGAAAGAAATTGCTACATGAGTGCATGATTAGAGATGTCCATTTCCCCACGGGACTGGGGTCTCATGGGAACCCGCCACGAAAATGGTGGGGAATCCCCGATTAAACAGGGAATGGGGAATGGAGCGGGGATAAATTTCTCCTGTTGACTAAACGGGGACGAGGACAGGGAATACATTCCCCATCCCCAACCCGATGGGAAAAAAATATTTTTTCTTATATAGTATATATACATATATATATTATTTTATTATATATGCATTTTTTATATAAATATAAACAAACTTACATTCACATTCTGTGAGTAACTCATGGTGAGTTTATTATAGTGAATTTATTATTATTATTATTTTAAAATAGTTTTAATTAATTATTTAAATGCTTAAAAATCATATTTCTCATGTTCATCTTAATGTTTTGTTTATATACTTCAAAAAATATATTTTTTAATATTTAAAACTTTATTATTTTTAAGACCTAAATGTTGTAATATTTAGGTGGAAAGTTTAGATTTATAATATTTAAAATGGATCATTTAATATATATAATTTTATAAGGTTGTGACCAAAATTTTACAAAATGAATAGATTAAAAAAAATACAAATGAGAAATTCTTTTCGCGCGAGGAACTCAATCCCCACAAATTCCTCACGAGAAATCCCTGCCTCGATCCCCGCGAGAAATTTTGTGGGGACGGAGATTGAAATAGGGGGACAAAGATTGAAATAGGGAGACGGGGATGGAGACGGGGAAGCCTTCCCCGTCCCTACCTCACCCCATGGACATCTCTAGCCATGATACCCTGTGGGCCGATCATCCGGGTTGGCAGAGAACTTATGCATTGTTGAAGAAGGGCTATTTCTAGCCCAACATGAGAGAGGACGTCATGCAATACACCAAGACTTATCTTATCTTCCAGCAAGACAAGGTCAAGAAAATGAAAGTTTGTGGACTCCTCGAACCTCTGCCTGTACTAGCCAGACTATGGAAAAATGTATCCATGGATTTCATTACTCACCTCTTGAAGGTGAGCGATCATGAGGCCATCTTGGTTATCATTGATCGTTTCTCAAAATATGCCACTTTCATGCTCACTTTGAAGCAATGTTCCGCTGAGTTGACAACCTAACTATTCTTCAAGTATACAGTGAAGTTGTGGGGAGTTCCAACAAGTATTGCTAGTGACAGGGATGACATATTCATTGGCACGTTTTGGATCGAAATGTATGATTTCTTGGGGATGAGACTAAACATATCATCAAGTTACCATCCGTAGACTAATGGCTAGACAGTGAGATTCAATTGCCTGTTGGAGGAATATTCGCACCACTTTGTCGATGCTACCAGAAGAATTGGGTCCTGATATTATATATATCCTAGTTTTGTTTCAACTATCAAACGAGCTCATTACAGCTTTGAAGTTATAGGTGGGAGACAACCCTTGCCGCCTTATATTATTGATCATCCTTATCCAAGAAAGATTCCTTAAGCCCACAACTTTACTAAAGAGTGGAAGCAAACCATCGACATCGCTCAAGCATACTTAGAGAAAGCTTCCAAGCATATAAAAAAGTGGGCAAACAAGAAGCGTCACCCTCTCATTCCAAGTGGGAGACTAGGTCCTTGTTGGGTTTTATGCCCTAAAACTCGTAAATAGTAAATGTTATAAATTGACCGTCATCAATAAAAAGTTATGTATGTTAAATCAATAAATGTTATTATTTGTATTGTTGTATATTTTCTCTTAATAACCCTAAATCCAATAAACTAACATCCAAAGCATCTTATGAATCTTGAATTATATGTGGAGACATACAGGAATCAATGTTCAAGATACAACATAAAGGGTCTATAGTATAGGGATAAGGCTGGGTACTTTATCCTGATAACACTATGGATACGACTCACTTTATATTTGATACAAACACAATGATCCAATGTGTTCGTTAGATGACACGCGAGCAGGGTGTTCTATGCAAGGAGTTTGCATAAGATTGGACCACGAAATAGCAACCACTAGATGTAACACCGTTGACTAATTACATTCCTATTTCATTAGGATAACCTAGGCGACTTAGTCTTAATCCTGAGTATATTATGAACTCCTGTTCACGAGGGACTATCCTTTAATTTGTATGGGTGAGGGTGGCGAGATCGCTGGCCCAGTATGTCTACCATTTTGGGGACAAGACCGAGTGGGGAGTTGGGAACATAATAATACAAGATGGAATTCACTCTTTCCCGCCTTAAGGGTAAGTAGATGAGTGTTCTCTTAAGTGGTGTCTCTGAGACTTGAACAAAGGGCCCTACCCCTCATTGGCCTGAGAGAGATTTTTGTTTATTGGTTGAACCATAAATAGGTTATTCATTAGAGGAGCATTGGTACTTAAGAAGTCAGAGGCAACCCAAGGGTAAAATGGTATTTGATCCAATTGGAGTTACGAACACTCGTGAAAGACTAACTTACTAGTATTGGTCTATATTCATGGAGTGCAATTGTGGGTTTTTAGTGAAGTGTACCCATAGTTAACGAATATTGATTAATCTGGTTAATGAGTTTTGTCGATTAATCTCATATCATTGGTGCTTCTAATTTACAGGTCCACCAAATCCCTTATTAGCTCACTAGAGGATACTTATGAGGGATAATTTGAATTGTTGAAATTAATTTGAGGAAACTATATATTAATGTGATTAATATATAATTATGGATATGATCTATAATTAAATTGGAAAGTGATATTTGAATAAGATTCAAATTAATTAATTCAAGTGAATTAGATTCACAAAGAGTTAATTAATAAAGAGGTTTTGTATATATACATGGGATGTTTATGATAATTAAATATATACATTAAATTGGGCTTAATGTATAAATAGTTATTTGATTATTGTGCAAATTAAAATTAAATAAGTATTATTTAATTTGACTAATTAATTAAATAAGTTTTATTTAATTAAAGTGACTAATTAAATAAATAAATGGCTTGACCCTTCTTTATATAAAGACCTCCATGTGGCCCTTGAACACACATTCTCACCAAAGAGAAAGACTGACAATACACAACACTCTAGTATTATTGTGTAGAATTTTCTCTAACAGAATTCGTTCTACTCTCTAGAACCCTTTTCTCCTATCCCTCTCCCAATAGTTGGATACCACCTATCACTCTATTGGAATCCCAGAGAATAATGAGGTTACTCTTGTGGTAGTGTTCGAAATTGTTCAAGAAATTGTTCGTGATCAAGATCGTTGAAGATTCGTTCGTTGGAACTAGGAGAGGATTGTTCGTGGCACTTGGGAATCTACAAAGGTAAGAATCATTCTAATCTTTTCCCTAATGCATGTTAATTTTCATGTTTATATATTCTGCTTTGTATAATGATTTTATTTAATATAAAATCAATTTGTGGGATGCAAGGCCTTTTAACAAAACGCTTCCGCTGCGAGATTCGATCCCTTCAGTCCTCATAAAATTGAGGCCAAAGTAGATCTGATTCCTAAGTTGCAAAGACCAACGTCTCGTCAGAAAGTTCGAGGGACCCGTGGAAGTCCTTAAGAAGATTGGAAATACTTCACATAGGGTGGCATTGCCTGCATGGATGAAAATTCACCCAGTAATTCATGTAAGTAATTTAAAGCCCTATCGTCCTGATCCTAATGATGATCATCACAATGTGATTGTTCAATTGAGCATTAACCTAAAGTAGAAGGAAGACAAAGATGTAGAAAAGATCCTTGCCGACAGAGTCAGAAAGGCAAGAAGACCCACTCAATGTCCATGAATATCTGGTTAAGTAGAAGAACCTCCCCGTGGAAGAAATAAGTTGGGAATGTGTCGAAGATTTTGAAGCTTGGAAGTAGAAGATTGACGAGTTCAAGCTACGCCAATCGATAGGAACATTAACTGTTTAAGTGGGGGAGAATGTCTTGGGCATGCTCGTCCAGGGTTTGTTCGCCCATGGCCACATTTCCAAACCATCCTCAACCATCATATATTTTAGTCTTGTAATTAGTTTAGCAAGTTATTTTTTATTTCATGTTGTTTTTCATTCTAGTGACCGCTCTCTACTTTTGATATGCAAGCTAGGAATAGTAGAAATAACTTATATTGTACTTTAGGAGAAACCCAATGTCATATCCTCGACTAAATGTATCGATGTACTCTTTGTAATCAAAGTTTTCTTGCAATTGTCAATCTTCAAAGCATTCGTTATTGATATTTTCAATGCTTTTTCTCTCACGTTTTATAAAACCATTTTCTCTCAAAATGAGTGAATACTACATCATACACCAACATTGTCCATGACTTTCGATTTTTACATGGCTGACTTGCTCGCCATGTTAGAGCAAGTATGCACAATCGCCCATGTCATACTCAAAAGTTCGTGACACCACACACACAAAGGGGATTTGATTAAGTGGTTCATTTATTCCTTGTAGGTCTATAGGGGCAATCTCATTTGATGCCTAAGTGGTTCTTGACCGAAGCAATGGGATTTAATTTTTACACACGCCGATTCAATTATATGACCAATAGGTCTATACGGAAGTTTCCCTTTGAGATAATGTACACTAAGCTTCTTACGTTAACAATGGACTTAGCTAATGTACTTTATGCTATTGATTTTCCTAAGAAGCTGAATACACAGCCGAACATGTGGTAGAGTTACATAAGGAGGTAATTGATCACTTACATGCTTCAAATGCAACACATAAGATTGTTCCATATATCCATAAGCGAGCTCAAAAATTTAAGGAAGGCGAACTTGTTATGATACATGTAAGAAAATCTCGTTTTCTCATGGCCTTTTATAACGAACTGAAGCCATGGAAGATTGGTTCTTTTAAAATCCTCAAGCACTATGGAGATGATACTTATAATAGTCATATCTTTAACGTGGCAAATATTCATCCTTTTGATGCCCCTTACACTTTCACTTAGGGAGGTTCAAAAAATTCGATGACCTGAAAAAATCAATCAATCCAACCCAACCCAATTCATACGGTTTGGGTTGGGTTGAGTTCAAATAAATGGAAATTTTATGGGTTGGGTTGGTTCATGGGTTTACCTAATATAACTCAAACCAATCCGAACCAACCCATATTTATTATTAATTTTAAAATATATTTTTTGTTACTTATAACACAATTATTTATACATATATTGATTTTAATTTTATTTAATTTCAATATTTTTTTAATAATTTATTCTTCAACAACTCTTAAAAGTAGTTTCTTTGTACTTTAGAAAGAAAATTTCTACTATATAAATTGAAGTTGAGTAGTTAATCTTAATTCAATATATGAAAATAATTAAATTATATTTTTACATATTTACGTTTTGCTTCTTTTTAGAACAAAATTTTAAATAAATGATCTGATTAACCCGAATCAATCTAACCCTAATATTTCATGGTTGGGTTGGGTTCATTTTTTAATAAGGGCTATTTGGGTTGAAAAAATTTACAACTCGAGCAATTGGGTTGGGTCTAAAAATTCTTTCAACCCAACTCAACTCAATCCATGAACACCCATACTTTCACTTTAGCTTCTTGAATGCTTCAACTTGAGGACGGGTTTCATTTATGCTAAAATTACTCGATTATTTTGTAATTTACTATAATATCTTTTGGTTTTTCCATTCTGTTGTAAAACATGTTATTTACCGAGAAGAGGTTCAAGGTTAGTTTGTTGAGTTAGCTGTGTGGGGTCAGTTGTGTGGCGTTAGTTTATTGTGCCAGTGGGTTATTAATACCATTGTTGTCTTTATGGGAAATCAATAAAAAAAAATTGTATTCTTTTAGAGTCGTTTGGTTTAAGGTTTTATAAATGTCTGGAATAAAGGAATAAAGGATGCCTATGAATAAGATGTTTGAGAATAGGATCTCTGAGAATTAAAAGATGAATGTGTTTGGTTGTGTATGAGAATGTTATCAGAATTTAATGAACAAAAATTGTGTTTGCGTTTAATGATGCAATTAAACATGAAAATCTTATTATAATTATAATAGAATAATAATTTAAAAAATAAACAATATTTAATATATCAATAAAAAGTTAATTACGAATCAATAATAATTTTAATTATAAATATTTTAAGATTGAGTAATTTATAATTAAAATTAATCAATTAATGCATTTAATGAACATCATTCTAATTATAATCTAATACTTAATCATTTTTATTATTAATTAAGTTCAATATTAGCAATTTTAATTTTAATTAAATAATATAAATATATTTTAATGGATAATATATTATATAAAAAGAGAAGAAAATGGGATAAAAATATGATATATTAATAAAAAAAATACTAAAAAGTATTTTGTAAATATGATATGTTAATAATGAATGGAGTAACAAAATTAATCCGAATAAATAATTAATTTCTTATAAATAAATAGTGATGATTATATGCTCATAATGAATGATTAAATTAAAATTAATCTCAATTAATAATTACTTGATATTAAAAAAAATAATAAAGTAATAAATTATTATTATTAAAAAATGAAGTTTAATACTAACTAAATTTAACTGATCCTAGATTACTAATTAAATACATTTAAGATAGTGTTGGATAATAAATTAATAGTTTATGTAGAAAACCAATTCCATTCATTTAATAAATTTTTATTATAAAAATAAGTTATGTAAATATTTTAATAGAACATTATTGATTTATTAAAATAATATTTATATTATTTCTCTTAAATTAATATTATTTAATTAATTAACTATATTCAAAGTGAAATTATATGTAAAGTGAAAAACAAATAGAGAGAAGAAAAGAGAAAACCCACAATTTTGGAAGAGAATAGAAAATCCTTATCTATGAGAAATGAAGATTTCTGAGAATAGCTTATTCCAAGCAAAGAATTAAAAATTGTTAAACAAACATGAGAATTGGATATCTATGTCAATTTTCATACAGAAAATCTTCCAACCAAACGACCTCTTAATTTCTTATCTCTTAGTTTTCACCAATTTTTTTATTTAAGAGACAAACTTGGACTAGTTCCACTACCCTCTTGTTTTAGGAGGGATATTGAGGACAAGAATAGTCACACACAGAATCATCAAGCCGATGACTTAGCAACATCGTGTGAGGGGAGGGGGAAGGGGAAGGGATGTAAAAGAGTTTACAAAATAAAGCCACTATTAATTTAAAAAAGAAAAGCAAAAAGATTGAGGTGGAAAGAAAATATAAAATAAAGCCACTAAGTTCAAATTAATTTTTAAAAAGAAAAGTAAAAAATTACCACCTCAATATTATTTTTCCATTAGTCACCTACTAATCATTGAATGATTATTTAGAGTTATTTTTAAAATTTGTGGGACTAAAGTGTTTATTCTAAAATCAAGCTTAAATCTCAGAAATCAAAAATATATTTTGTCATTTTTTTAATACAACAAAGGTAATATTCTATTTATTCAACTTTAGGAGAATAATATTGCTAAATGTCACTCAATTATCTTTGAGTAAACCTAATAATTGTATAACTTAACTGTTTTACACCAAACATACCTTAGTTATCGAGAAAATTATTTCTTTCAACAATTTCATAAACGGAAAAAACCAACTTGTTTTCTCTTTATAGTTTTTTTTTTAAAAAAAATACTTTTACCTAATTTGTTTTGTTTTTTTTTTGGTTTTTAAATGTAATATTAAATACTCCTCTAATTTACCATTAATTGGGATTACATCCAAGAACAGGGTTGGATTTGCAGAACCGTGTTGCCAAACAAGGTTTTTGCGTAGGCCAGGTTGATCCTCAGCAAAAGGAGAGAGGCCGCAAAAAAGGAAAGCCCCAAATGGCCGAGCGTTTGTCCCTACAACTGACACTTCCATCGCATTCATCCCCTGTGGCTTCTGCTTCGAAAAACTCAATTTCACCCAAATCCATGGCTGCTACTGTTTTTGGAACCGCCGCCGCCGCCGCTTCCTCCGCCTCATCAACCACTCGTCTCCTCTCCTCAGCCACCAGAGCTACACTATCTTTCTCTTCACGTTCACCATCCCTCCTCTCTCGCTCTTCGTCGTCCTCCTCTTTCAACTTCCTCCGATCGTCTCCTCTCATTTCTCACCTATTTCTCAACCAGGTTCTCTCTCTCTCTCTCTCTCTCTCTCTCTCTCTCTCTCTGTTCTTGTGTGTGTCTGTGTTTAGATTAACGATGTTTATATTCGGTTTCTTGTTCTGGTTTTCACTGCTTCAGGGAGGGCCGAGTTCTTGTGTATCAAATAGAGGATTCAGTGCGGCGTCTAATCCGAAATGCCTGGCATCGGACCCTGAGCAGTTGAAGAGTGCTAGAGAAGACATCAAGCAGCTACTGAAAACCACATTCTGTCATCCTATTTTGGTATTTCTGTGGTTCATGATATGAAGTGCTATTATCTATTATCTATTGTTTTCTCAGTTCAACTTGAATCGTGTGGAATTATTTGTTTACTATTTTGTCGTATATTTGGTCCTATTTTCACTTGATAGCGACTGAGTGTCTTACTTGTAATAATTGCCTGTTTATATTTGTATTGGCTATCGTGCTTAAGTTGTAATTGGAAATAATTAGTAATGTTCGTGGTGGAGTTTAAAGTATTGAAGAATTTAGGGTCATGTCCTCTAAAGAATTGTTTCATCAATTTGTTTGGTGGAACTCTTTTCTACCGACATGTATTCTGACGTTTCTTCCCTCCCTCTAGGTCCGGCTAGGTTGGCACGATGCTGGAACTTACAATAAAGATATTGAGGAATGGCCGCAGAGAGGTGGAGCTAATGGAAGTTTAAGATTTGATGTTGAGCTGGGCCATGGTGCTAATGCTGGTAATTCTTCAACAATAACCGTGCATTACAGGGTTTGTTCATTCTAATTGACTGATTGTTTCGCAGGTCTTGTTAATGCCTTGAAACTCATTGAGCCTATCAAAAAGAAGTATTCTAACGTGACATATGCAGACCTATTTCAGCTGGCCAGTGCTACAGCTATCGAGGTCATAGTATTATCCATCTCTTGAACTAACATGAACCCTTAACTGAAATTATATAAGGATTTAATGTTCTAATGATTTGATTCAACTTCTATACAGGAGGCTGGAGGACCCAAAATCCCCATGAAGTATGGAAGGATGGATGTTGTAGGGCCGGAGCAATGCCCTGAAGAGGGGAGGCTTCCTGGTTAGTAGACTAAGGGCTGGCCTACAAGGGTCACCCTGATTTCTATTAAATATGAATTAAATTATTTGCAAATTAGTGTTTAGTAATTGGCTTCCATATGGGAGTCCTAGTATTTGAATTTACAGATGGAGGAGTTAATCTGATGCTCAAATTCTATTGTAGATTTCATTGAAAATTACCTTCTGAATCTCTATTATTTCATCCTGTGGCAACAAAATCAAAATCGGAAGAGCTATTTTATAATGTCGTATGCGGAATCATTGAAATATTGTGGTGTGAATTATCATGTCATCATGTTAATGAATATGTCAAATCTAGAGTTGCTTATGTTGATTTACCTGCATTGTCATGTTGTTCCCTTTTTGTTTACCTTATTTCTTGGTTTTTTTTTTTTTTTTTTTTTTTTTTTTTTTTTTTCCTCTTCCTGGTAAATCATGAATTAGACTAAATTGATTTGGAGGATGGTTGTCTGGACTTCAGCATAGGAAGTGAGTCCACTTACATAATTAAAAGGATGAGATGCTTAAGTGTGATACAAGTGAAAGAAAGAGGAAGCGTAAGGCATGTCTCTTGCCTTCTAGCAATTTTCTTCTAACGCTTAAGAGTTTGAAAAAAGTGCTGGTGTATTTCCTTGTGCTGCTGAAGATGTAATTTGTCATTTTAGGATAATTACAAAAGAGAATTTTCTTGTTTCTTTATATTAGTCTTTTGGAAAGTTTTTGATATTTCGAGATGCTTGTCTATCGATGCACTCTTGCCTCACTCTTTTCCACATATTTTTAAGAACTAGTCTTTATTCAGATGCTGGTCCTCCATCACCTGCTGCACATCTACGAGATGTTTTCTACAGAATGGGGTTGAATGACAAGGTATCGTGAATCAGTCTGCCATTTGACTAAATAATTTTTGCATGCTTGCTTTGTTTGATTCAAGGTTTCTGGATCTTTAGGAAATAGTTGCATTATCTGGGGCACACACGTTAGGGAGAGCTAGGCCAGAACGCAGTGGTTGGGGAAAGCCAGAGACCAAATATACGGTATATTACCATTGTTTTGTTGTGAATGGGTTAAAAAGATCATTTATGTGTCTCAACTAGTTATTTGTCCTTCCGACTGGTTATACTGTGGAATGAACATTCTGCTTATTGTGTGTGTACATTTATATTGTTAAGAAACATACTTTTTCTTTTAACGTGAAACCATACATTTATTGTGGAAGAAAATACAAAAAAATAGGTAAGATATTAAGACTCTCAATGGGATTACAATATTCGTGGCAGTGAGGTCATATTATTAAACAACTTCAGTTAGCGAAACCAAACTCAACCAACTTCCATCGACTAGTCCAGACTATTATGACTTAGTTGGACCTGATTGGTGTGACAAAGTGACAAATTATTTAGTTTATCTTTTATTTAAATTTATTCTAATATCGATTAAGCTGCCTTTGATCTTGCTATCTCAGACATTCTTGGATCTTCACCCACAGGATCTTAGGAGCTACTATAACCATCGAGGCCACTAGCCCATCCAATAGATTCTATTTTGTATCTATTAGCAATTCTCTCAAAAGGCTTACCTAACGGGAGAGAGCTATTTATTCATACGCACCAACCAGGAACAAGATTGGGCCATTTCTTACGAAACTTAATTGATCGACCCAGCGAGTGAATGAAAATAGTCCTATTATTCCCCTCTTTTCCATGTTCAATTTGATAGCCAACATCATTGTCCTCTCCTTGGAGAAATTCCCCCTCTATTGCACACCATGCTTGAGGGCACATTCTAAGAATCCCAAGTCTTTGTATCAACTGGTATAGGATAGACAAAACAATTTCCCTCTATGGCATACATTGTCTTGACTTTGGAATTAGCCTTGATTAATCTTAAAGTGTATCCTGGCCAAGCTTTATTTATTATTCAACCAAACAATTTGAATACCCAGTTTTCATTAATTTACAACTTGTAATAGCTTATAAATTCATCTTGAATTTTTAGAATTGAGACATGCTATGCTGTATTTGCTTTTGGACCTTCTTGAAATGGGTTAGTGTCACAATAAGTGGAAATGACGAACTAGATTTGATATTCCTTCTATACTAGTTTCCATTCGATGAAATATAGATGGATTATTAGTTGATAAGTTGAACCTGATCTTCTTTAGCTCTGTTTGGATGTTTTTTATACTTCAATATACTTTGTCTTTCCAACCATATCTTATTTTGAATCATCATCACGGCTTTAAATTTGTAACCGCATTTTAGCTGCTATTCTCTGGAGATTCCTTTTGTTTTAATTTTTCCTTACTGACAGAAAGATGGACCCGGTGCACCTGGTGGACAATCCTGGACCGCACAATGGTTGAAGTTTGACAACTCATATTTTAAGGTTTATACCATATTGGCTTCATTTTATATGTTCTGAGAAGATGGTGAACTAGTTTTTGCTTACTATGTTTGCTCCATATTATATGTAGGATATCAAGGAAAGGACAGATGAAGAATTACTGGTGTTGCCAACTGATGCTGTTCTCTTTGAAGATCCAGCATTCAAGGTAAAACAGAGCTACACATTCCCCCACCCCATCGTTGCTCCCTGCAGGAGACATTATTTTGGGGACCAAGAAACATCTTCAATGGAGTTGGTCTTTCATAAGGCAATCGAAAGGCTCAGTTTGGTTTTCATTTACTTATATTGTGTTGCAGGTTTATGCTGAAAAATATGTTGAAGATCAAGAAGCATTCTTCAAAGACTATGCTGAAGCCCATGCCAAACTCAGCAACCTTGGTGCTAAATTTGACCCTCCAGAGGTCTGTCGCTCTGCATAATATATTATTTTTTTCACTCTTGTTTTGAATGGCGGGCGTTTACGAATTACTAAACTTCCTTTTATCGAATACATTTTGATGTCATCCAACTAAGTATATTGCAATATTTTATGGACACGGACACTGATTATCCATAGGAAAAAAATATATAGGGAAAAGTATCTCTTTGGTCACTAGGTTTTGGGTCTAGTTTCCATCTGGTCGCTAGGTTTCAAATGTTACATATTTAGTCGTTAAGTTTTGAGTTTGATTATTTAATTTAGTCCCTAGATTTTAAAATGTTACGATTTTACCCTTGAGATTGAGTTTTGTTTCACTTTGGTCCATAGATTTCAAGATTTACTCTTTTCACCTTGATTTTGTATTAAATATTCACTTTCAGTCTTTTGTATTAGTATCTATTTATTAATTAAAAATAATTATGAAATAAAATTTTTAAATTATTTTTAGTAGTTTTGAAAAAATAGTGAAAGTTAATTGATTATAATTCTCTTAATTCTAAATTAACACTAGAGACTGAAAATAAGTATTTAGTGTAAAATTGAGATTAAAAGTGTATATCTTGAAACTTAGAGACCAAATTGAAACAAAACTTAAACCTCAAGGGTAGAATTGTAACATTTTGAAACTTAGGGATTAAATTGAAATCAAAATCAAAACTTAAGGACTAAATGTGTAAATTTGAAACGTAAGAATCAAATGGAAACTAAACCCGAAACCTAGGGACTGAAAAGGTATTTTCCCCAAAAATATATATGCTTAAGCCTGGTTGAAAACTGCATTTTGTTGATGACAGGGTATTGTGCTTGATGATGCATCTTCGAAACCTGCAGGAGAGAAGTTTGAGGCCGCCAAATACTCATATGGAAAGGTTGTATATATTACAAACTTTCAATATTTTCATTTTTTTGCATAATTGAAGTCTTCAGAAAATCTCTCGTCTTCGTAAAATGTTTATCTTCTCTACTTTTGGCTGTCTACTGCAGGATTAAAAACAAGTATCATGTTTTGTTGTGCCACGTGTCTTTTTAATAATACAAGTTGAAGCTTTGTTCAAGTCCTTGACATCTGTGATGTCACGTCTAAAAAAAAACTTGGAAGTCTTAAAATGAAGGAGAAATGGAATAAAATTCAATAGTATTGCCTATTTGAATTGCAGAGAGAGCTATCAGACTCAATGAAGCAGAAGATTCGGGAAGAATATGAAGCTTTTGGTGGAAGTCCAGATAAGCCTTTACCAACAAACTACTTCCTTAATATCATTGTTGTGATTGCTGTTTTGGCAATTTTGACATCCTTGCTTGGAAACTAATTTGAGTTTTTTAATCTATTTCTGAAATGGTTTGTTTCTCAACAAAATGCCTTATAATTTCACAATTTGTTTCTAGTAATTACTTTTTCAGTTCAATAATATGCCGGGTGGGAAGTTCGAGCCTTTGACTTCTTGATCGAAGATACATACTGTCAGTTGAGCTATGCTTATATTGACTCTAGTGGTTATCTTCTCGTATAGAAAATTAACTAGAATTTTAGACAACTAACGACTATAATAGTCCGTGGATGGGTAAAATATCTAAGACAAGTCATCATTGAAGATATAATTATAAATTTGAATATGTTTAAGCAATACTTAACCTTTGTGTCACCCACTAGAAATAATTAAATGTGGTTCTTCCCGTGTCTCTGCCACTTTCGTAACGTTAGATACATGTGTAAAGTAGCACCCACATTATACCTCTCGGTCTCACTGCACACACAAATTCATTAAAATGTCATTTTGGCTATTTTGGATTTGCTTTGAATAATGAGTTTCATGCAACATTGTGTGAATCTTTAGCATTGTTAAATTTTAGAGGGAAGACAAAAATCAACAATAAATTAACAAATTATTTTATAGGTAAAATACCTTTTTTGTTTTTTAGATTTTGAATTTAGTTTCAATTTAGTTTTGATTTTAAAATATTATATTTTTAATTTTGAGTTTAGAATTTTGTTTCTATTTGATTTCTAAGAGGATGCTTGGGGTAATGATTTGGTTATTATAGTCTTTCCTAGGTTATTATAATTGAGTTATAATAGTTTGTGTTTGGGATGTAAATTATTTTAGTTTGTGTTATAATAGTATGTGTTTGAGGTGGAAACTATTTTAGTTTGAAAATGAAATAGTAAATATTATAGCAAAAAAAAAAAATGATGAATGTAAATTAGTAAAAACTATAGTAAATAGTAAATACTGTAGTAAATGAGAGTTTTGAAATAATTTTGTTTGTAGATGATTTGGGACTATAAAATAGTATTTACAGTAGTAAGAGGTTTTTAATATAGTCTAAGGATAGTCATTTCCCCAAATGCTCCCTAAGTTTTTATATATACACTTTTAACCTTTATTTGGTTCCTAATTTTTATATTTACACTTTTAACCTTGTTTTTTTTCATTAAATATTCACTTTTGCTTATTAGTGTTAATGTTTATTAATTAATTTAAACGAATGAAACAAATGAAAAGAATAACAATTAATTAGTTTTAATTAATTTTTCATTACTATTAAAATTAATTTTTAAATTTTCATTTCATAATTATTTTAGATTAATTAATTGGAAATTAATAAAGACCAATGTCAACATTGGTATTAAAATATTGAAGCATAAGGATCAAATGAAAACTAAACTCAAAATTTGAGGTGTAAGAATGTAACATTTTGCCTTCTATTGATCAAATAGAAATTCAATTCAAAACTTAAGGTTAAATGTATAACATTATAAAATGTAATGACTAAATAGAAATTAGATTTAAAATTTAAGGATCAAATGAGTATTTTTCTTGTACTATATAAACTAAATTTAAGTATTTGAAAGTATTAATGTGTTATTTTAACCAAAATTGTTGGTCAATCACACATCATGTTTGAAGGAAACCATGAAGCTGTGTCCAGGAAGATCGGGTCAAGCATGTAAAATGGACCCGTTTACCTCAGTTTTTATTTAATTTTACATGCTTACTTTAATTAAAAAATAAGGCATTCTAAACTTAATTAATACTTTTGAAAAAAAAAAAAAAAAAACTTAATTATTCTGCAATTATGTAATACTTAAAAGATATATGGTGAGATGATATGATATTAAATTTATCTTCATCTATTAATTTAGATTTTTAGAACAATCGGTGATTTAAAACGATATTAAACCTCGAGAGGTTCCGTGTGTCAAACTCCTTGAATGTCTTAGTTATTGAATTTTCAAAATTAGTTAAGTGATAAAAATATATATTTTTGGTTTTTAAGTTTTGGGTTAAATTTTTTTTGGTTCATAGGTTCTAAAATATTACATTTTTAATCCTTAAGTTTTGATTTTAATTTAGTCTCCAGGTCTTAAAATATAACAAGTTTATACTTCAGATTTAAGTTTTATTTTAATTTGATCCCTAGGTTTCCATATTTACCCTTATACCTTTGATTTCTACTAAATACCCACTTTCAATCTTTATTGTTAATATCTATTAATTAATTTGAAAAAAACTAAAAGATTATAATTAATTAAGTTTCACTATTTTTTTTATCACTATTAAAATAAATTTTAAAAATTCACTTCATAAATATTTTAAATTAATTAATTGACATTAACATTAAAGATTAAAGTTAAAAAAATTGAGATTACAAGTGTAAATCTTGAAATTTAAGTACCAAATTAAAACAAAATTCAAATATGAATGGTAAAATTAAAATTTAGGGATTAAATTAAAAACAAAATTTAAGAAATAATAGCGTCATCTTGAAACTTAGGGGTCCAATAGAAATTTAGTCCAAAATTTAGGGAACATGAAAAAAAATATTTTCTCTAATATTTTTCATGCAAAAAGAGATACTATGTGTTTATATGTTTACAATTTATAAAGGAAATACTAACGCAAACTAATTGTTTTAGAAGAAATTAAAAATAAGTTAATTGCATGGATTAACTTTAAGATTTGTTGAAAGAATAGTTATGAACTAAAATTAGACATTTGAAAGTACGAGGACCAAAATTAAACGTAATCTAAAATATAGAGATCAAAATGATATTTTAATCTAATTTAAATATTATATTAAATTTAAAATGTTGATTAATAAAAGTATTTATATTCAATAATTAATAAATAATAATCGAAGGAAATTGAAATTAAACACATTAACTAGAAACCAATTAAGGAGTATTTTATTGACATGAGTATAGTTTAATTGACATGAAACTTGTACGATCAAGGTTAAAAGATTCAATTATTCTCTTTCACATGTTGTCAAAATAAATAAATAAAGTAATGAGTGATTTTTCTCCCCTCTCTTGTTCCTTCCCTAAGAAAAATTGTCTCATCTCCAAGAATGCTAATAAAATTATTTTTTATCTGAGAATTGTGATTTAGAAGAGAATTCAGATTATGTGATGCAAACTTTGTAAATTGAAAAAAATATATTTTTATATTTTCATCCTATTTAGATTTTGAATTTTAAAATATAGAATTAAATTAAATAAAGATAAAATCTTTAGAAATATAATATGTCATATTATAACCTCAATTCATTTTAAAAAAAATATAATATATATTATGTAATGTATAATAAATTATATAATAAGATAATTGTCATAGGTAATATTTTCAAATATAATAAACCAAGTGTCATAGATAATGGTCTATCACTAATAGATCATCTTACAAAATAATAATTATATAATTTTTTTACATAAATCATTTTCATAAATAAATTAATTATAGTCTACTGTCAACTAAATATTAGTAGGTAACTGCAACTAGTTTTATGATTTATAAATATATAATATTAAACATATTTTTAATAGTTACATTAGATTTCAATTACTGAATTTGCTATTAAACACATATTTGTACACATGAAATAGAACTATATTTTTATTGAATTCTTTGTTTTCAAACTCTCTACCAAATAGACCCTAAACATCTATGCAACTAACGTTGATTTTTTATATCCTTGGCAAAATTTATATCGAAACTTGTAAAATAAATGAGACCTTAAAACTTTCCATGATGTGAATAAACGTGTTCTACATGGTATCATAGCATTTAAAATAAACTCACCTTTTGAAAGGCATTATTGAATCATAGGTACAACATTTTAGAACTGTAAGAGGTTAGTACCTTTCATTTGAAACATTATTTGATTGTATTTTAGTATAACGAAGGTGAGTATGTGAGATTTGAAATTTCAACCTTTAAAATTTCATATGTTAGTATCATTGTACTATATTCATGTTAGCATTATTTGATTGTTGTTGTTCTTATTTAATTTATGGTTAAGAATGCATCTAACAATTATGTTATATCTTCACTTTCCTAAGTCATCATTGATTTTATCTTCTAATTGTTTTAAGAGAATTTGGATTACCTATTATAATAGGGCTATTATAAAAAAATTTAGCAAGTACATGAGACACTTGAAAATTATTCATAAAAATAGAGTTAATTTTGTGTTCTTGAGTCGCATCTCTAGGAGAGAGCTGATTTTATTTATTTATTTATTTTTTAAAAAATATGTTTAAAAGTTGTCTTTACAATAGACAACCAAATGATCAAGGTTTAAAAGTCATCCTTAAAAATATTGTTGTTTTCTATTTGGGTAATTTAATTGAGCATATTAGAGTTTAAGGTTGAGAAAAAAAGAAGAAATAAATAGATTTTTTGAGTGGTAGGTAGATCACAATTCAAAGACCACTTGTGAAATTTAATCAAATTGGAGGGATTAAATTGAAAACTTTTAAATGGTGGAGATTAAATTAAAATTTCACCTAAACCATTTTGACCAAATTATGAAAATTCTAAATTTTAAAGATTGAAAGGTCATATTCCTAAGGACTCATTTGATTTTTTTATTTAAAAGTTTTGTTTGTTTTTTTCACCCTTACGCTTCACACTTCCTACATAAACATTTGAATTTTTAGTTAATATAAAAAAAAAACCTATTCTTTTGAAAACTATTTTTTAAAATTTGATTTTGATTTAAAAAATACTCCTTAAATCAAATATAGACGATAAAAATATAGAAATAATTGGATATAGAAGTAATATATATAAACTTGATTTAAAAAAACTAAAACCATATGATTATTAAAAAAGTGCATGATTTTTTTCTTTATGACAAAGATCCAAATAATAAATGGTACAGCTGCAAATGTAGCCATCAAATCCAAAATATTAGTAAATATAGCACAATCTAAAAAAAAATTGTAGATACAAAATTTAGATTCAATTCTCAATGTCTATTAGTGATAAACTATATCGTTGATAAGAGTGTATCATTGATAAATTCTCATAGATAGATTCTATCAATGATAAAAATCTACTACCTTACATTTTGTTATATTTATAATTATATAAAAATATTGTGATACACTTAATTATTAGTTCTAAAAGTGCTTCCCAATACAATTAATCATAATCTTATTTATTTTGAATTCAAACTCAAACATGAATAATTTAAAATTATTTTTTGAACTTTTTTTTAAGGAAAATTCTTATCAATAGAAAATTTTCAAAAATATTTACATTTTACAGTAAAAAGTTTTAAAATTGCTTGTACTTTTTAAATCTTTTACTGTGAATATTTTTAAATATTTTTTTTTATATTTAAAAAGATCCATTCTTTTAACTCTATATCTAAAATACAATGAGCATAACTCCATTTTCCTTCCATATTGTAAATAATAATAATAATAATTTATTATTATTATTATTATTGATAAATAAACTTGTAGTATTGAGCTTCTAAAAATTTAAAATTGAAGTATTGAGCTTCTGAAATTTGTTTAATTCAAAATCCAAAGATTGAACCTCAATTGGACGATTATTAAGTGAAACTCTAAGTCACTATTATTCAAAGTAACACCTGTTCTAGGAAATTGGTATCAATGACCTTATTTAGAGGTCATCTTGAAATTTGGTCTCATTTTTTAATTTGCTCAATGTTTGGTCTTCCGTTGATGTCATCATCTTATAAATTTATCATTTTAATTCTTCTTCATTCTTTCTTCTCTCTTTTATAGATTTTCCCCCTTTTTTCCCCCTTTTTTCTTCATTTTTTCCTTTTTTTCTTTTCCAGTGATTTTTTCCTATTTATGATGCTCTTTATTTTTTTTTTTTTAGTGATTTCTCTCTTTTTCAATTTTTTTAAAATAAAGTTTTTTTAATAAATAAAGACAAAAATAGGGTTGGGGGAAAGTATTCCCAAAAAATAGGTGTTTAAATCGTGTACCGGGTCTGTCTCTTATACACATCTAGATGTGTATAAGAGACAGATCTAGCAGTTGTGATTCTCGATTTTCCTACATTTTTTGCTGCCGAATTTTGCTTGGTATATTTCTTTCTCTAGTTGGGCTGATATGTATTTATACTGTCTCTTATACACATCTAGATGTGTATAAGAGACAGGGGTACACAACTTCCACGCCTTAAAAGCTCCAACAGACCCTTCTTCTTCCTCACCGAAACGCCTGTTCTTATTCCCTACCGCCGTTTTCCCTCACCGAAACCGTTGATCCTTCACCGAAACCATCGATCCCTCACTGAAACCATCGTTGATTTTCCTCACCGAAGCCTCTATTTCACCGAAATCTTTCAAAACTTTGATTTTGCTCGACTTTCAGTCCTCCATTTGATCTTCACCGAGTCTAGTGGTCGTGTTGCTCGATTTTCCTACATTTTTTGCTGCCGAATTTTGCTTGGTATATTTCTTTCTCTAGTTGGGCTGATATGTATTTATATGTATGTTTTTGCATGTTTTTGGGCTGAATTTTGCTTGGTATATTCTTACATTTTTGTATAGTTTATGTATAGTTATGGTTTATGTATGTATAAATAGTTATAGTTTAAGTATGTATAAATAGTTATAGTTTAAGTATGTATAAATAGTTATAGTTTATGTATGTATTTATAGTTTATGTATATGTAAATAGTTATAGTTTATGTATGTATAGTTTATGTATGTATAATTTATTTATGTAGAATAATTTTATCGGCGAAGTTCAACAATATTCAGTGCAGAACAACCTTACAGAATTAGGGTTCAATGTGTCAGCAACTATTGATGAACGTAGAAAGTATTATTCAACAAACAAGACGACTCAATGTTGCTGACACCGATCGAAGACGTATTCGTCGTAGACGAGCGCGACAACGGGTGAACCTAATTTAGAGGGACACGAAGACAACCCCCATGAGGAGTAAGGGCCAAAGAGGTCGTTTTTAAATCCCACATTGTATCATTTTCAAAATTGCAAATCTCAAAAGAACTAATCTTAAATATTATTTAATATCATGGTTTTTTTTTTTTTTAATATGAGTGCAAGATGTTTTATTGTAGATTAAATATATAATTAAGTTTAATAATGAAAGAATTAAGTTTAACAATTAAAAAAAATTATACAAATTTGGCATCAGCAGAGTCAAAAGTACAAATTTTATGTCCGTTGAGTTATACTAATTTTAGTATTGTTTGTCCAACACATAAATTAGAACATTTGGATTACAAATTTTTAATTCATGAATTTTAGTTTTGTAAGCCAAATATAATTTTGTGTTTTACTTAAACTAGTAATTTGAAATAATAGAAGTACAAAAGTATTCAAAACTCATCTCAAAGATTTGTACATTCAAATATTTACAAATTTTAAGCTTGTAAATTATGCAAACCTTCTAAAACTCATTCTTCTAAATAATACAAACATAAATCATAAGAATCTAAGGGTTCCCAATTCCAAAGTAATTTTTAGACTTTAAACAAAAAAAAAATTATAAGCGAACTCGTGTACCGGGTACACGAGTTCGTTTAACCGGTCAACCAGTCAGCTGACTGGATTAAATGGAGGTACACGAGTCTGCCACATGAAAATTGTGTACCGGGTACACGATTTCACTACCCTAAATCTGTCAATACTTTTCCAAAACACCTACTTTTGAAAATATTTCCCCCCAACCCTATTTTTGTCATTATTTTTTAAAAAAACATTATTTTTTAAAAAAATCCTCTTTTTCTTTTCGGCGATTTATGTTTATGTCTCTCTTTTTTTTCTTCTTCTTTTTTTCGACGAGGTTTCCTTCCCTCCCTCTTTTCTTGCCCTCCTTTTCGGTGATTTCTTATGTTTATGTCGACTTCTTCTTTTTCTTGAATAAAAGACGTAAGTTGGAACATGAATAAGAACGAGAGGAAGAAGCGAGAGTGAGACCAAGAAACGAGAAGAAGAAGTAAGAGTGAGAATTCAAATGAAGAAAAAAACTACACAATTGACAAGGAAGAAGTGAGAGGAAGAATTCAAAAGAAGGGAAAAAAAATAAAGGAGAGTAATGTGAACTGGGGAACGAGATGGAGGAATGAGAAGAAAGAGTGAAAAATCTGGGATGCGTCTGGTTTTATTTTGGGGTTAAGACGGTACTTTCACACGTAGATGACGTAAGTAAAAGGTCAAATTTCGAATGTTTTTTAAAATGAGACCAAATTTTAAGTAGGTTCCTAAATAGAGGTCATCCGTAATAAATAAAATTCTAGTATCGAGCTTCTAAAATATTTTAAATTCAAAATCCAATGACTGAACCTCAAATGGACGATTATTAAATGAAATTCCAAGTCACCATTATTCAAAGTACCACTAATTCTGGTAATTGAAATCACTGAACCTTAAGAATTCCATGATTCCATGATTCCATGATTCCATGATTCAAGACTTCGACTAATAAATAATTTTGGTTATGCCTGTTGAAGAATTCTGTGAAATATTTTCTCATAATAATATAATGATAATAATGATAATAATGATAATGATAAACCGTGAAATAGTAAGACTTTTAGAACATTAATTTTTAGGTAGTAGTTTAGATGAGGTAACGTCATATAGTAATCAATTAGATAAAATCAATGTAGAGCCAAAATAAAAAGTGAATATATATTTTTCATGTATTACGCCATTATACTTATTTTTTTTAGAATAGGTGATATTATTATACAACAACAAAGGGATCCACAACCCGGGATCAAGGCATCAAAGCAACAAAGTACAAGCAAAAACAGGGCAACAAAACCAAAACAAAGTCAATAAGATAAGACCAGAACAAAACCAACACAAAAACGCAAACACGCAAACCACCAGGGAGAAAGGCAGAGAAAATAACCCAAAACCCCACAAACTAGGGGCTACAGCAAAACAAAGAACATCGTGAAGTTCAAAAAGAAAAAAAAACATCCGTACACATATTAGATAAGACCAAGAAGGTCAACCCGCCAGGAAGTAGCACGAGTACGAACCGTAGAGACCATAAAGTGAATCAGAGCGGACACAAACCTCAGTCGACCTCCATGTAGCCGCCCATTACTCTCCTGCCAGATGTAGTATATGGAAGCACACCAAAAAACACAAAACAACTTACTACGCACCCCCTTACCCGACCCCACTCGACACAACCAACTCAACTCTATATCCCAACCAGCCACCCGATGCATCAAACCCAACTGATGCAACACACTAGACCACACCTCTCTCCCAAACCCACACTCAAAAAATAAATGATCCTGCGACTCCACACCTCCCCCACACAGAAGACACCCCCCTCTGACACCACACCCTAACTCCTCAACCAACCCCGCGTACCCAACTTGTCCCTCACTGCTAACCACGCATAGAAGGAGTGATGCGGAATACCACCCCCCACCCACAAAATACCAGCCCAAGACACCCTAGGACGACAAGGACGCATACTCTCCCACGCACTAGAGATAGAAAACCGATCACTAGCATCCGACACTCAAACCCAATAATCCTCCCCTCTTACCCTAGGCCCCATTGCCTGGATAAGACCCCAGATCTCAAGCAGCTCCCAAGACACTATAGGCCACCTCCAACCTCCCCCACCATCCATGAACTCCGATAACCGCGCTTCCAAATTACTCCTTGCATCATCAACCACCGTAGATCTGTATGAATCCAAAATTGCGCCCCCAACAGCCAATGATCCCACTAAGACCGTCCATCACCAATCATCAAACAAACTAGATGCTAGAATCTATCTCTACTTTGCAAGATAACCCTCAAGCCCCAAAACTTCCCAATCTCACTCTGAACAGCCCACAACGACCGCCCACGCAAAACATACGCCTCCACCCACACCACCCATAGTGACCCCGATTTAATTAAGAGAAGCCAGAACAACTTCATAATAGTAGCCTGGTTCCAAGAGGTCACATGCTTCACACCCAACCCCCCCTTCCAATGACAAGCACACCTCATTCCACGCCACCTGTGCACTACCCTAACTCACCACACTACCCTTCCATAAATAACTACGTAACAAACGATCAACCTTATGAGTTACACATGCAGATAACACAAAGATGCTACACCAAAAAAACTTGATAGGACTGTAAAATAGACCTAACAAGCTACAGCCTCTCAGCAAAGAAGAGAAACCGCGCTGTCCAACTTCTAATATGAGTTGCAATCCTCTGTATCAAAGGCGCACAATCCATAACCCTTAACCGACCCCCCAATAAAGGTAAACCCAGATACCTAACAGGCAACAAACCAAGAGATACACCCATATACGCAGCTAGCTCTTCCGCCTCCCCTGACTCCACACCTGCAACAAACATGGAACTCTTCCCAACATTTGCAACTAACCCAGACAGCCCTGCAAACTCTGCCAAGACCTGCCTCTCAAACTCTAAAGAATCTCTCTCAGCTGCACAGAAAATCATCAGATCGTCTGCAAAAATCAAATGAGTTAGGCCCAAACGCTCACACCGATCATGGAACCTAAACCACACATGAGGTTTATTCACCAACCTAGACAAGACCTCCATCACCATCATAAACAAAAAAGGAGATAACGGATCCCCTTGCCTCAACCCCTTTCTACAACCCTTCAAGGGAATTATTAATCATCAGGGAGAATTTAGGCGTAAGTAACACAAGCCCTCACTCAACTAACAAATTGAAGGGCCGTACCTATAGCCAACAACACACCAAACAGAAAATTCCAATTTACCGAATCATACGCCTTCTGAAGGTCTATCTTTAACACACAACGTAACTTCCCTCTGCCCTCCTTATAGCTCTCCACAAGCTTTTGACACAATAAAATATTATCGAAAATCTACCTACCCGAAACAAACGCAGACTGATTACCACTGATGAAATCAGGCAACCATAACTGCAATCTCTCAGCTAAGATTCTCGAGATACACTTATCATAACATTGCAACATGAAATAGGACGAAACTCCTCCATACGTTCAGCTTTCCGCCTCTTTGAGATGAGAGTATAGTAGTAGAATTAACTCCACCAGGTAGGTAACATGTCTAAAAAAAATTTAGCACAGCGTCACAGAAATTGTTCCTAACTACACTCCAAATAGCTCTGTAAAAATCCACCGAAAACCCATCAGGCCCAGGAGCCTTCCCAGACTTCATCGAGAATAAAGCCTTATGAATCTCCTCCCGACTCACTGGCCGACCAAGTGCCTGCACCCCCTCCTCGGACCAGCTGAACTGCACAATATCCCCAATTCGGACAGTAAGATCCCTATACCCCACATGCTGAGCCCCTAAGCAACCCCGAAAGAATTCTACCGCCACCCTTGCCACCCTGTCATGCACCGTCTGACGAGTCCCCCCAGTATTCACGACCGTAAATAAACCACTGTACCTACGACGAGAGCAAACACAATGATGAAAAAAAGTTGTGTTCATATCACCTAACTCCAGCCACCTCACCTTGGCCTTCTGCCGGAGCGACGCCTCCTCCAATCTCGCCACTAACCAAAACACCTCAATGGCCCAAGCCGCCTCTACACACACCAACTCTGAAGTAGGATCCCTTTCTACCGCAGCCTGAGCAACCTCCATAAACTGTCTAGCCGCCCGCACCTCATTAGCTAACGCAAAGATATGCCTACCAAACTATGCATGAAAAACCCGCTTCACTGTCTTCAAATTTTGCACAAAACTAACCATAGGAGACACATCCTCAGACCTTTTCCACACTGACCTGATAGTATCAAGAAAACCCTCTGTCTCCGCCCAATGAGAAAAATAACGAAACGTAGGAGGCGGCCTACTCCTCGTCTCCCCTGTAGAAACAATAAGAGGGTTATGATTAGAAATCCCCCACTGACCAACCCTAACCTCTAAATACGGAAAAGCTACCTTCCACGCCTCATTAGACAAGCATCGATCCAATCGGCATAAGATACCATTCCCCTGAAGTTTACTAGTCCAGGTAAACCAGTTACCTATCACACCCAACTCAACCAGATCCGCCTCCAATAACACCCCCATCAAACTCCTCCATCTCCCTCAAGCTAAGGCAACCACCAAAATCCTCCGAACTACTACGAATAACATTAAAATCCCCCCAAAAAACTCTAGGAAGCTGCCACTTGACACACACATCAATCAACTAAGACCATAAGTTCCTCCTCTCGCTTACGTGATTAGAGGCATACCCAGCACCAATATGTACCCTAGCACTCGATACAATATCCACTAAGGTTCCAAAAATGAATTAATCCCCACTGACATCAATGAAAAAATCATAGACACTCTTCCGCCACATCACGCAGATCCTCCCAACTCCCTGCACACTATAGCTACACACACAACTCCAAGCATCACCAAACCTACCCATCACCATACCAAAACTCTCATGATGAACCCTCGTTTCAAGCAAACAACAGAAAGTAACAGAGAAGGAAGCTAGAAAGTTTGCCACCACCCTACACATGACATGGTCATTCAACCCCCTAACATTCCAGGAACACTACATCATGAACCTTGCAAGAAATCACACTTACCACCTCCCACTGGGCCTTTGCCCAAACTCCCAAACACCCCATCCATAACAGACAACGAATCAAGATCTACCTGCATTAGTGCCAGTGCCAACGAGTCTCCCCTCCCCCATCACACAAAACATCAAACTAATTACGATCATCAATATGTTTTATAGACCCCGTAATTCCAGGGGACCCATAAACTACTCTGCTCTTCATGGGCGCCGTACCCGATGACCCACTACCACTCCTATGCCCTACACCTCCTCTATCACGCCTACGACAACTAACCATAGTAAAACTCTTCAACCTCCCTGGCCGCCATTAATCTCATCGCATGGGCTAGCTCCCCTCGCCACCCATACCCAGTCCCTGCCCTTCCTCACACTCTCAATTCCCCCATTCTCCTCCAAACACCCCTCATTGACTGCTACAATACACAACTTCTGACCCTTCTCCAACACCCTGTTGTTCACACATAGTCTTAGTATGCCTAAAGGAACCACAACAAGTATACCTATGAGGTTTCCACTCATACACTGCTGGAATAATAAACTCTTGACCTCACATTCTAATAGTGACTGAAAGGGGCATTAACGAATCACATCCACCTGAACACAAACCCTCGCATATGGTAACCATCACCGCTCTCTTGTTGCAACATCAAAAGAGACAGGTTACCTATGACACTAGCTAACACTGCTAAACCCCTATCCGTCCACAACTCCAGGGGACACGCTTTAGTTTAATCCAGATACGAGCAGAATCAAACATAAAGGTTTCAGGAATAATACCTGGAGACCACTATCATAATAAGATGGGCTGGCCACCCAGCCATAGACCATTCTCCAGCACCCAATCTCGTGACTCTACCTTCTGAAATTTAAAGATAATCAAACCGTTCTCCAACAAGGTAATAGTTGACATCTCTACATGTCCCCAAATTCTCTGAATAAGACGACAAATAACAGACTATGGGAGTTTGGCATCCACAAATTGACCAACCAGAGATTTCTCCCACATATAGACACCCTCATCAATAATCTTCTCACAAGGTTCAACAATAACTTTATCATTTTCAATCAATGAGGGGAATGAACTCCAAATTACCCCTCAACTTAGACCCAAAAAGGGTCGCTCACGAATTTTACCTTTTCACGCCGGATCCAGAACCACCATGTCACACCCCACTCCAGACTACCCTCTTAACCTGGATGGAATAGTGACTGCAGCAGTTACCAACCCTTTTGTTGGCACTTACTGCCTATCTAACCTGTTAAATTTTACTCAAACCCTGAATACATACATATCATCAATATACCAACATATTAACTCAGAACTTAACACATTTACATTATAGGGTTTCACAACATTATTCATACATGAATATTACAACTTAGTGAGCCCCATCTAGAATACTAGTCACTAGACAGACACATGTGTACTAACTAATATAGGTCTTCAATTACACTTCCTTCAACCTGATTCTTTGAGTGGTAGAGCAGTAGTAGAAAAGTCTTTTGGGAACTGATCGCTACCTAAAAAGGAAAACATTTGAAAACGTGAGCTAGAAGCCCAATGAGTGACTTAATAAAAACATAAATTTCATGCTTAAACTGAAAGCTTAATTACATAATACTAGAACTAAAATATACCAAGAAAACGCGTATATAACACCTTTAAAACCATTGCATCTGAAACCTGAATCTTAGCTGAGAATGAACATTCATCGATCTAATTCCCAGTGCCAAGCCATGGCTAAATGAGACCTCTACTTCGATCTCTTCATACTGAACTATGGCTAGGAGAGATCCCTACGTCAATTTCTTTAATAATATATCGATGTACATCTCAAGCAACTTCTTTTAAACTTAAACATTGATAACAACTTTTAACCACCATTAAACATCATTACTCCTTAGTTGAGAACGAGAGACATCGCTCTAGCTCCCAACGTCTGTTACCGGCCAAGAAACCCATACTTCGGCCTCATTTTGCTGGTATACAGCCTAGGAAAAGATATGACTGCCTTTATCCTTAGTTGAAAGTGAACTACTAGATCTTACCCTCAACATCAACCTTAGTCGGGGAGAACCCTTTTGCTCAATCCCTCAACATCAACCTTAGTCAGAGAGAACCTTTTTGCTCAATCCCTCGACGTCAACCTTAGTCGGGGAGAACCCTTTTGCTCAATCCTTCAATGTCAACCTTAGTCGGGGAGAACTCTTTTGCTCAATCCCTCGACGTCGTATTACCAACGTGCACGTAGTTATGACGGAGTACCGTCATACTTTAAGTACTTGACTAGGAGACCCATACTTCGGCCTCTCATTAATAACTACCTACGTGTATGTGGAGGTTTCTATGTACCGTCAACACCTTAGGTACATTTATAAGAGACCCATACTTCGGCCTCTCATTCAGACCTGCCTACGTGCACATGGAGTTTTCTATGTACCGTCAACACCTTAGGTACATTTATTCAAATACGTTCCTTACCTTCAGTATCCAGCTCACTTAGGCTATTAAGTCCTCGAAGAGCATTAAAAGAATAACTCTCAAATATAGCATAGAAAACTCTTTAGGATACCTTCCCTACCTTCAGTATCCTTTTTCATTATGTTTAGAAATACCAATGCATGTACTTTGACAACCTTAGGTATTTAAAACATAGTAAATCAAGCTTCATTCAACCTTAGCTTATTCATAATGCATGCTTCACACTTTGTAAAATAAGTTGGCTTAAATCATGTTGAACTAGCTTGTAAAAACCACTAGCATGCGTTAGTTATGGAAAACATACTCGGAAAACTCATACATTAGTAAACATCATGTGTTGATCATGCTTTCACTCATGGAGATAAATTGCTTGGAATCATATAAAATTTAGCATGAGAATAACTTCAAAGAAATCATAGTTTCTAAATCATTAAAACATTAAATCATCATATAGTCACTCACAGCTCGTTGGCCTCTTAACGGGTTATACGCCTCTCCTAGCTCTTCTTGGCCTGAAAGGACATAATTCCCTGTTAAACTACTTAGAATTCTTAGCAAAATACCTAAAATAGTTCATTTACTAATGGAACTTTCATCATCAAAGATAGCTTTACTAGCGAGATACTCATCATGAGTGAATTCTTCCTCATGAGCGAGATCCTCATGAGCAAGATCAAGCATTTCTTCAACAAACTTCAACCTAGCGATACTCACCATACCAACGAGATTCAACCCAATTTCTAGCGAGATTTCCTTCTAGAGCGAGATCCTCATCACAAAATTAGCGAGATTTCCTTCATAAGCGAGATCCTCATTCTCCATATCTCACTATAACTCTCCACGGTAAGTTGTTTGCTTGTTCTTCCCAAGAAGTTGTCTACTTATGCACAGATTCTCTGTTACAACTTCAAAAATTCATAACTCAAAATCCAGACCTCTTTTGAAGAAACTTCCTTCTACAAACATGTTGAGAATTGAGTTAATTAAAAGTTCAGCCAAAAATTCCTTTTGGTTTGGCCTAAAGCTTCCAATCTTCACCTCGAGCCCTGATTACTCCGAGATTCTGCCTCTTCTGCAAATTCCTCACTTTTTGTTCTTCTTCTCCTGCATTCTTTCTTCGGCAAGACAGTCTCGAAAACTAGATCCTCCCAGCTTTCAAATGGCACCAATTTTACTAAATTTGCTCATGTAGATTGCCGAAACCAAACTTTCGAATTTCCTTTGCCTTTTAATCTTCCTGCCGCCTCCCGAGTTCAATGATTAACCGCCACATTACCCCATATTTAGTACCTCCAGCCAAAATCTATAAATGAGCTTCCTCATTTAATATATATATTTTTTTCCTTTTCCTTTCTCCACAACTCCTATAAATACACATAGATTTCCACTTATTAAATATTTAATATATCATTCCTGTGGCTAAACATGCTTGTTTAGGAAACTTAGAATTCGGGGTTTACACTTAGCTACACAAGAGCTTATTTCTTCTTGCTTCCATCCTCTATCCCTCGGAAAACATGGCTTCATTTAACTCATTAGAAGACACCACATTACTTACTCTTACTTAAAGTAATTAAGGTTCGAGTTTTACAAATTCTTCCCCCCTAAAAGAAATTTCGTCCTCGAAATTTGCTCAGACTTACTTGTAACTAAAGTTTCACAACATTCTTTGGTTGTAAACTTTACAACCTTCTTATTTTCTTTCTTCTTCTTTTTTTACTACGCTTTTACTGTGCTACTCTGATATTAACTTTGTTCATATTAAATAATACTAGTATGTATGAACAACTTGGTCATCATAGTTCACTGTATTTGTCACATCCTCTAGTGACTCTTCCATTTTCCATTGAGTCATAGTATTTATTTATTACTAGAGTGGTCCTTTTCCATTTTCCAGCAATACCACTGGAACATTCTTTTCTAGTTGTCATACATTTGAATTAATTGCTAGTTGTGAAATCAATATTTGTGTCAACTAGACTTCTCGACCTAACCGAGAACATTCTTCTTAGGATGTCCTTTCTATCCATACTTGGGAGAAAACATTCTTTCTACTATAACATTTCCCAAACTATGGCTTACGATACTGTATACATAAAGTTTTCTTAACTATACTAGTCCTTAGCTCAGTTACAATCCAAACTTCGAGCTATTACCTGGAACATCAGCAAATCTGGACCTTTTCCTTTTTGTCTTCTGCTGACCATTTGTTCCTTATTTTTATATTCAACGTACCCCTGGTACATTTCAAGCTCACTGTTGCTCATCTTTTCCCTTCTCTTAGGTTTAATCTGACTAGGACTTCCTCTAGATTACATCCTTTCCTCTAAATTCACTAGAATAGACTTCACGTTTGCCACTAACCTCTGAGCAAACCTGCTATACATTCTATTTCTAGTGAAAAGTCTATGTTTACCTGTGTGACTCCCGACTTCTACTCAAGTACCAGTAGTAGATTAAGTAATCCTGCCGGCCTCTGCCTTCCAGGTTTCACTTGTTGACAAATCAAACATCAGATGGTACTTTTCTTATTTTGCTAGACTATGCCTTAGTCCATTAGTCTAGAGTGCCGTTTTGCTCACTCCTTACCATTCTTTACTGCGTTACTACTTAATCGGGAAGGAACCCTTTTGTTCACTTCCTAAAACATAATTTGCATCCTTAGTTGAGAGAGAACCTTTACTCAATTTCTCAACGTCAATCTATAGTTAGTGAGAAGTGATCTCGACACTACCAATAACAACTTTTCTTTCATTCATGTTATTCTAGTTTAAGTACCATCATACCTTAGGTACTACTGCATAGATACCTTCTCCGTGTCCTTCAGTTTCGAGCTGCTCGGATACCTTTTCCATGTACTTCAGTACTGAGCTATTCATTTTCTAGTCCAAGCTTCAATACCTTCTTCATGTACCTCAATACTGAGTTATTTATACTTACTTGCATATACTCATCTCTTAATAACTTAGTTACCCAAATACATTTCTTACTATTGCATCCCCATGGCCATTGTAAAGCATAGCATAAATATAACCTTAATGTGAGATGCGTTACTACATAGCTATTTGAGAATAATTATCATAAATAGCTTTCAGTAAACATGCATTGCTAAACATTCATAAGCTTAAGAAATTTACTTAAAACATTTAAAGCATTTAGAGTCACTCACTCCTGCTGCTGAAACCATATGACCAAGAAATACAACCTAGTCTAACCAAAAATCACATTTGCTGAACGTGACATACAACTACTTCTCTCGCAGTGTCTGAAAAACTTTCCTCAAATGGTTCCCGTGATCTTCCCTACTGCTTGAATACACCAATATGTCATCAAGGTGACATACTAGATCTATTGTAACCCTTATTTATTAATTCCTGTAACTGAACTTTCAACTCCTTAAGTTCTTTTGGCACCATGCTTAATAGTACCTAAAAAATAGGTGTTGTATCTGGAATTAAATCGATAGTAAACTCAACTTCCTTGTCAGATTGTAAATCTGGTAACTTTTCAAGGAAAACATCCAGGAACTCTTGTACAACTGGTACATCCTCAGGTTTCATCTTTTCGTCCTATGAAACCATCACATGGGCTAAATAGGCTTCCCATCTTTTACTTAACAGCTTCCTAGCCTTCACTGCTGATAGGCTTCTTGAAAGTATTCCTTTGCTTCCTACAAATACCGTCTCTTGCATACCAAATCTCTTGAACATTATCCATCCTTAAAACAATTCATACGGTTGTAACATTTATTTGAAAAATCCATGCTCTCTATAATCTTTCCTACAAACAGTGGAACATGCTAGATAACAATAAAGGTATAGCACTATAAGCAACTATTCCATAAATATACTGGTACATAAAGTTACTTTACCATTCACAACATTAGGTGACTTCTCTGCCTCCCAGTAGAACACTTCGTAAAACCTGCCCTGCCGCTGAGGTCATCTTGCTTCCTTTCTCGTTTTTCCTTCTCTTAAATCCCTTCCTTGGCTTCTGAGCCACTAGGCTTATCTATCGTCTGTAAAGTCATTCCGTGTTCTATCTGAACTCCTCGACCTAGCTGGGCATTCCTTCTTAAAATGTCATGCCTGTCCGTACTGGAAACATATGTTTTTCCCTTTATAACATGTCCCTCGATGATGCTTACCACAATTCATGCATAGGGTTTCTTACCCATACCAGCTACCAGCTCGATAGGATGCCAAAACCTTGCTCTATCATCCATACTAATCACAAGTCTTGGCTTCTTCCTTCCTACTCTATGCTGACTTGTAGCTCTCTGTCCTTTATCAATACCTATTAGGTCATTCTCAATACCGTACTTCCTTTTCGAATCTGCCAGAATGGATTCGACACTTTCTGCCAACCTCTTGGTGATTCTATTAAATATTATGTCCTCTAACTGAGGATCTGTTCCTGTTTTCGGAATCCCCGACTCCCCATCAGAAGTTGTTTCTTGATTTACCGGGTCTTTACCTTTCTGTTCACTAACATTTGAATCCCCTCGAATCTTGGAACTTCTAAAGGTAGGGTCAGGGTTCCCGTTGTCTGTCTACCTGCTCTGCTTGCCACTTTTACTTGACATCTTCCTTTTACTTAGGTAGTACACATGCTAAGGACTTAGGACTTAGACTTATATATATGAACTTTTCCCCTTTCTTCCCAAAATCTTTTGCTCTGATACCAACTTTTCATACCCCACTCCATATTACCCTCTTAACCTGGATGGATTGGTGATTGCAGCAGTTACCATCCCTTTTGCTGGCACTTACTGCCTATCTAACCTATTAAATTTTACTCAAACCCTAAATACGTACATATTATCAATATACCAACATATTAACTCAGAACTTAACACATTTACATTACAGGGTTTCGCAGCATTGTTCGTACATGAATATTACAACTTAGTGAGCCCCATCTAGAATACTAGTCACTAGACAGACACATGTGTACTAACTAATACAGGTCTTCAATTACACTTCCTTCAACCTGATTCTTTGAGTGGCAGAGCAGCAGTAGAAAAGTATTTTGGGAACTGACTGCTACCTGAAAAGGAAAACATTTGAAAACGTGAGCTAGAAGCTCAGTGAGTGACTTAATAAAAACATAAATCTCATGCTTAAACTGAAAGCTTGAAAACATAATACTGGAACTAAAATATACCAAGCAAACGTGTACATAAAACCTTTAAAACCATTGCATCTGAAACTTGAATCTTAGCTAAGAATGAACATTCATTGCTCTAATTCCCAGTGCCAAGCCATGGCCAAATGAGACCTCTACTTCGATCTCCTCATACTGAACTATGGCTAGGGGAGATCTCTACGTCGATTTCTTTAAAAATATATCGATGGGCATCTCAAACAACTTCCTTTAAACTTAAACATTGATAACAACTTTTAACCACCATTAAACATCATTATTCCTTAGTTGAGAACGAGCATACATTGCTCTAGCTCCCAACGTCTGTTACCGGCCAAGAGAACCATACTTCGGCCTCCCTTTGCTGGTATATAGCCTAGGAGAAGATATGACTGCCTTTATCATTAGTTGAGAGTGAACTACTAGATCTAACCCTCAACATCAACCTTAGTTGAGGAGAACCCTTTTGCTCAATCCCTCGACGTCAACCTTAGTCGGGGAGAACCCTTTTGCTCAATCCCTCTACGTCAACCTTAGTCGGGGAGAACCCTTTTGCTCAATCCCTCCACGTCAACCTTAGTCGGGGAGAACCCTTTTGCTCAATCCCTCGACGTCAACCTTAGTCGGGGAGAACCCTTTTGCTCAATCCCTCGACGTCAACCTTAGTCGGGGAGAACCCTTTTGCTCAATCCCTCGACGTCAACCTTAGTCGGGGAGAACCCTTTTGCTCAATCCCTCGACGTCAACCTTAGTCGGGGAGAACCCTTTTGCTCAATCCCTCGACGTCGTATTACCAACGTGCACGTGGTTATAACTGAGTATCGTTATACCTTAGGTACTTGACAAAGAGACCCATACTTCGGCCTCTCATTCAGACCTACCTACGTGTACATGGAGTTTTCTATGTACCGTCAACACCTTAGGTACATTTATTCAAATACCTTACTTACCTTCAGTATCCGGCTCACTTAGGCTATCAAGTCCTCGAAGAGCATTAAAAGAATAACTCTCAAATATAGCATAGAAAACTCTTTAGGATACCTTCCCTACCTTCAGTATCCTTTTTCATTATGTTTAGAAATACCAACGCATGTACTTTGACAACCTTAGGTATTTAAAACATAGTACATCAAGTTTCATTCAACCTTAGCTTATTCCTAACGCATGCTTCACACTTTGTAAAATAAGTTAACTTAAATCATGTTGAACTAGCTTGTAAAAACCACTAGCATGCGTTAGTTATGGAAAACATACTCGGAAAACTCATACATTAGTAAACATCATGCATTGATCATGCTTTCACTCATAGAGATAAGTTGCTTGGAATCACATAAAATTTAGCATGAGAATAACTTCAAAGAAATCATAGTTTCTAAATCATTAAAACATTAAATCATCACATAGTCATTCACAGCTCGTTGGCCTCTTAACGGGTTATATGCCTCTTCTAGCTCTTCTTGGCCTGAAAAGACATAATTCCAGTTAAATTACTTAGGAACTTTCATCATCAACGACAGTTTTATTAGCGAGATACTCATCATGAGTGAATTCTTCCTCATGAGCGAGATCCTCATTATGAGCGAGATCTTCATGAGTGAGATCAAACATTTCTTCAACAAACTTCAACCTAGCGACACTCACCATACCAGTGAGATTCAGCCCAATTTCTAGCGAGATTTCCTTCTAGAGCAAGATCCTCATCACAAAATTAGCGAGATTTCCTTCATAAGTGAGATCCTTATTCTCCATATCTCACTATAACTCTCCACGGTGAGCTGTTTGCTTGTTCTTCCCAAGAAGTTGTCTGCTTATGCATAGATTCTCTATTACAACTTCAAAAATTCATAACTCAAAATCCAGACCTCTTTTGAAGAAACTTCCTTCCACAAATATGTTGAGAATTGAGTTAATTCCTTATCTTAAAATTTCAGTCAAAAATTACTTCGAGATTCTGCCTCTTCTGCAAATTCCTCCCTTTTTGTTCTTCTTCTCCTGCAATCTTTCTCCGGCAAGACAACCTCGAAAACTATATCCTCCCAGCTTTCAAATGGCACCAAATTTACTAAATTTGCTCATGTAGATTACGAAAACCAAACTTTTGAAGTTCCTCTGCCTTTTAATCTTCGTGCTGCCTCCCGAGTTCAAGGATTAACCGCCACATTATCCTATATTTAGTGCCTCCAGCCAAAACCTATAAATGAGTTTCCTCATTTAATATTTTTTTTTTCTTTTTCCTTTCTCCACAACTCCTATAAATACACATAGATTTCCACTTATTAGATATTTAATATATTATTTCTTTGGCTAAACGTGCTTGTTTAGGAAACTTAGAATTCGGGGTTTACACTTAGCTACACAAGAGCTTATTTCTTCTTGCTTCCATCATCTATTCCTCCTAAAACATGGCTTCATTTAACTCATTAGAAGACATCACATTACTTACTCTTACTTAAAGTAAGTAAGGTTCGGGTTTTACACACCAGAACCACACTCCTCCTCCAACCGATCCAACTTTGTACCAAACCACCCTAGCTAAACCGGCTCCTCAAGCTCACAAAGAACCTAAGTGTCCACCGATCGACCCTCACTTCCACAAAGCCTAACCCGTGAAACCTCCTCACTATCTAACTTTTGCCCCCTCGAGCCTCCCACTCTAACCCAGCACCACGCGGCCACCCACCAAAGCCCCATGTCTATCGACCTTTTCCCCAGCTTCTCTAACACCAGTCCACTCCTTCACTCAGCCTCAGCCCCACTCCCATAAGGCCCGCTTATTCCAACTCCTCAAGGCCTAACTCAACACCTTCACACCCCGATTTTCATCTGGGCCCCCAACATTCTTAAGGCTCCCAAACAACCTTTTCACTCCTGCCTATTCAACTAACACAATACCTAGCCCACCCGATTCACCCTCACAACCCCAATTTCCTTCTTCACTCAACATCCCCACAACAGACCCTTCACTTTCCCTCAGATTCGACCGTCAAACAACCCAAATTCCTTCACCTCCGAAGAATCGAGCACCCAATCCCAAATTTAATCTCCGCTCTAAGCAGACGAAAGGGTTGACAGAGCAACTCGCCCTCATTATTCTCTTTCAATCTTAGAGGCGACCGCTTACGCACCATCATCACCAGCTCTCACATGTTAACCCAACACCTCAAGAAGATCGTCACTGTCTACCAATAAATTGCCTGCTATCGAAACACAACAAAGTCGACCAGAACAAGTCACCAAACAAGTCAACAAAGTACAGACCGAAACCCGTACAGACCTTAGATGAACCCAGATGACCGAATCCAGTCAACAAGTCAACAGATGACCAATCGTAACCCACGAATTAACAAGTCAGTCGTAAACACGGCGGCTGAATCCAGGAACCCAGATGAACCGGCGGCATGTAGACGAGTGATGAATAGACCGACGAAGACCCGTAGAAACCCGTAGAACAGACAACGAATGAACATCAACAGATCGTCGAAACCCGTGGAAACCCAAACCGTCAATAAGATCGAACGAACGTCACCAGTCGCAAAACTCGTAGAAGACGATCGTCGGAAGCCCCCTAGCGGAGACGATCGTCGTTGTATAAAGTGGCGACCCACGATGGTCAACTACACCACGAACCGTAGAGGCAGCAGTGAACCCTAGAGAGACAAAAGGATGTAAATAGAATTTCCATTGGTTTTACTTTAGTTTTAAATTGTTGCGTCAGTTGTACTTAGATCACGTTTATCAATCCATAATAAAAATTGATGTAATCATAATATAATTCCATTTATAGATCAATCATAATGGACCAACATTGGAAATGTAATTGGATTACTTTTGATAACGTTTACTTAGAATTAATAAATATACCACATTTATTGTTACCATCACCGTTTTACCCTAAATAGTAAAGGTAACAGTAACAACAATCGTAAATGTGACAGGTTCATACTTCTTATATTGTAACAGTACACTAATGGTAATAGTAACGATAACGTAATTATGAAATACAAATCGATTGATCGTCCTTTGTTCGTTAATCTGTTTGCATGTTTTGATTACAGATTGGACAATGGTGTGTTATTACAAGTACGAAAAGCAGGATAAACAAAATCAAACATAATTCATTGGGACCCACTTTTCAAATTACTATTCATTTATTAAATTTCCCTTGATATGATCTTTATTTAATTATAAACTTCAAAGATTGTATCAATTTAAACCACGAACTAATAATTGTATCTGTTGCATATGAGAATGATGACGAGAACAATATGATTAATTATTGTATTATGTTGTGCTCTAGTAAATAAATGATCTAAGTTAAACACAAGTTTTTCCTACTTAAACCCAGTTATAAGTCTAAACAAAGTTTCTTGGTGAGTCAAGGTTCGAACACGGGGACTTACACTAAAATGTCCTTGAACTCAATGAATGACCTTAACGCAAAGATTACTACTTAATGCATGGAGAGGTTTTTTTTTCCTACAACTAAAATGAAAAATTAATTACAGGCGAGGTAAAAATGGTTGATGATGAATGGTGAAAGTAAGTGGAGTGATGATGCATCGAGTGTGAGTGAAGGTGATGATATGTGGTATGATGGAAATGATGGTATTGGTGGCAGATGCAATAACAATCAAAGTAGCGTGCATCATTCTCCTAAGTAATTGACAAAGTATGGTTGAGAATGTTCACTAACATTCTCCTAAGTAATGCATAAGTTATACATTCATGTCATTAACTCATAAAATGAAGAATTCACCTCTCGATATTTCATGACATATTTATCTTATCTTTAAGATGCATGCTCAAATTAATTTTAGACAAAAAGTTAATTTTATCTCTAAAGCTACTTTCCTTGTTTAATGAAGTCCACAACCATTTACTCTATCAAGCAATTGATTATTTCTACTTAAATCGATTTGTTAGATGGATTCAAGCAATAAATTAAGCATACATTAAACAAGATGAACTATAACTTATGCAAAACTTGTGGAATATCAGTTTTAATCTTCTCAACCCATTAGAAATTTAGTTGTTCATGATGCAGGAAAGAAAAAACATGGATCAATGAGAGATAATGGAAATCATATTCATATTGAGTAATAACAAGTTTTTGAATCTTAAGATCTTAATACAAATTGAAATATCAAGAAAAATGGAGCAAAGTTCAAAAATGGAAATAACAAGCCATTGGTTGCAACGTCTTGCTTCCTTTAATTTGGATGATGGCTACTTCAAGGTGGTTACAATGGAAGATGGTGGTGCTCTCTCATTTTTTCTGAGAAGAAGACGGAGCTCCCACTCAGCATTTCTCAAAGAGAAGCTCGAGGTTGAAGACAATGGTGGAAATAAGAAGGAAGTTGGGCAAAATTTTGGCCAATCTCTTGGTAGAAAGCCTAACACTTAGCTTGAATCTCGATGGACTATTTATAGGCGTCAAAAGAAAGTTTCTTAGCCTCTTTCAAATGATGATTTGACACATTGTATTTAATTTTATGTCCTGCTGCACTGAATCCTCACGTCACAGATTCATTGGTTTTGGTGTGATTGGTTCAAATCAACTACCAACTTGCATTTGATGTGACGTCCATTGCTCATGTGTTTATTGTTTTCTTCTCTTCATTTTCTGCTCAACGCATAGTTCTTCGCGTGCAAGATTGAAGTTGATCTGATCCTTTTATGTGTCCATGACTGCTACATTTGTTTCCTTAGCTGATTTTTGGTTATTTTCATAAAAATCTTACGTTCAAAGATATTAGATTTTTTAATTTCCAGGATAATAGGTTCTGTAAATGCATGAACGTAAAACCTATTTATTTACATGAATTTTATTTCAATTTAATGTATTTTTCTATGAATTTTCCTAATTATTCTAAATAAAGAGTTACAATAACTTGTATTTCTATAAGTTATTAGTATCAATTTAAACTATTCATTTTTATAACTTTATCAATTTACACATTCCATTACATTTCGTTTGAAAAAACCTCGAGTGAAACTTGAAATTATATCAATTAAATGCATAAATTCTCATAAATCAATAAATTAGATTATTAGTAATAATTTTATTGAGAATCTTTCACACATTTATTTTAACCGTTCATTTTGAACCGACATTTGAAGAAGTATGTAAAAGCATTTGAGAATTGATGTATGGATGATTTTCAAAGGTAATCGTAATGAATGGTCTAAGTTGATTGGCTAATGAAAATATAGAAATTTGATTGACTCAAATAATTAGTTTTGCATGATATCGGTCGAACGAAATTTGAAGAAGGTGTAGATTGAATATGACTTATAGAATGGGATAATTTGAACCTCTAACCTTTTAATCGAAAAAAAGAAAAAATAACAAAAAAGAAGCAATACTTAAATTTGAGAGACTAATCCAAGCTAATCACACCAAGAATATAGTATCCAAGTTATCTCTCTTGCGAGTACAACCAACTTCAAAAGGAGTAGATGCACGTATATTATGTCAATTGATGCAATTATTATTATTATTATTATTTTGGACATTAACAATGAAGATTAAATATATAATACAAAATCATGTGCCTCGCTCCTTTAACTCCATTGCACATGACTTGGCTAGGTCGGGGAGATCGGGTATGAGCGCATTATGGCTCAAGTACTCTCCTTCATGGGTTATTTCTTTGTATTCAAATGATTTTTCTTTTCTTGTTGCTCATAAGGATGTGTAGTTTTGTTTTGTGCTCAAATAAATAAATAAATATGTAATTCAAAATTGAAAGGTGAAATTGAGATTATAGAAGTTCGTGAAGTAGATAGTTAATGATGATTATAAATATAGTAATCGTGTCTAAAGTATTAGTAAATATAGTACAACGTAGAAGAATTTATAGATATAATAAAATTTAAATACAGCTCTTGCGATAGAATCTATCATTTATAAGTTTTGCTATATTTACAATTCTTTAAAAATATTGCTATACATTAATCTTGAAAATACTATCGTTTATGGTTACTATATGATTTTGGACCTCTTGGTACTTTCACCTTTGGTAAAAGAAAAATAAAGGATAACAAATATTGGCTTTTTTCCCTTTTTTATTTATTTTTAATACAGCCTCCCTTATCTGTCAAAAATTCAAGTCTTTTACCCTACAATTATAATCTAATATTTTCACAAAAAGAAAAATCCATAAATGCTCATAATTTATAATAGAAATGTGCATTTCACCTAAATAACGGTTAAAAAAAGAGTAAATATAGGCGGTTGTTTACCTATTATAATTTAATTTTATATTCTTACTTTATTTTACCCAAAAATTGCATCTAATTCTTTAAGGCCGTTACCTTCCTTCATAAGGAAATATCTGTAGGACCGTTTCAAGTGAACAAAATAGAATTATTTGAAATTAAATAACACGATAAACTTAACTCCAAAATCTAAAGGAGCTTTATTCCAGTACATGCAAGACCACTGAAAGCAAAATGAAATAACAAATCAGATTTAGTTGACCAGATATTTTCAACTAATAACTCCATTGAATAGTCGCCACGTCATTAATTGGCTAATTTGACATTTCAAAATCTTCTTACAGCCGTACACAGTTTTTCTTCTTTCCGCAGCGAAACATTCGTAAGATTAATAGGCGATTTAATCGCCAAGCGTTAGAATCCTTGGATTAAAAACAAATACAAATGACATGACTTAACCAATAGGAGCACTCCACGTGGCAAATTGTCCACATGTAGCGCGAGTATTGATTTTTATTAAGTATAGATCCAATGACTCATACGAAAGTCACGTGCGAGTACCATATTTGTATCGTTCTTTATCTAATTCATTTAGCTGGAATATTAAAAATAATTAAAAAAAGGAAAGAAAAAACTCGTTCAGCCGGTACCCCTTAAAACCCCCTTCACGGACTGAACCTCTCTGAATATCGTTTACGGAGAGCTTCTTTCAGTGCATTGACAATGGCGTCTTCATCTTTGTTTCGGTTCTTTGTGTTTGCTTTTGTTCTATTTTCTGCTTCTTTCATTGAGATCTACGCGGAAGAGGCTGAGGCGAAGGAATTTGTTCTTACTTTGGACAATTCTAACTTCTCCGATGTTGTTTCCAAGCATAACTTCATCGTCGTTGAGTTCTACGCCCCGTGGTATGGTTTTCTTCTTCTTTCTTTTGGTTTTCTTGATTGTCATTTTGTTCTTGTCCTTGGTCAAGTTTCCGTCTCAGATCTTTTTCATCGCTGCTATGTGGCTTCATTGATTTTTGTGAGATCAATTTGTTTTTGTTGTCGTGTTCTTAGGGTTATTTTCTTTGATTCATGTAAAATCTCTGTTTCTTTAGGTCGGTTTTACTGCATGGTTGCTAAAGGGTTTTGGTGGTGTTATTTTGAAATTAGCATCTGGGAAATAATGTGTGTCCGTTTATTTTGTTCTGTATTGTGTGTGATTGAGTTTGTAGTAAACTACTTGAGGATTCTTGAATATTCATTTCTACTGAAAGAATATATGTTTGAAATGAATATTTGGGAATTCTCTCCGTAGTTGACTGGGTTCTGAATTAGACAAATCTGAAAAAAAATAAAAGGAAGAATGACAACAAAAAAAATTGAGATCCTCACAAGAGGATCATGTTCAAAATCACTGCAAAGCATTTCTTTAATTGGTTTTTTATGTATATATTTGACTTCTTCTCCTTGGGATGTCCTTCCTTTTGGAACATTTCCCCCTTTGAGAAGCAGTGGAGATTTAAGGAATTGGTGCAGATTTCAACCTTCTAATCATATTAATGATGTTTTGAATTTTTTGTTATTACATTATGAATTGTTATTGAGCTTACCCTTAACGTCTTCTCCTAATGTTGTAGGTGTGGGCATTGTAAGAACCTGGCACCAGAGGTAAACCAGTTTTCATATTCTCGTTCTCAGCTGTTTATGTTGAATTATCCTTTGGGATCTTGTTGCTTATGGCTTTATTTAATCTTTTCCTTGTTTACAGTATGAAAAAGCTGCCTCTGTTCTGAGCAGTCACGACCCTCCAATTGTTTTAGCCAAAGTTGATGCAAATGAAGAGTCAAACAGAGACCTGGCAAGTCAATTTGAAATTAGGGGTTTCCCCACCATTAAGATACTCAGAAATGGGGGCAAATCAAGTCAAGATTACAAGGGACCTCGCGATGCAGATGGTATTGTTGACTACTTGAAGAAGCAAAGTGGACCTGCATCTGCTGAAATAAAATCTGCCGATGATGCTAGTAATCTCATCAAGAATGTTTTCATTGTATGAACTAGATCACTTCTCCTCTCTTTCTTTCCAATTTTGTGTTGTTACATTTTTCTATAGTAGCTAAGAAAATTAATTTTTCTCTGGCTTTGCAGGTTGGGATATTTCCAAAGCTTTCTGGAGAAGAGTTTGATAACTACATTGCTTTGGCTGAGAAGTTGCGTTCTGACTATGATTTTGGCCACACTTTGGATGCTAAGCTACTTCCACGTGGAGAAACATCTGTATCTGGCCCAGTCGTTAGGCTTTTCAAGCCATTCGATGAACAATTTGTTGATTTTAAGGTACCAGAGTTTTCAATTTGCTGTACTAAAATTTGTAGATTTGGCTTATGATTTAATTTTTCCTCGCTGATTCTTATTGGAACTATGAAATCAGGATTTTGATGCAGCTAAGTTGGAGAAGTTCATTGAAGAATCTAGTATTCCCACAGTAACAGAATTCAATAATGATCCCAGCAATCACGTATACCTTTCCAAGTTCTTCTCCAGTTCTAATGATAAGGTAGGGACACATGATTCGCTGTGAGAACCGTTCTCCTCTTTAGTTGAAGAATTGTTTCCATTGTCTGCATTCAGCTAATTGTGCACTAATGTATATAGCTCACTTTTCTACTGTTCAATTAATGAATGTCTTATCTAGTTCATGTCATTTTCTTCTATTAATTCACCCCTGAACTCAAAAGCTAGAAGTATATCAATACTTTAACAATTTCATTGTTATCTTTCATTCTCAAACAGCTTTTGGATTTTATTTTTCCTTTTGGCGTTCAAAATGAATATTTTCCATGGATACAGTAATGAGATTTGATATATATTTTTCTGTTTTGTTGGGTAGGCTATGTTTTTTCTGAATTACACCACTGAGGTCGCTGATTCTTTGAAATCCAAGTACCGTGAAGTTGCTGAACAGTACAAAGGAGAGGGAATAAGTTTCCTAATTGGAGACAGCCAATCCAGTCAAGCTGCTCTAAACGTTTGTATTCTTTTTTGTTTTGTGTGGCTATTTAAGTTGCTTTCTCCATTATGACTCACATGTTTAATACCTTATTGGTTTTCATTAACAGTATTTTGGACTCAAGGAAGATCAAGTGCCTGTCCTTCTTGTTCAAAAAAATGACAGGTTTAAATATGTGAAATTCAATGTGGAGCCTGATCAGATTGCTCCTTGGGTGAAGGATTACAAGGTCAAACTCTTTCGTTCTCATACTGTTGATACGTTTGCATGACATGGTGCTCAGATTCTTTATTTTAAGTTCGAATTTTCTTTTTCTTTTTCTGGGTGTAAGAAACGATGGTTTCATAATATTATTTTTTTGATATTCTGAAAAATTTCTTATTTTTTTCTTTTTGGAACTATATTTGGTAGTTTTTCATTCTGAATTTGATACTGCAGAACGGCAATGTGCCACAATTCATCAAGTCAGAACCCATTCCTGAGAGTAACAATGAACCTGTGAAAGTGGTTGTTGCTGATAGCCTCAAGGATGTAGTCTTGAAATCTGGAAAAAATGGTACGGCAGTGTTTATCGTTCAATATGAGTTCTCAGTATGTTTGGTCATATGGAGCATTACATTTATACTAGGCCGAGACTTTCTTATTATGAAATCGTTAATTTCACTTGATGATTACTAACTAGGCAAATTATTACTAATTACAATGTGCTCAAAGAAAAAAACTGATTACTATTTCTATCTTAGTTGGAAAGATTTTTCTTCTTATTTTTCTTGATTCTTGATTTTGAATATTTGAATCATTAAACTGGCCTGTAATCTGAAACTACTTCGAATATTTGCCATTTCATACTTAAAACTGGTTCTTCAATCAAAACCGTTTTCCTTTTTCAATATCTATTATTATTTCATTTTGATGTTTAATTGAAATTTTGGTAGAACCTTATTACAAACCTATTTTTCATTTTGAATGATTCAAAGTGAGCTTATTACAAGAACTTTTACATTCATTTCATATATATATATTTTTTTCATATTTCTAGTTAACCTTCTCTTGTTGTTACGGCAAGGTCATTAACTGGTTTGTTTCATCGGGCAGTTTTACTGGAATTTTATTCTCCATGGTGCGGGCACTGCAAAAAACTTGCTCCAACTTTAGAGGAAGTGGCTATCTCATATGAAAGCGATCCTGATGTCGTCATTGCCAAGTTTGTAAGATCCGTTTCCTGTGAATCTCTTAAGACTTTTGCTCTAGTCTTGCCTCTTGCGATAAATGCATGTACTAGTTTCTAAGTTTTACCCACGTTATTGCCTGTGAATCCTTTATGCTATAGATGGACATCAGTAGATTATTTGAAATCTCTTTTTATTTTAAGTTGAATTGCTTTTGTCCTGTATGAATTTCTAGCTGGTATCTGCATTTTTTTTTCCTTTTTTTTTCTATAAAGGGTTATTATCTGCATATTTGATGAATGTATTTGATCAATAATTTATTTCGCTTATGTCTCTCTATGATTATAACTGATCGCTATAAACTTTCTGGGTCTACTTGGACAAATCCAACCTTTTTGACTCAATTCATTAAACTGTGGTTTGATTCGTTTCATTTCCCAAAATTGTTAGGATGCCACGGCAAATGACATTGCAGATGGCGAATTTGATGTCCAAGGTTACCCGACTATATACTTCAGGTCAGCAAGCGGAAAGCTGGTCGAGTATAGCGGTGATAGATCCAAGGAAGACATCATAAATTTTATCGAGACAAACCGTGATAAAACCGCCGAGGCAGATACAAAACCCAAGGACACAGAGGCAGATTCAAAGCCCAAGGACTCAAAGCCAGATTCAGAAGCTAAGGATGAGCTCTAAAAATGGTAAAAGAAAAAGCTCTTTATGATCTTTTTATTAACTCATCTGATGGCATCCCCCTGAAACTTGCATAGGAGAAAATAGTAGATTACTAATTCTCTTATTTGAATTTTGAAGTGGTATGGCCATTATCACATCGTCACTATAATGGCCATCCGACCCAAACAACTGAATCACCATAATCATCATCTTTTTTCATATACAAGAAAGATTTTAATTTTCTTTTAAAAAAATATTTAATTTTTTTTTTTAAAATTAAGTTTATAATTACTGTTTGTACCCCCACAAGTTCGTTTTCTTATCTACTTTCTCCCAATATAGGGTAGTTTTTAGAATTTTGTTTTTATTTTTGAAAGTTAGAAACTTAAAAGTTATTTTAAGGAACTTGGAAGAATATGAGCATAAATCTCAAAAAACGAAATCAGCATCTCTTTGGTAAATTTTTCTCACATTTGAATTAATTTCGGATGGGCTTGAGGCCCCATATGATTCAGCCCACTTCTTGGGATTAAAAATCTCTCAACTCCATTCCAAGGAGAACACAAGTGTTTTTCACTTGAGTTTTGAACCTAGGACTTTAGAAGCCCCTCTGTTGTGGTAAGTTTCAATTATCTTGAATACTACTGTAAGGACTGACGTAGAAACCCCATGGGATCTTTTCCATTCTTTATTGGTATTTGATTGTAAATGCAACGTGTTTAGCACTCAGAAACATGACAACACAAGAAACTAGTGAATCATTACTTTGTTCTTTTGTGTAGACAGTAACTTAAGTCAGTCAGCTTTTTGTTATTTTTAACACTCAGAAACATGAAACAACACACACACAATAACTTGCAAATATATGCACATCCAGCTTGTGAATGATAAGTTGTCTCTTTCTTTCTTGTGTAGGAAGTCAGGTTTTTTTTGTTGTTGATTGAGGCAGACCTGAAGGCCATCTGCGTAAGGTAGCTGGGCAGCTTTAAGTTGTTGGGCACGTGTTTGGGAGCTGCTGCTATTCCCATGGAAGCTGACAAAGTATTAGCACACAGCATGTGATCCCCTTTTCAGTTTTCTCCAAATGTCACTTTTCCCTTTCTTTTTTCTTTAATGTTCAAAATAAACAATAATATGCAACGCAATCTCTTTGCTTTTGGAGTAGCTTTTAGTTTTATCCTACCATAATATTTAGCAATTATGTGACAATATAAACATCCGAGTATGTTTAATTTATAGGCGGAGTTTAGTGTTTTTGTTTCACTCTTTGCAGGACCCTATTTCATATTTTATGGTTTCAATTTTTTTCTATAGACAAGTAGTATTAGCTCAACTAGCAAATCATTGGGTAAAATTTTAAATTAAAATTAGGGTCAAATCGAGCTTATTAGGCATACAAGTGGTTACTGTTAAAAAAAATTCACAATTAAATTAAAACTAAAGTAGCTTTAAGGTAACAAGAATTCAACAGGTTTGTATCAAATGAGTTTGAATGTTCAAAAACCTATCATATACCATTTTTTGAAAATAATTATTAGATTCAAAATGTCCTTTAATCTTAATTTTTCCTAAACCCAAGACAAAGTAGGTGTCAGTTTTTCCATTTTTGCCCTAGTGAATTTATTTGGGAAAATTGCCAAAAAGGACAATTTCATGGGGCCTAAAGAAGAGTTTTGGATCAACCTTTGACACAAATGGACATGTGAAATGTCTATTATGTCCTTAAGTGAGGAATTGTTCTTAATAACACAAATTTTGTGAGAGATTTTATCATTCTCTCACGTCAATGGAAAATAAACCCAACCAACAGCTTTCGCAAGTGACGTTAATGGAAAATGAACCCAACCAACAACAATTTTCGCAAGAAGCAAACTAAAATAAACCCAACGAACTTCTAAAAACCAGAAAACTCAATCAAAATGACTCAGAAAACTCAATAAACCCAACCAATCGTTCCGAGGTGTTGCCGCTGTTGTCTAAAGGTGCTGTTGTCCGAAGGTGCTGCTGCCTGTACGACGGCGTTGTCGCTCGTCCTAAGGTGTCTGAAGCTACCGAAAAGTATTCACAAAGTGACTAAGAAATCCACTTATTCTATGCATTTTTATGTTTAATTTATAGGAATGGAGCATTTGAATTGTAATTTGAGTGTTGAGATGATGAAAATGAGTAAGTTTGACTTTGTTGGAGTTGATGTCTGTATAATAAGAGGTATTTTATTTGACATTATGTAGATACATGTAGTTGGATCATGTTTAAATGATAACCTAAACGGTTTGTAGTTACAATTATTATAAAGTGTTACAAATGATCTGATCTTGATCATTCATGTGAAGACATGTGAGCGAAGGTATTTTATACAAAGAGTTTGTATAAGATTGGATCACGACATGAATATTCTCTTTATATATCACTATTGCAAACCAATCATGTGAACTCCTGCCTATGAAGACAATCCTTTGATTTGTATAGGTGAGAGTGACTTGTTTTGCCGACTCAATATGCCTACCATTTTGGGATTCATCTGATTAGAGAGCACCATTTTGGGATTCATCTGATTAGGGAGCTGAGAACCCAACTATATAAGAATGAATTCATTTTTTCTCTTTAGTTAGAGTAAGTAGAGAAATTAATCCCTTAGAGGTTGATTCTAAGGTTTGAACAATGTGGTGCCACAACTTCTTTTGGCCCGAGAGGGGTTTGGTTATAGTTGGACTATAACTTATTGTTTATTAGAGATGTAAATATAGAGACAAAATGGTAATTTTGGCCTAGTTATACTTACAAGTAATTTGTGAAGGTTCGATGCATTGTTGATTAGTTATATCCAATAGACATAAAAATATATCTATAGTGCGAAGAGTGCAACTATCGGTCTTTAGTGAAGTGACCGAAAATTAATGAAAGTTGGTTAATTTAATTAAAGAGTTTAATTAGTTTATTAAATACCATTGGAGCTTCAATCTATAGATTTATAAGATCCCCTTGTTAGTTCAATTGGGATTAATGAGAAATTAATTTTGGGTTAATTTGAAATTGTTCAAATTAATAAAGGGAATTAATTATATAAGATATAATTAATGTAAAATTATATGAGATATAATTAGTATAATATATATGATACATTATAATATAAAATTTTATTTAAGAGAAAAATAAATATTTGAATATGATTCAAACATTAACATGAATTTGATTCATAGGTTAATGAGAGAATACTATGAACTATAGGTTATATGTTATATTTGGTATAACATATAATTTGATATATATATATATATATATAGGTAACTGATCACCCTACGCAGCTTTTACCCTGTCCCACTGAAGCATCATTGCAAAATAGATATCACATAGAGTACATTAGAATTTTGCAAAATTGATTGGTTGTTTAATTGGGTAATGCACAACTAATATAAATAAATTATATGGTTTCAACAATTTCATAACGAGGAGCACTACTTTAAGCATGCTTTCTGCTGATAGGTTAAACGGTGATAACTATACGAGTTGAAAAAATATCATTAGCACTGTACTTATTATCAATGACCTGTGATTCGTCCTGGTTGAGAAGTGTTCTCAAGTCCCAGCTGCCAGTGTAGCCTGAAATGTTGGGGAGGCATATGAACGATGGGTCAAAATGGTGGAAAAGGGTTATACCCAGATTGAAAGAGTTGACTATGAGGAGACTTTCTCATCTGTTGTCATGTTAAAGTCTATCTGGACATTCCTGTTTATTGTCGCATATTATGACTATGAGATTTGACAAATAGACATCAAGATTGTCTCTCTGAATGACAATCTTGAGAAGACCATCTTTATGCAACAATTAAAGGGATTCATAATCCAAGGTCAAGAGCAAAAGGTTTGCAAGCTTAATTGGTCAATTGATGGATTAAAACAAGCTTCTTGATCTTGGAATATAAGATTTGATCATGCAATCAAATCTTATGACTTTGATTAAAATGTTGATGAACCTTGTGTTTACGAGAAAATAATTAACAGTTTCATAGCTTTCTTAGTGTTATACGTAGACAATATCCTATTCATTGGGAATGATGTAGGACTACTGACTGACAACAAACAGTGGTTGGCGGCCCAATTCCAAATGAAAGATTTGGGAGAGGCGCAGTTTGTTATGGGCATTTTGATCTTTAGAGATCCTAAGAATGAAATGCTAACCTTGTCTTAGGCATCCTATATTGACAAGATGCTTGTGAAGTCAATATAGGATGCAACGCTTCAAGAGAGGCTTACTATCTTTAAGCACAGAGTTGCTTTGTCTAAGAAACAGTGTCACAAGACACCTTAAAAAGTTGAAGAAATGAGATGGATCCCCTATGCATCGGTTGTTAGCAGCCAGATGTATGCAATGTTATGTACTAGACTTGACATCCGCTATACAGTGGGGATAGTCAGTAGATATCAGTCTAATCTAGGATTAGATCACTGAACAACCATTAAAACCATCCTTAAGTATCTTAGGAGAACGAGGGACTACATGCTTGTGTATGAGTTTAAGAACTTGATCCTTATAGGATACTCTGGCTCGGATTTTCAGACTAACAGAGATTCTAGGAAATCCACTTCAGGATCAGTGTTTACTCTTAATGGAGGAGCTGTAGTTTGACAAAGTACCCAGTATGGGTGCATTGTTGACTCTACCATAGAGGCAGAATATGTAGCGGCTTGTGAAGCTGCCAAGGAGGTTGTTTGGCTCAAGAAATTCTTGATTTATTTGGAAGTAGTTCCAAACATGTCCAAGCCCACCACTCTTTATTGTGATAATAGTGGTGTTGTGACTAATTCCGAGGAGCCTAAAAGCCACAAGTTTTGAAAGCACATTGCACGCAAATATCACCTGATTAGAGAGATTGTACATCGAGGGGATGTGATCGTCACGCAGATCACTTCGGCGCACAACATTGTTGGTCCATTTACAAATGCCTTCATGGAAACGGTGTTTAAGAGTCATTTGGAGAGTCTGGGTCTATGAAACATGCCACATTTAGTCTAGAGCAAGTGAAAGATATTACTGAACGCGTATTGTATGCCCTAGTTTCTTGTTTTTTTTATGTACATTATACTTGTACTTTTATTTTGTACATCCCACTAGCTTTAGGGAAAATGAGAGATTATTGGGGTTGATGTCCTAAATCTCATGGGTATTGTAGTTTGTAATTGTATTGTATATACATTATATTTATCTAATAAAGTAAGAGGTATTTTATTTGATATTTAATTGCATTATCCTACAAAAACTAATAAACTAAGTTCCAAAGTGATCTTCTGTAACTTAAATATGTATGTAGATACATATATCTAGATATGTTTAAGTGATAACCTAAACGATCTGTAGTAGATGGATAAGGTTGGGTATCTTATCTTGGTGAACTACGAAATACAACCCGCTTTATAGTTGTTACAATTATTATAAAGTGCTACAAATGATATGATCCTGATCATTCATATGGAGACATGTGAACGAGAGTATTCTATACAAAAAGTTTGTATAAGAATGTGCCACAAAATGAATAGTCTCTCTATGTACCATTGAAGCTTCAATCTATAGGTCCATAAGGTCCCTTCGTTAGCTCAATTGGAATTAATGAGAATCCAATTAATTTTGGATTAATTTAAATTGTTCAAATTAATATAGGGAATTGATTATATAAGACATAATTAAAGTAAAATTAAATAAAATATAATTAGTATAATGTATATGATACATTATAATATAAATTTTTATTTGAGAGAAATAAATATTTGAATGTGATTCAAACATTAATATGAATTTGATTCATAAGTTAATGAGAGAATAATAAACTAAAGGTTACCTTATATGTGATGTAATATGAACTATATATATATATTAATTTGAATTATTTTTCTTTTAAATTTAAGAATCAATTTTTTAAGGAGTTATTTGATAGCTTCCCCCATTAATTTCTCTTCATTTAACATATAGAAGAGGAAAGATTGAGTTTTTTCATCTTCACAATCCTTTTATATAACACCAAAATGTGCAAAATTTTGGTAAAGTTGGTATTGTAATTTTTCTATCAAAAACCAAGAAATTCTTCTCCTTCCAAAATTATTCTTGAAGTCTACAAACTCTCAACGGTTCTCCACCCTTTGGGAATATCGAGGTCTCCATGTAGTGGTGTCCGGTTGATTGGAAATTTTCTATGCTATTTTTGAAAGTTTGTGATTGAAGAGTTTGTTGTGTTCGAGAATTTGGAGAGGAATCGTGAAGAGATTAGTCTTCAAGGGTATGCGATTTTTGGATCTCTATTTCCTTTTTAATTTCTATACAAAAGGATGCTTATTAGGTTATATATATTTGGTTTCCATCCTATATGTTTTTCTATATGTTCTGTAAAATTAGAATTAGAACACGATTGTTTATACTACAGGTACTTGTGTCACACCCCCTCCCAGATTACCCTTTTAACCTAGAAGAAAATGTGACGACAGTAGTTACCAACCCTTTTGCGGCACTTACTGTCAAACCATCACCTTAACTTGTTTAGTAATCCCTAGAATACATAATAACAATATTAAGGATACTCAAACTCACATAACACAACTAGGGTTTAGCACACAAAACATTTACATCATTAACAAATACAGAGTTCATTGGGTCCCGACAGCTAGCCCTTGTCATTAGCATGAACAACACATATGTACAAACATTACAAGTAGACTCCTAACACTTCTCTGAAACTGGAGTCCTTGAGTGGCAAAACAGCAATGCAGTTAACTTTTGGGGAATTGACCCCTACCTGAGGAAGAAAATATTAAAAACAAGTGAGCTACTAGTCCAGTGAGTGACTAATAATTCATAAACATCATGCTTTTTACCAAAAACTGCCAAGCAAACTCATATTTAAAACTTTCAAACATAAGACAACTTAAAACATAGCTTAAAATGTTCCTTAGTTGAGAGAGAACCCTCTTTGCTCAATCTCTCAACGTCATACCTTAGTTGGTGTGGAGTGTTCTCAACACAACCAATGTCAACTTTACCTACGTGCATGTGGTTATAACTAAGTACTGTTATACCTTAGGTACTACTATCCAGATACCTTCTCATTGTCCTTCAGTATCAGGTTCTAGTAATCATCATAAAACTTATACTTCAAAGTAAATCATACTTTGTAAGCATAGGCAACTTAAATCATATGTTTAAACATATTTTCCATAAAGCATGAAACTTCCAACGTATGTTTCTTGTTAAATAAGTATAGGAATACTTAAGTCATGCTTTATATGTTTAAATCATATGTTTAAACATCTTTGCCATAAGGCATAAAACTTCCAATGCATTTTTCTTGTTAAATAAGTATAGGAATACTTAAGTCATACTTTATAAACTTCTTTAACTAGCATGTGTTAATGGATTCATGAAAACTAGTTTGCTTGGAGATTATCTTAAACATTCTTTTAAACATAAGCAAGCATGAGTCAAAACATTTAAGCAAACGAATGGCTCTAAAATTACCTCAATAGCACGAGTAGATTGCTCAAACCGTATTCCTGAACTGAGGCCCCCCTTTTATACTAAACACTGCATGCCTCCTTTAAATCTTAGGCTGGCAACTCCACCACTAAGTAGTTTCCTTAATCTTGACAGCTGGCCCACTAGAGTGGGTGACTAAACTGTGTTCACCGTTTAACCAACACAAGGCTCACTAAACATTTCACCATCACATGGCACATTCAACGCATATTCCTTGGCCAACGTATAGCAGCAACGTATCGTGCATTCATCACTTGGTCTAGTGCCATCACATGACTTCCCTTGCTCGTGGCCTTTGCTTAACCATCACATAGCCTTTTCCATGTGTCCAAAGCTCCCTGTGCCACCCACACTGTCTACTAATCAGTGCATACCTTTGTGTACTTTGCGTCATCACCGAGGCCCATCACTATCGCATGGTCTTTCCTTCCCACGCAACTCAACCAGTTAATGTATGCTGCCTCTCTTAGCCAACGCACATCACTAGACGTCCTTGCCATACTGTGCGCATTCCTTTCCCATCTAACCTCTCAAGGCCTTTAATTGACGTATTGCCCATGCTAACACATGGCTTCCCTTACAGTCAACACTTACCTGTCTACTCTTTGCCTCATGCTCATCATGTATCCAAATAGGTTCAAGTCACTCGGCTGCCGCACTTCTTATTAACGCAACTAGGTCCTCAACGCATGCCAACATTTGGCTTTCACACTTAGCCAAAATTTTCCTTTCTAAGTGTTTTAATGCATTGCTACATGAGAGCCATATTCCTCAACACTTAGAATCTTTTCCTTCTTCCTTCATCATTCCTCAAGCTTTTCCCTACAATGTAACATTAACTCATACTTAATCTTACTTAACTTATTAGTTACATACTTAAGTAGGGAAAGTAGGGTTCGGGGTTTACAATTTACCTCCCCTTTATGAAATTTCGTCCTCGAAATTTACTTGAAGTCTATCAACTGAATAACTGAGGGTATCTACACCTTATTTGCTCTCCAAACTCTCAGGTGGCTTCCTCAACTCCATGATTCCTCTATAATATCTTTACTAAAGGTATCATCTTGTTTCTTAGCACCTGCTTTTTCTTGTCAAGGATTTCTACTGGTTCCTCTTCATACATTAGATTTTCTTTTAACTGAACTAGTTGCTCTAGCAACACATGAGCAAGGTTTGGTACATATTTCCTCAACATCGATAAATGAAAGACATTATGTATACAAGATAATTCTGGAGGTAAATCTAACCTGTAAGCTACTGAACCAACTTCCTCCACTATCTCACAAGACTCAATATACCTTGGACTTAGCTTTCCTTTCTTTCCAAATCTAAGGATTCCTTTCCATAGAGATAACTTAAGGAATACCTGATCACCGATCTCAAATTCTAACTCTTTTCTATGCTTGTCAGCATAACTCTTTTGTCTGTCTCGGGTTATCTTAAGATTTTCTCTGATTGACCTAACACTATCAGATGTCTGCTGAACAAGTTCTGGGCCTATGAGTTTCCTTTCTCTGATCTCATTCCATAAATAGTTGTTCTATAAGGTCTTCCATACAAAGCCTCAATGGAGCGATTTCGATACTAGAATGATAGCTGTTGTTATGCGCAAACTCGATGAACGACAAGTGTGTATCCCAACTTTCTTTGAACTACAATACACATGCCCTCAGCATGTCCTTGAGCGTCTAAATCGTCCGCTCTGGCTGACCATCTATTTGTGGATGGAAAGCTGTACTAAAATGTAACTCAATACCCAAATCTTTCTGTAAACTAGGCCAGAACTTTAAAGTAAATCTCGGATCTCGATCTAACACTTTCGTCACTGGAGCTCCAAATTGGCTCACAATCTTATCAACATAAAGCTTAGCCAACTTGTCTAGGGTAAAGTGATCTTTACTTGTAAAAACTTAGTCGTCTTGGTCAACCTATCAATAATTACCCAAAATTCATCATATCCTGATGGCGTTCTAGGCAAACTAAATCCGAAATCCATCGTAATATGCTTTCATTTCCACTCTGGTACTAGAAGTGGGTAAGTAATCCTGCTGGACTCTACCGTTCAGGCTTAACCTGCTGACATATCAAACACTTGTCAACAAACTCTGCTATTTCTCTTTTCATACTTGGCCACCAGTATGACTTCTTTAATGTTCTATATATCTTCGTACTGCCTGGATGCATAGCATAAGCTGAACTATGTTCTTCCATTAGAATTGAACTATGTCCTTCCTTTGAACTATGTCCTTCCTTGAGTAAGACTCCATCTATTTTTAACTCATAATCTGTCCTCTGACCTTCACCTACCTTCTCAATTATCCTTTGGACATTGGAATCCCCTAACTGTTCACATGAAATATCAATATCTAAGGTAGATTGTACCTGAAATGAAGCTAACGAGCCTTCTGCTTGATCAATTGCTAGATCAACATTAGCATATCTCAACTCTTGCAACACTAATCCTCGTACTGAACAAAGAGTAGCTCTGGCTGTTCTATTTTCCTACTTCGGGCATCTGCCACCATATTCACTTTTCTTGGATGGTACTCAATAGTACAATCATAATCCTTGATCAAATCTAACCATCTACTCTGTCTCAAGTTCAACTCTTTCTGATCAAAGATATACTTCAAACTCTTGTGATCAATGAAAATGTTGCAATGCTCACCAAACAAATAATGTCTCCACAACTAAGAGCTAGAGCAACTACTACTAACTCCAAATCGTGCGTAGGGTAATTACACTCATGCTTCTTTAACTGTTTAGAAGCATCGGCTATCACTCTACCTTTTTGCATTAAAATACATCCTAGTCCTTGTCTGGATGCATCACAATAAATCTCACTCTTTACCTGGAGTAGGAAGTGTAAGTATTGGGCTGATACTATTCTCCATTTCAACTCTTGGATACTACGCTTGCATTCAGGAGACCACTCATGAAGGAACTCTTATACAAGAGTACCTATGAGCGGAAGCGGATTTTTCCAATTCATTGTGACATAATTTCCACACATACATTCTAACATACAAATATACATTGAAAACACTAATTACTGACATGGTTTAAAAGATAAAAACAAAAGACCGAGAGAACATACTAGTTGAAGACTTTCTTCACAAGGACTCGGTCTCACCGTGAGCGAAACTCCTCAGGCTCCTACTTGTCTAGCAAGCAATCACCTAGCACCACCACGGTCATCTACACGAATAGCAGCGCATGAAAAAAAGGCAGTGGGGACGACACCACCAGTCGACGCCCTCAGTATTCTTGGAGTGAGAATCAAAAGGGTGGACTTTGATGGAATTGGTAGAGGGGAGGAGGAAAAGCAATTGTGTACTACGAACAAGTAAGTGGGAGAAAAGGGAGACTATTGTATAGTCGTGTGCTTGGTCGTTTAGGTCGGGGTACATGATCGTGTAGTAATTGCTAAGCGATCGTCTATCAAAGGGTAAGTAATCATTTAGTTACGCTCATCACGCTGCGATCGTCTAGTAAAGGTAAGCGATCGTTTAAGAAATTGCGGGCGATCGTTTAGAAAATGCGGGTGTACGATCATTTAGTAGGCGGGCATTATCGTATAAGCTCTCAACACTAAGCGATACAAGGCTTTCACACCGTGAGCAAATTAGCGTGTCTTTTGCAAAATGAAAACTATTTTCATTTTATTCTTCAGTTACAAGAACTGAATTGAACTTTTCACTATTGCACGAATTCGAAGAAAACTTCGGCCAATTATCTCATAACCGCCTAATTAATAAAATAATAAATATAATCATATTATATTCTTAACCTATAGTTTGATATCATATATCAACTATAGTGTTTTCTCCTCTACTTGATATAAATCATATTTATATCCAATTTCCTCCAAAATAATGTATCTGATACATTTAGTCAATCATATCATATATAATTAACCAGTCCAATTATATCATATAGAATCAAACTCCCTCTTGTCAATTTGAACATTTCAAACTGACCTAAAAACTGATTCTTAACTTGTATCCAAGCTACCAAGGGGTCCTTATGGACCTATGGTTTGAAGCTTCAACGGTACATGAATAGTTGACTAAACTCTTTAGCCATGAGATCCACCATTCGTTAACTGTCAGACATTCCACTAAAGACCAACAACTGAACTCTTCAGACATTCCACTAAAGACCAATAACTGAACTCTTCTTACCACAGATATATTTATGTGTCCTTCAGATATAACCAATCATGAGTACGATAACCCTTCACAGATTCTCGTAAGTATAGCTGGGCCAATTTACCGTTTTGCCCCTGTAGTTACATCTCACTCCTTAGGTACCACTAATTCCTCTAATGAACAATACAACATAGTCCAACTATGTGTGAACACCTCTCGAGCCAGGAGAAGGTGTGTGACGCCACATCATTCAAGCCATGGAATCAGTCCTTAAGGGAGCTATCTATCTACTTGTCCCTACTTCGAGGAAGGAGTGAATTCCATCTTGTGTAGCTGAGTTCTCAGCTCCCAAATCAGACAAATCCCCAAAGAGGTAGGTTTGAGTCGGCGGCTTGGCCACTCGCACCCATGAAAATCGAAGGACCGCCCTCAATGGCATGAATTCCCAACTCACTCAGGATTGAGGTCATGTTACCTATGGTCATCCTAGTGAAGTGAAGTCTTTGTCATGAATGGTGTTATATAACAGACATTAACACTTCGTGGTTAGGTCTTATACAAACTCTTTGTATAGGACGCCCCCGCTCGCATGTCCTCTATACGAATGATCAGGATCAGACCATCTGTGACAAAGCGGGCCGCATCCATAGCGTTACCAGGATAAGGTTTCACTCCTATATCCATATACTACAGACCATTTTGGTTATCACTTAAGACATGATCTACTTGTATTTCACCACATACATGCTTAAGTTACATAAAGATAGCCATGGATTTTAGTTTATTGGTTTGTGGTAAAGCAAATAAAACATTCAGATGAGTAAAATCAATAAGTGAAGTAAATATCATATATTATATGTCACAAGCGTTCGTACAAACTATTTACAAACTATAGGATACGAGACTTTAGGTCATCAACACCAACAACTCAAACTTCACATCTTTCCTGGTCAGACTAGTCAATGGAAAAGCTATCCTAGAAAAGCCTTCCACAAATCGCTTGTAGTAACCTGTTAAACCCAGGAAACTACGTACCTCAAATACCGCAGTAGGTTGTTCCCTGTTCAAGATTGCTTTCGTCTTCTAGGGATCTACAGTAACTCCGGCTGTAGATACTACATACCCTAGGAATACAACTTGATCTAACAAGAATTCACATTTACTAAACTTAGCATAAAATTTATTTTCTCGTAACGTCTGAAGCACTAATCTTAAATGTTCTACATGCTTCTCTCTGCTACTTAAGTACCCCAAAATGTCATCAATAAAGACTATTACAAACTAATCCAGATGGGGATGGAATATCCTGTTCATAAGGTCCATGAATACCACAGGGGCATTCACCAAACCAAATGGAATTACTAAAAACTCATAGTGCCTATATCTGGTCCTAAAAACAGTCTTCGGAACATTCACTTCTTTTACCTTCAACTGATGGTATCCTGACCTCAAGTCTATCTTAGAAAACACTGTTGCTCCCTTTAACTGATAAAAAAGATCATCTATACGAGGTAAAGGATACTTATTCCTGATTGCTACCTTATTTAACTGTCTATAATCTATACACAACCTGATAGTACCGTCTTTCTTCTTTATGAATAAGAGTGTCGCTTCCCAGGGTGACAAATTAGGTCTAATATACCCCTTATCAACTAACTCATGTAACTGCACCTTCAGCTCATTTAATTCAGCTGGTGCCATCCTGTATGATGCGTATGAAATAGGTGTTGTATCTGGAATCAAGTCAATAGTAATCTCGACCTCTCTGTTAGGTGTTAATCCTGAAAACTTCTCAGGAAACAGATCAAGAAACTCTTGCACAACTGGCACATATTTAGGCTTTAACTTCTTATCCTGTGAAACAACCACATGTGTCAAATAGGCAACACATCCTTTGCTCAACAACTTTCTAGCCTTCATTGCTGATATCAGACTGCTAAGGATGAGTCTTTTACTTCCTAAAAACAATAACTCCTACCCCCTTAGCCTTCTAAACACTACCTCTTTCTTAAAACAATCAATAGAGGCATGGTATTTACTCAGAAAATCTATGCCTAAGATAGCATCAAACTCAAATAATTCTAATGGAATCAAATCAACTCGGTTGTAATGACTACCTCATAGTTCTTATAGTACTTATGCACCACTAAAACATCTCCAACAGGCGTAGAAATAAACAAGTCCTCAGGCATGCTTTCAATCATTCTATCTATATGTGATGCAAATATGCTAGATATGAATGAATGTGTAGCATCATGATCTAATAACATGTAAGCAGACTGGTTACATAAAGTTACTTTACTAGTCACAACATTTGGCACTCCTCTGCCTTCTGGTGGGTCATTACAAACACTCTACCCTGTTACTGAGGTCGTCCTACTATTCTTTTCTGTCTTGATCCACTGGAACCGTCACTCTGGCTTCAGTTGCCTTCGATTGCTCCACTGTGTGAGAAGCCGTCTTCTGCTCTACTTGAGTTTCACGAACTAACTGTGGACATTCCCTTTTACAATGACCTGTCTGTCCACACTGAAAAACATACGTTCCTTCCACTATAACACGTCCCTAGATGACGTTGACCACAATTCACACATAAGGGTTTCTCACCTGTACTAGCTACAGACTCGCTAACACGTCCAAATCTTGATCTATTAACTAAACTAGCTGCAGGTCTCTGTTGGGATTAGTATCCTAAATCTCCTTGTAATCTCGTAGTTTGTGAACTTTGCATAAATATATTGTTGTTAATAAAATAAGTGTTATTTTATAAGCATATACTTAATCTAATAAACTAAGATCCAAGGTTATTTCATGTAATTTAAACAAGTATGTAGAGACATACAAGTGAATTTGTTTAAATAATAACATAAACGGTCTGTAGTAGATAGATAAGGTTGAGTACCTTATCTTGAGTACCTTATCTTGGTGACAATATGGATATGACCCACTTTATAGGTGTTACAAGTGTTGTAAAGTACTACAAATGATCTGATCTAATCATTCATGTAAGGACATGTGAGCGAGGGTATCCTATACAAAGAGTTTGTATAAGACTGGACCACGAAATGATTAGTCTCTTTATATAACGTCGTTAAGAATAGAGACTTACATTTTACTAGGATGACCATAGGTGATATGACTTGAATCCTGGGTGAGTTGTGAACTCCTGCTCATGAAGGCGGTCCTTTGATTTGTATGGGTGAGAGTGGCGAGATTGCCAACTCAAAAGGCCTACCATTTTAAGGATTCATCTAACTGGGGGGTTGGGAACACTGTTACACGAGAAGAAATTCACTCCTTCCTCGATGCAAGGGCAAGTAGATAAATAGCTCCCTTAAGGACTGATTCCGGGGCTTGAACATAATGGCCACACCCTCTCCTTGCGTGAGGGGGACTTGGTCATAGTTGAACTATGACTTATTATTCATTAGAGGGATCAATGGTACTTAAGGAGTTAGATGTAACTATAGGGAAAAAACGGTAATTTTGGCCCAGTTGTACTTACGAGCAATTTATGAAGGGTCATTGCACTGTTGATTGGTTGTATCCAATGGACACAAAAATTCATCTATAGTGCGAAGAGTGAAGCCGCCGGTTTTTAGTGGAATGACCGACAGTTAACAAATGTTGGATAATTTAATTAAAGAGTTTAACTAATTATCCAAGTACTGTTGGAGCTTCAATCTACAGGTCCATAAGGTCCTCTCTGTAGCTCAATAGGGATTTAATTGAGAATTATTTTTGGATTAATTTGAAGCGTTCAAATTAATTGAGGGAATTAATTATATATGTGATATAATTAATATAATGTATTTGATATATGATAATATAAGATAATATGAGAAAAAATTGAATATGATTCAAATACTAATTATATGAATGAGATTCATGTAATCAAATTTAATATAAATATGATTTATATTAAATACCATAAATAAGTTGAGAGAATCTAAATATTTGAATATGATTCAAAAATTAATTATATGAAATAGATTCATATAAGTGAATTTAATATAAATGTGATTTATATTAAATACCATGTATTGTCGAGAGAAAATATATCTATATTAATTAATTAATTAATTAATGCAGTAAAAGATTCAAGCAAGGGTTGTGTGAGAAGAAAGGATTTGATTAATCTTCTTCCTAAACAAAAAAAAAAAAAAAAAAAAAAAATTGAGAGAAGAGTTCTCTCTGGGAAAAACTAAAAGAGAAGAAAAGTTCTTCTTCTCCCTCTCTTCCTCTCCATCTCCTTCCCTCTTCCAAGGATTCAAGCAAAGTCCACAACTCTTGCTTGAATATTTTGCCCCCAAGAGAATACAGAGGGTTCTCAAGTGGTGGTGTCCCTTTTGGAGAAGGAGTTTCGTTCGTGACTTGTTTGAGGGATTCTAAGAAAGTGTTCTTTAAAGGTAAAGGTTTCTGAAACTCTTAGTTTTCCTTTATTTATTGCATGCTATAATTTATGTAAATGCATATCTTGTTTTTTGTTTTATTGTAAAACTTAAATTCAATAAAAAATGGAATCTGGGTCGATCTTAGTTCCGTTCATAGTTTTTTTCAGTTAGAGTTCCTTCAATTGGTATCAGATCAAGGTTGATGGTTTTCTGATCCCAAATTCCATTCTTTTATTGAGTCATTTTTACAGTGGTCGTGGGTTTTATTGCATTCTGTTGAAAGTTCATGCGATGAATGGTTGTGAATATGGTTCTGTTAATGGATGTTTCGGGATAGGATACTTAGTATTAAGGTTTGTTTCGTTTACAAATTTGGTTTGTAAAGGCCCCTGTTTTGGGCATAATTATTTGCTATAGAGTCTGTAATTCATAAGTTTGAGTCACTCATGTTGTTCCTGGGGAGCTTCAAAGAAGAAATTCAAAGCACTGCTTCGATGAGGAATGTAGCTTTTGCTACAAGATCGTGCAACTTTTACTACAAGATCATGTAGCCTTTACTACAAGATCGTGTAGCTTTTACTACAAGATTGTGTAACATTTACTACAAGATCGTGTAGCTTTTACTATAATATCGTGTAGCTTTTACTACAAGATCGTGCAACAAACTTCTGTAGCACTTACAACTAGTTATGCTACATGATCACTGTAGAGACTTCCAAAGGTGGTGATTCGGTTCAAGCGGTTCAAGGCCTGACTCACTTGTTTCGAATCGGATGACTTTTATGCTGTAATAATTAGCCTTTTAACTTTTCTTTTAGGTGTCCTATCCCAGTCCATCGACTATTTGTATTAAATATACATATGATGTATGTTTTTTCTTATATGTCATATTGTATGTTATATAGAATCAAAACCCACCATAGGTTATGTATTTAATTCCATGCATCATTTATATTATAAGTATTATAATATATGTATATGCATGATTTAATTTTATAGCATGCTCATGCATCATATAATATAAGTGTTATACTATATGCTTGCATGTATAAATAACATAGCCATGCATCATTTATATTATAATCGTTATAATATATAGTTTGAATGTATGCATGTAATGTATGTTATTTAATTTCATTACTTTGATATATATAAGTGTTATGTATATGTAATAATGAAATGAACATTGCATGACGCATGACATTATTTTAGGTAATCTTATAAACGTTATAACTTTATAAAGTATGTCAATCAATGCAATGTAGGTTTTAATTTGTTTCATTTACTTTGTAAGAGTTATAAATAAATGAAATTAGAAATTAAAATCAATAACTAAGAATTGCATGCAAACTTAGGTAAAATCATTTTTTAAAACAGTTTTAAAATATGGTTCACATAGACCTAAGTTAAAAAATTTCTAATGTGATTAGAAATTAGATTATTCTTTTTTAATTAGTTTAATAGGATTAAATCGATTTCAATAAAAGATTAAATTTGTAGCAAACATATCTATAAGGGATCTTTTGTCTAAGGTGGGTTCTGTCTAGGCTAGGGTACTTAAGATGACAAAAACGGAACACCCCTACCTGAGAACCTACATGGAAAGGTGAATTAGATAGATTTGCTACAAGCATGCAATTTTTTATTAACATTTATTAAAGTGTTTAACGAATATTAATCAAAATTGTTTAACTTTCCAAAGTAAATGTTACTTTTGGGGAAACTTAAACAACTACTTAGTAAAAATAATTAGCCGTATTTTTCTTAAGTAAAAATTAAACCCTAGGTTGCTAATATACTCAGTGGGAGGAAAAGATGCATATGATACGTCATTTTTTTCCACTCACGTTTCTCCCTTAATATTCACACCCTGAGACTCGTGCTTGGACATGAGGTGCCCTGGGAGCGTCCCCCTTTGGATGGTGTTTGCATAGATCAATATCAAGGTGAATGGAGAGAGTAGTTATAGTAAGTAGGAGAGGGATGTGTGTTAATATGTCCTACAGTCTCTTTCATTGGTTTGCACCATGGGATCTTCTTGCATGGCCTTGAGGCACCCTGGGAGCGTCCTCTTCAGATGGTTTGTGCAGTAAGTCAATATCAAGGCAAACTCCAAATATGGATAGGATCACTTTGGTTTCTACCCCAATCGATTTTTTCATTGGTTGGCTCATTGGGGTGGAACTCTAGGATCTAAAATAGAGGGTCACACTTACGGGAAATTATTAAGCAAGTTAATGATTTCTTGACCAAATAAATGATGACTGATTGTTATAGGAATAAGAGTTATTCTAGTGTAATGATTGTTTGAGAGTGTCTCAATTCAGTGAAGGGACAACTGACTACCTTTTGATGGCTTTTGTCCTAAATCACTGAAGCGTCATAGCAAAATTAGATGTAATTTGGGTTCATTTAGATTTTGCTAAAACTGATTGGATTTTTTTTAAAAGTTATGCTAAAATTTAATATAGATCAATGTATTTATTTTTCAACAAATATGTCAAATAGCGTTTTCCTATTAGTTGCCTTTTCTAGTTTGACCAATTTCAATTACACGACGTGGAAAGAATCCATTAAAACGTTTTTTGTAGTAAACGACCTCGAAATTGTCATAACTGAGGATTGTCCTCAAGTACCGACCCTGATGCACCACGAAATGTTCGTAATTCATATGAGGTGTGGAAAAAGGCTAATTTGAACGTTCGGGTTCACATTTTGGGAAGCATACCTTATGCCTTGGCCAAAAGGTTTGAGAACATGGTCATTGCACATGAGATCATGGAATCAATGCGAGAATTATTTGAACGAAAGTTCTCACGATTCAAGCAAAATGGGATTGATGAAAATGAAACCAGTAGTGTTAATTGCCAAGATAATCTCTAGTCCATATTGAATGTCAAGGGACTAATAGAGAAAACAATCGTTACCAACTCTGATGAAGTTCACCGATGAGGATTGTCCTCTGATATGAAACTTGGAGTTTATGACTTGGGTTTTGGAGCTGATCCCACCACTCTCTCCAAAAAGAAGAACTCCAAAGAAAATAAATCTGATTTATTTGTCTTGGAGACGTACTTAGTAGAGAATGATTCTGCCTGGATAGTTGATTCAAGAGGTACTAGCCACATGTGTTCTTTCCATCAAGGATTTATTTCCCGGAAATAGTTGGAAGTTAGAGAGATGACTCTTAGAGTCGGTACGGATGAGGTCGTTTCAACTATTGCTGTAGGCAAGCTTAAGTTATTTTTGGACAAGAAATGATATATGTTATTAGATGACGTATATGTAATTCCTCATATCAAGAGGAACCTAATTTCTGTTTCTTGTCTAATTGAACAAAAATATTCCATATCCTTCTCTGAGAATAAAGTATTTATTTTTAAGAATGGAATGAAGTTAGGTTTTGGTTTAATGAAAATTAACTTATATGTACTAAGGTCGTTAGTCATAAAAGTTGTGCTCAATACTGAAATGTTCAAAATAGCAACAACTGTAAAAATACCGAGAATTTCTCTTAAAGAAGATGCCCATATTTGGCATCTAAGGTTAGGTCACATCAATCTCAATAAGACTGAGAGGTTGGTAAAAAGTGGACTTCTAAATGGTTTAGAAGAAAACTCTGTGGTCCGACGAATGTAAGAGCATGAGGTGGGTATGAATATTTCATCTCTTTCGTAGATGATTATTCTAGATTTGGGTATTTATACCTAATGAAACATAAGTATAAAGCTCTTGAAAATTTCAAGGAGTACAAGACTGAAGTTGAAAATTTGTTAGGTAAAAAGATAAAAACACTATGATTTGATCTTGATGGAGAGTATATGGACTTAAGATTCCAAAACAATACGATAGAACATGGAATCACATCCCAACTCTCAGCCCCAGGTACACCTCAACAGAAGGGTGTATTAGAAAGTAGAAACAGAACCCTATTGAACATGATTCGGTCTATGATGAGTTATACTCATCTTCCTGACTCGTTTTGGGGATATGCAATAGAGACTGCCATTTATTTTTTGAACAACATTCCCTCAAAGAGTTTTTCTAAAACACTTTTGAGTTATGGAGAGGTCGTAAAGGTAGTTTACACCACTTTAGAATTTGGGGACGTCCAACCCATGTGCTAATAACAAACCCCAAAAAGTTGGAACTTCGTTCAAAAGTATGCCTATTTTTAGGTTAACCTAAGGAAACGAGAGGTGGATACTTTTATGATCCAAGTGAGAATAAAGTGTTTGTATCGACAAATGCTACCCTTTTGGAAGAAGACCACATGAGGGATCATAAACCACGAAGTAAACTAGTTTTATGTGAGATTTCTAATGAGTCTACTGAGACTTCAACAAGTGTTGTTGAATAGGTTGATACATCAACAAAAGTTGTTGATGTTAGTTCATCTAATCATCCATCTCAAGAGTTGAGATTGCCTTGACGTAGTGGGAGGGTTATGAATCCACCTGTATGCTACATGGGTTTAACATAAGCCCAAAAAATCATAACTGATGATGGAGGTTAAGATCCATTGTTTTATAAACAAGCAATGGGAAATGTTGACAAGGATGAATGGATTAAAGCCATGAATCAAGAAATGGAGTCCATGTACTTCAATTCTGTTTGGGAGCTTGTAGATCAACTTGATGGGGTAAAACCTATAGGTTGTAAATGGATCTACAAGAGGAAAAGAGGTGTAGATGGAAAGGTATAGACCTTTAAAGCTAGACTAGCGGCAAAGGGTTATACCCAGGTTGAGGGAGAGGACTATGAAGAAACTTTCTCACCTTTTGTCATGTTAAAGTCAAGATTGCCTTTTTGAATGGTAATCTTGAAGAGACCATCTACATGAATCAATTAGAAGGATTCATTGAACAATATCAAGAGCAAAAAGTTTGTAAGCTTAATCGGTCCATTTATGGACTGAAACAAGCATATCAATCTTGGAATATAAGATTTGACGTAGCGATTAAATCTTATGGCTTTGATCAGAATGTTGATAAGCCTTGTGTTTACAAGAAAATGATCAACAACTCAGCAGTTTTCCTCATGCTGTATGTGGATGATATCCTACTCATTGAGAATGATGTAGGTTTTCTGACTGATGTAAAGAAATGGCTAACTGCCCAATTCCAAATTAAAGATGTAAGAGAGGCACAGTTTGTTCTAGGGATCTAGATTATAAGGGATTGTAAGAACAAAAGGTTGGCCTTGTCTCAGACATCATATTTTAACAATATGCTTGTAAGATGTTCGATGTACAATTCCAAGAAGGGTTTATTACCTTTCAAGCATGGAATTGTATTGTATAAGTGTCCTAAGACTCCTCAAGAGGTTGAGAAAATGAGACAAATTTCCTATGCATCGACTATTGGTAGCCTTATGTATACAATGTTATGTACTAGACCTGACATTTGCTATGCAGTAAGAATTGTCAGTCGATATCAGTCCAATCCAGGATTAGATCACTAGACGATAGTCAAAACGATCCTCAAGTATCTTCGGAGAACGAGGGGCTATATGCTCGTGTATGGAGATAAGGATTTTCTCCTTATAGGATACACAGACTCTGACTTCCAGACTGTTCGGGATTCTAAAAAATCCACTTCAAGGTCAGTGTTTACTTTGAATGGAAGAGCTATAGTATGGCGATACATCAAGCAAGGATGCATCATAGACTCCACTAATGAAGCCGAATATGTAGCTGCTTGTGAAGATACTAAAGAGGCTGTATGGCTTAAGAAGTTCCTTACTGATTTGGAAGTTGTTCCAAATATGTCTTTGTCCATCACACTTTATTGCGATAACAGTGGTGATGTGGGAAATTCTAAGGAACCTAGGAGTCAACGAAGAGACAAGCACATAGAGTGAAAATATCATTTGATTGGGGAGATATTGCATTGAGGTGACGTGATTGTCACGAAGATTGCTTTGGAGCACAACGTTGTTGATCCATTTACAAAGGATCTCATGGCTAAAATGTTTGAGGGTCATCTAGAAAGTCTGGGTCTAAGAGATATGTGACATATTGTCTAGGGTAAGTGAGAGATGTTATTGGAGTATAGTGTATGATCTAGTTTATTGTTATTTTATACTTTATTTGTATTTTACATTAGGCTACCTAAGCTTTAGGACAAGTGGGAGATTTTTGGGATTGGTATCCCAAATCTTCTTGTAATCTTTGTATAAACATATTGTTGTTAATAAAATAAGTGTTATTTTATAAGCATATACTCAATCCAATAAACTAAGATTCGAGGTTATTTCATGTAATTTAAACAAGTATGTAGAGAAATACAAGTGAATCTTGTTTAAATAATAACCTAAACGGTTTGTAGTAGATGGATAAGGCTGGACACCTTATTCTGATGATATTACGACATGACCTTCTTTGTAGAGACATGTGAGCGGGAGTATCCTATACAAAGTGTTTGTATAAGACAGAACCACGAAATGATTAGTCTCTTTATATAATGCCGTTAATAATAGAGACTTACATTTCACTAGGATGACCATAGGTGACATGACCTGAATCCTGAGTGAGTTGTGAACTCCTGTTTATGAAGGTGGTCCTTTGAATTGTATAAGTGAGAGTGGGCAGATTGCAAACTTAACAAGCCTACCATTATAGGGATTCATCTGACTGGAGAGCTGGGAACACAGCTACACGAGACAAAATTTGCTTCTTCCCCGATGCAGAGGCAAGTAGATAAATTACTCCCTTAAAGGTTGATTCTGGGGCTTGAACATAGTGGCTGCACCTCCTCCTAGCCCGAGAGGAACTTCATCATAGTTGGACTATGACTTATTGTTCATTAGAGGGATCAATGGTACTTAAGGAGTTAAATGTAACTACAGGGACAAAATTGTAATTTTGGCCCAGCTGTACTTACGAGCAATTTGTGAATGGTCATCGCATTGTTGATCTGTTATATCCAATGGACACAGAAATTTATCTGTAGTGCAAAGAGTGCAGCTGTCAGTCTTTAGTGGAGTGATCATAGTTAATGGATGTTGGGTAATTTAATTAAAGAGTTTAATTAATTATCCGAGTACCATTTGAGTTTCAATCTAAAGGTCCACAAGATCCCCTTTGTAGCTTAACAGGGACTTAATTGAGAATTATTTTTGGATTAATTTGAAGTATTCAAATTAATTGATGGAATTAATTATATATGATTTCATTAATTAAATTTATTATATATGTGATATAATCAATATAATGTATTTGTTACATTATAATATAAGGTAATATGAGAGAAATTTGATATGATTCAAATACTAATTATATGAATGAGATTCATGTGATTAAATTTAATATAAATATGATTTATATTAAATATCATAAATAAGTTGAGAGGAATTAAATATTTGAATATAATTAAAATATTAATTATATGAATGAGATTTATATTAAATGCCATGTATTGTCGAGAGAAAATTCATTAATAGGCTATATTGTATTTGATACATATGTGGCTATATATGGTTGCTATTATATGTATAATTATTATTAATTTAATTTTATTAAATTAATATTAGCTAATTAAAGGGAGGAAGTTACAACTCCTTCCCCTTAATTTCTCTTAGCCATATACCCTGTGTGAGAAGAAGGGATTGGATTCATATTCTTCCTTAAAAATAAAAAAAAAAAATAAATGAGAGAAGAGTTCTCTATGGGAAAAACTAAAGGAGTAGAAAAGTTCTTATCCTCTCTCTCTTCCTCTCCATCTCCTTCCCTCTTCCAAGGATTCAAGCAAAGCTCACAACTCTTGCTTGAATCTTTTGTCCCCGAGAGAATACATAAGGTTCTCAAGTGATGGTGTCCCTTTTGGAGAAGGAGTTCCATTCGTGACTTGTTTGAGAGATTCTTGAAGAAAGTGTTCTTCAAAGGTAAGGGTTGCTGAAACTCTTAGTTTTCCTTTATTTATTGCATGTTATAACTTATGTAAATGCATATCTTGTTTTTGTTTTACTGTAAAAATTAAATTCATTGAAAAATGAAAATTGGGTCGATCTTACTTCCACTCACGGTTCTCTCCAGTTAAATTCCTTCAGTCTCGATCTCTTCCCGCTTACACTCTGCTTGCTCATAGTTCCCTATCTTTTTTTAGCTGACTGTCCAGAGAACTGAGGTCTAAAACTCTTACCTTTGAATTCTACTGGAATTCCCTGTTGCTATTCTTTTCCTTTCTGGGCCTGATCAACATTTGCTAGGCTCCTCTCAACTCTAATGGCTGTGTCTACTAACTGAAAGAAATCCACCTAGTTAGATGTGGAAGTGATTGGAGTACGAATTTCCTTGCTCAAGCAATTCTCAAACCTTCTGCATCTATCTTTTTCTTTTGCTATAATCGGAAGTGCATACTGAGACAACTCCATGAATTTTTGCTCATATTCAGTGACTGTCATTGATCCCTGAACTAGTTTGAGAAACTCATCTCTCTTGGCTTCCTTGAAAGAGCTAGAATAATACTTATCCTCAAACACTTTTCTGAACTTCGACCAGGTCATAACCTCTGATCGGTTTCTTCTGGTGTCTACGATTTTTCACCATTTCTCAGCTTCTTTCTGCAATAGGAACACCGCTAACCCAACCTTACAGTCATCAAAACATCTCATCACATTAAAGCACTTCTCAATCATATCTTAACAGGCCTCAACATCTATTGGATCTGTGGCTCCTTCGAACGTCGTTGCACTTAAGGCTTTGAGCCTCTCGATGCCATACTTCTTCTCTAGGTCTGCCTGCATGGGCCCTACACTTGTTGGCAACCTCATGGCGATCCTATCAAACACTCTTCCCTCTAGTTGAGGATCTATTCCCATCTGTGGGGTATTCGACTCATTATCTGAAGTTGTTTCCTCGATTACTGGATTCTTACCCTTCCTTTTACTTGAATCTGGATCCCTTTCAACCTTATTATTTCTAACCTACCACTCATTCTTGGCATCCTTACCTAATTACATTATGGACCTGAACTAATGCATGAACTCTCTCTTTTCCCAAAACCTTACAACTCTGATACCAACTTGTCACACTCCCTCTCAGATTACTCTCTTAACCTAGAAGAGAATGTGCCGATAGTAATTACCAACCATTTTGTGGCATTTACTGTCAAACCATCACCTTAACCTACTTAGTAATCGTTGGAATATATAATAACAACACTGAAGATACTCAAACTCACATAACATTACCAGGGTTTAGCACACAAAACATTTACATCATTAACAAATATGAGTTTAGTAGGTCTCGACAACTAACCCTTGTCCCTAGCATGAATAACACAAATGTCAAATATTAGAAGTAGACACCTAGCACTTCTCTGAAACTTGAGTCCTTGTGTGGCAGAGCAGCAGTGCAGTTAACCTTTAGGGAATTGACCACTACTTGAAGAAGAAACCATTAAATACGAGTGAGCTACTAGCCCAGTGAGTGACTAATAAATCATAAACAACATGCTTTTTTACTGAAAACTGCCAAGCAAACTCATACTTAAAACTTTCAAACATAACACAGCTTAAAACATAGCTTAAAATGTTCCTTAGTTGAAAGATAACCCTCTTTGCTCAATCCCTTATCGTCATACCTTAGTTAGTGTGGAGTATTCTCAACACAACCAACGTCAACTCTACCTACGTGCATGTGGTTATAACTAAGTATCGTCATACATTGGGTACTACTGGCCAGATACCTTCTCATTGTCCTTCAGTATTAGGTTCTAGTAATCATCATAAAACTTATACTTTAAAGTAAATCATACTTTGTAAGCATAGGCAACTTAAATCATACTTCTTGTAAAATAAGTATAGGAATACTTAAGTCATGTTTTATAAACTTTTTTAACTAGAATGTGTTAATGGCTTCATGAAAACTAGTTTGGTTGGAAATTATCTTAAACATTCTTTTAAACATAAGCAAGCATGAGTCTAAACATTTAAGCAAAACATATATTACTAAAGCATTTGGAAAATATTAATTTTTTTTCATTCACAACCTTGGGCATTCCTCTTAGGGTTGATAAGCCCTTCTTATTGGCGTTAACCTTGCGGAAATGATATCCATCTTAAACCATTGCATTTAATCTTTATGCGAGACTAACTCACCTAAATAAACTTAACCTTTAACATATAGCATCCCTTTCATGCTTAACTCATGCCTTCCAATGCGTCCCACACTTAGAAATTCCTTGAGTTATTATGTTTTAGCTATGTGGCCAACAAGCACACACCAAGTGCCCATCTCATGCCCTATGCACCCAGCCAGTCGCACATGCCCGCATAGCCTAACACACGCTAGTACACTCTCGCATGCAACCTAACACGCCTCTTGTGCCCAACTTGGCCCTTCGTACGTGTCTGCAGCCTGCTTGGGTGAAGTTTCTTGCTTGCTTGCTCATTAGTTGCAGCTGTATGCTTATTCAATCAAAATTCCAATTTCAAATTTTTTGCTCAAATAACTTATTTTCCAGACCTTATCTTGGAAAATTTCCTACTACAAATTTGTTTAAAAATGTTTTATCTAGCTTACTTTAAACTTTGAGCTCTAAATTTCTCTTGGTTTTGCCAGAATATTTCAATCTTCACCACTAGCTCAAATTCACCCAAGAGCCCGACCTTTTTGAAGTTTTCTTCAGATTCCAACTTGGAGCCCTTGTGCTTCATCCACACACAACACTTAAACGAATAGATATGAGATTATCTCAATAGCACGAGTAGATTGATCAAACTATATTCCTAAACTAAGGCCCCCCTTTTATACTAAACACTGCACGCCTTCTTTAAATCTTAGGCTGCCAACTCCACCACTAAGTGGGATTAGTTTCCTTATTCTTGACAGCTGGCTCACTAGAGTGGGTGACTAAGCTGTTATCACTGTTTAACCAACGTAAGGCTCACTAAGCATCTCACCATCGCATGGCACAGTCAACGCATATTCCTTGGCCAACATATAGCATCAAATGCATCATGCGTTCATCACTTCGTTTAGTGTCATGCATGACTTCCCTTGCCCATAGCCTTTGCTTAACCATCGCATAGGCTCAACCATGTGTCCAAAGCTCCCCGTGCTGCCTACTAATCAGTGCATACCTTTGTGTCCTTTGAGTTATCATCAAGGTCCATCACCATCGCATGGTCTTGCTTTCCCATGCAACTCAACAGGTTAATGCATGTTGCCCCACTTAGTCAACACACATTGTCTAGACATCCTTGTCATGTCGCACGCAATCCTTGCCTGTCTAACTTCTTAAGGCCTTTGGTTGACATATTGCCCATGCTAATGCATGGCTTACCTTGCGGCCAACACTTACTCGTCTACTTCTTGCCTCATGCTCTTCTTGCATCCAAATAGCCTCAAGTCACTAGGCTGCCACATTCTTCATTAACACAACTAGGACCTCAACGCATGGCAACATTTGGCTTCCATACTTAGCCAAAATTTTCCTTTCTAAGTGTTTTAATGCATTGCTACCCGAGAGCCATATTCCTCAATACTTAGAATATTTTCCTTCTTCCTTCATCATTCCTCAATATTTTCCCTACAACATAATATTAACTCATACTTAATCTTATTTAACTTATTAGTTACATACTTAAGTAGGGAAAGTAGGGTTCGGGGTTTACAACTCGCGTATCATTTTAGACCTTGGACAAGAAAGGGTAAAACAAATGATGAATTAGGGCTAAAATGGGCATCGACGACGCTGCAGCTAGCAGGAAAAGGTAGCACTGTGGCACAACGGAAGATTTTCACATGCCAAATTTTTTTAAAACCTATACCGTATTGTTGCGTACCACGTCGCGTCTTCGTATATAGATTTATAAATATGAGTTTTATTAGAGGTTGTCTTTGGGAGTTTTTATTTGGGTTAATTAGAGTACGATTAGCGCTTCCGCCAAGAGTCGAGTTTTGAGTGAGATGATGACTTGGAGCATTAAAGAAGTCAATGAACAAGGAGGTCATTGGAGAACAATCCTAAGCTTGAGAACGAAGTCAAGAGCCTGACTTGCATCTCTTTCCCTCTTTAATCCTTGGGTTTTTGTATTTAAATACATTATGACTTGTCTATGTTCGTACTCTAGCCATGAGTGGTTGAGTTGTGTTCTTAGGTCTATGATTTAGTTATGGATTGTTGCAAACTTTGTTAATTGTTGCCTTGATTTGATAAATGCATAAACTATTTTAGTATGTTTAACCTTAATGTTTTTGAATGATTGACCACTATCAAATGATTGTTACTTAATGTCTTGCTTGAGATAGAGGGTGTTAGGTTAGATTTAACTACTAATCAATTCCGCATGAAAATGATGGAGATTAATAAAGATTAATGATGATAGAATTTAATGTTGTATCTAATTAATTAATTGCATGAAAATGGATTAATAGGTACTTGAAATGGTTGTGCTCGAAAAAGGTTACCTAGACAAAAGACTTTTAGGTCTATAGTTAGCATTCAACCAATCTAAGGCTCAGACAATTAATTTAGTTAATCCAATAACAAAGTCATTACCATAAAAAGTGTTCTTGTCTAGTTTCATCAGGGTGGTTATCATTTATTTTCTTTCTAGGATGGGATTAGTTTAGATTCTCATCGCAATTGGGTCCTCTAGATAAAATTAGAACGATATTTGAATAACTAAAAGTATATTAAACCAAATTTCCAGCAGATGATGATCAGCCAAGGCCATTTTAACTGTATCATTGCTTAACACGTGTACTTGTGTATATCAATTTCTACTGCCACCCATATGACGCTACTGTTATTGGGATGTATGCCTTAAAGTATCATAGTTAATAAATTATTTGAAATAATGATTGATTATTTATTATCCATTAAGGAAAGATCCATAGTTATTTTATGTTACTTGAATAGTATATGGTAGACATACAGGTGGATCCTATTCAAGTAATAACCTAAATGGTTCGTAGTATATTACAACCAATTTAGTTGTATATGATATTTGTCCTAGTTTAACCCTTATGGCATAAATAAAATGAGGTTAATTTTCTTTTAAAAAAAAGTAACAACCTAAGTGGTCTGTAGTGTATGGATAAAGTTGGGTGCCTTATCCTGTTGACATTACAGATACAACCCACTTTGCTAATATTGCAAGAGTTGTAATTGTTACAAACGATTTTATTCAAATCGTTCATGTAGAAACATGCGAGTGGAGGTATCCTATACAAAGAGTTCGTATAAGACTGGACCGTGAAACGATTAATCTCTCTTGACCATTGACTAAAAAGATTAACATTTCATAGGATGACCATAGGTAACTTGACCTCAATCCGGGGTGAGTTATGAACTCTTATCTGTGAGGGTAGACCTTTGATTTATATGAGTGAGAGTGGCCGGACTCACTGACTCAATAAGCCTACCATTTTGGTGATTTGTCCGATTAGGGAACCGAGAATATAACTATATAAGATGGAATTCATTTCTTCCTGTCTTTAGGGTAAATAGATGAATTGCTTCCTTAAGTGCCGACTCCGGGTCTTGAACAATGGGACAACTTTCTCTCATTGGCTCGAGAAGGTATTATTTATGGTATGACCATAAACAGGTTGTTCATTAAAGGATCAGTGGGACCTAAGGAGTAAGAGGTAGCTACAGGGGTAAAATAGTAATTTGACCCAACTACAGTTACGAGCAATTTATGAAGGGTTGACTTATTGATAATTGGTTATGGGTTGACTTATTGATAATTGGTTATCCCCATGGATACATAAATATCGTATTATATAAAGAGTGCAACTGTGGATCTTTAGTGGAGTGACCCACAGTTAATGAATGTTGGTTAATTTAATTAAAGAGTTTAACGAATTAATCTCGTAACATTGAGGCTTCTAATGTATAGGTCCATTAGGTCCCCCTGCCAACTCATTAAGGGGAAAACAAGGAATATATAGTTTTGGAAGAATTTGAATCGTTAAAGGAATCTCTCACTAGTTCAAGAGAGTTTTATTGATGGTAGAATCATAAACAGGTTGTTCATCAAAGGATCGGTGGGACTTAAGGAGTAAGAGGTAACTACAAGGGTAAAATAAAAAGACATATATATATCTACACGGCCCAATCAATAGTTCAAGTCACACACTCCCATAATCCATTTTCTCTTCGATGCAAGCTCTTGCAGAAATTTGTCAAAGTTGTTGCGAATCATTTCGTGGCACCGGGCGTGGCTGAACCATCTACGATGGGGGGAGCGAATACACAGGGAAGAAGCTTAGATAAGAGAATACGTTCTCCCATCGCTTTTTTTGTAGAAAGCTCGACCAGCGAGAAAAAGTGTTTGGCCGAAGCCAAAAAGAGGAGTAAAGAATCTTATCTGAGGAATGCCCGCAGCCCAGCCAATCTCCTTGTGGATCAAGACCAGACATGATCCTGACAATCTCGACCTTGACCTCGAATAGGTCTTCGTGTCCTTCTAACAGGAATCGTACCGTTCTCTATATGTGCCATGGCCCGATGGGTTTCTTTGAGTTAGCTTGTCTCTTTCTCGGGGAAGGCTTTGTAATTGAGCTCGCCTTAAGAAATCAGCGGGAGAGGTTCGAAGACGCTCGACCGAGTTTACGAGGGAGAGGAGCGGGAGTTCCATCAATAGCACCTAACCTATGCCGATTTTGGCGGACCGTGTTCTCGACCCATGTAACATGATGCTACACCAAGTCAGAAGTGTAGAACAATTAGCTCATAAGNCCTAACCTATGCCGATTTTGGCGGACCGTGTTCTCGACCCATGTAACATGATGCTACACCAAGTCAGAAGTGTAGAACAATTAGCTCATAAGGACCACCATTGTATAATCATTCATGAAAGAACTCGTTGGGTTGCGTTAGACCGAACTCTAAAAGTCAACTTCAACGGGATTCGGCAGCAGGTGCCCATTGTATCTCTATTTGAGAAAAGGCATTCCCCGTTGCCTACCTACCATTTAGGTGGCACCGGCGAGATCCAGCTAAGGTAAGGAACTTCGTGTTGCGGCTGCTCCACTCCGCCGCGGTCTCATGAACTGAACTTCGTTGCCTTTCTGCGCGCGAAGCGAATTGGCGCTGTGCAAGCCATAAGACTTAGTCTCATTGCCCGCAGGGAAACAAGCCATTGGCTGCAAGTAGATTTACAAGATCAAGCATAAAGCATATGGCTCCCGTCAGAGATACAAAGCTAGCTAAACAATTCCTTCCAAAATCTTGAGTCGACCCCCAAAAAAAAGATAGGGGAAACATTTGCCCGCTAAAATGACCACCGTTCGTGGCATTCTCGCCTTGGCTGCAATAAAAAAGTTGCCCTTATTTCAATCAACTTGACGTGAAGAACGCCTTTCAACAACATAAGGGAAGCGGGGATCCACAGGGGAAGGTTTGGCGAAGGTGTCCTTCTAACAGAAATCGTACCGTTCTCTATATGATGAAATGGGGAGGGAAGTGGGACAAATGGCTGAGACTACTGGAAGGATTCCTCTTTGGATAATAGGTACTGTAACTGGTATTCCTGTGATCGGTTTTTTCGGTATTTTCTCAGCGGGATCAGAAAAGGTTGTATTAAAGTTTCGATCGGTTAATAACATGGTAATAGCCCCTGCCATTACCGGAAGTGATAATAAAAGTGGGAATGCTGTCACTAGAACGGACCACACAAAGAGGGGTGATCTATGCATAGTCATTCCAGGTCCACGCATGTTGGAAATAGTGGTTATAAAATTGATAGAACCTAAAATGGATGAAATACCAGATAGATGAAGACTGAGTCGTCAAATGAGCCACGTTAAGAAAGACCAAGTTATACGCATTGGCCCACAGGGTGCCCCACCCCAATAAGGCCCGAATGAAAGACCCAAGCCTACATGAACCATCACTCTTTAGCTACTAGCTGTACCGACCTTTTCCTCCTTTCTCCCATAAAGCTTCCCTTCACCTAGTCCCATATCCAATTAGCAGACAAGGCCTGTAATTCATCTGTAGCCCAGACCAGCTACTCCTGTAAGCAAGGTTCGCAAGATAGTTTGTCCATCCTTTTCTACATCTATCGCTGAACTACACATCTAGATGTGTATAAGAGACAGGCCCAGACCAGCTACTCCTGTAAGCAAGGTTCGCAAGATAGTTTGTCCATCCTTTTCTACATCTATCGCTGAACCAACTGACAAGATAGGCCGGCTGGAAAAGTTCCCCAACGCCCCCTGAGTGACCTAATTTGACCAAGCTATAGTTATGAGCAATTCGTGAAGGGTTGACTTATTGATAATTGGTTATATCCATGGACATAGAAATATTGTACAATACGAAGAGTGTAATTGTGGATTTTTAATGGAGTGACTCACAGTTAATGAATGTTGATTAATTTAATTAAAGAGTTTAATTAATTAATCTCGTATCAGTAAAACTTCTAATCTGTAGGTCCATTAGATCCATCTGCTAGCCTACTAAGAGTAAAACAAGGAATATATAGTTTTTGAAGAATTTGGAATGTTATTTTAAGGAAATTTAAATTAATTGTATATGATACAATTAAATATAATGTAAATAGATACATTATAATATAAAGTTAATTTTGAATGAGATTTAAAATTGAACTATATAGTATGAGAGAACAATATATTTGATTAAGATTCAAATATTAAATAATATGCATGAGATTCATATTATAACTATAGGTTAAATTTAATGTGAATGAGATTCATATTATAACTATAGGTTAAATTTAATGTGAATGAGATTCATATTAAAACTATAGTTTATGAAAGAAAAATGTATTTGAATATGATTCAAATGTAATATTAATTAAATATATAAAATTTAATTAATAAATATTAATTAATTGGATTAATTAATATTTATTTAATTTAAGTAAATATTAACTCCGCTGCAATTACAAGGGAGTTAATGTGAAAGTGTGGGGAGTTACTCCCCTCTCACTTAATTTGGAAAACGGTTCTGTATTTTGAATGAGAAAGACATAGAGAAGAATAGTTCTTCTTGAACTCACTCTCACACTCAATTCTCTCTAAACTCTCTATCGATCTTTCATCATTCAGAATTACAGAGAAAAGACTTCTTTGTAAACTTCTTCCCAATCTTTCAAAAAGGTTCCCACAAAATTTTTTCTTACCGGAGAATAGCAGAGAAGATCTTGGTGGTAGTGTCCTATTCGAGGCCGAAGAAGAGTTGCTAAGAACGTGATCACAGTGATGATTTGGAGAAGATATTGAAGAAAGTCTTCAAAGGTTTTTTCTTTCTCCTTGAATTTCTTCATAGAAAAACAAGTTTAATTATGTTTAAAGCTCTTTGTATTTTTTTTTTTTTTGTGTATTTCAAACAAATATTAAAAGTACACACGTTCACATGCTTTCGCACGGGATTCAATTCCTTCAACCGTCACACTAAAAGTGTTAGGTTTTGTGTGGAGATAAAACTCCGTGGAAGCACAACATGATGGAATATATACATATATATATAATAGTTTTGACTGAAGTTAAAATTAAAAGAACACTTAATTTGTTTCTTTTAAATTTGTGGACTCTGAGCAGACGAACGGCGAACTCGATTCAACTTTTAGTTTTATCTTTTACTATTTTTTTATTTATACTATGATTTATATGTACTTTTTTTTAGCTTCGGTAGGAAATTTGTTATATACTATGACATATGTATTCATTTATTTGATATAAACGAGAGTTTTTTATTATTATTATTTAGACTTCATGTATTATGATATATGTACTGTGGTATAAATGAAATTTATGAAGATTTCTATACTGTGATATATTTCATATATTGGTTTATCCTGTGATTTATGTCAAACATTGAATCAATCTCTAATTTATAAACTGTAGTATATTTCATATATTTGTTAGGTGCCTAAATAAATATTCTAAGACATATTTAAAATAACCATGAATCCATTAAAATGTTATAAGGTATATTTAAAATAACCATTAATCAGTCAAAAAAGTCAATAAGTTGATATGTGAAAACAAACATAAATAGAAAATTAAATTTTATTAAATGCATTTTTCTCAAAATTGAAAAATGGAAAAAAATTACAATAAATGTATTTTCTCTCTCCAATTAATAAATGGAAAAAATTATATTAAATGCATTTTCTCTCTCTGCAATAAATGTATTTTCTGTCATCATCATTAAAGTAGCTTCGAAAATAGGAAAAACTATATAAAAATCAAATATAAATAAATAAAAAAAATGGTATAAGTGTACAAACTATATAAAAAATGGTATGAAAAAAATTTAAATTTCAAGATATTTATGAAATATAAGGTTTTCTTTAGGCCTTCTATGTAGAAACCCCTATATAGATGTTGAGGTTGATGCCCTAAATCTCGCAGGGTCCTATAGTTTGTAAACACTTGTATAAACAAACATTTTGTGATTTATAATATATGATATTTTATTCACATTGTCTATGAAATATTTGATATTTTAGTTGCATTAACCACAAACCAAAAACTATGATCCATGGTTATCGTTGTAACTTAAACATGTATGGAGAGACATACAAGTGGATCGTGTTTTAAGTGATAACCTAAATAGTCTGTTTGTTGGGATTGGTGTCCTAATTCTCTCGGAGTCTCGTTGTTTGTAATCTATACACATTGTTATGAATAAAATAAGAGTTATTTTATCTGACTTTTACTCATATCCACTAAACAAAGCTCCAAGGTTATCGTGTGTAAACTTAACCATGTATATGAGATATACAAGTGGATCATGCCTTAAGTGATAACCTAAATAGGTGTATAGTATAAGGATTAAGGTGGGATTCTTGATCCTGGTGACACTACGGATACGACCCGCTTTGTAAAGGTTTGCAACTGTTGCGAACTACTACAGATGGTAGATCTTGACTACTCATGTGGAGATATGCGAGTAGAGGTGTCCTATACGAAGAGTTTGTATAAGACCGGATGACGAGATGATTTGTCTCTATATATAATGTTGTTGATACTAGAGACTTACGTCTCACCTAAACGACCGTAGGTGACATGACCTCAATCCTGAGTGTTTAGGGAACTCCTGCCTTTGAAAGCGGTCCTTTGATTAGTATGGGTGAGAGTGGCCAGATTGCCAACTCAACATGCCTACCTTTTTGGGGATTTGTCTTATTTGGGAGCTGGGAACTCAGTTACACAAGATGAAATTCACTCATTCCTCAAAGCAGGGGTAAGTAGATAGATTGCTATCTTAAGGGCTGATTCCAGGGCTTGAACATAATGGCAACAACTTCTCTTGGGAAAAGAGAACTTAGTCATAGTAGAACTATGACTTATGTTCATTAGAGGGATCAGTGGAACTTAAGGAGTTAGATGTAACTACAGGGGCATAATGGTTATTGGCCCAACTATACTTACGAGCGATCTGTGAAGGTTATCGCACTGTTGATTGGTTGATATGGACACATAATATATCTATAGTAAGGAGAGTTCAGATATCGGTCTTTAGTGGAATGCCTGACAGTTAACGAATAGTGGATTTCGTGACTAAAGAGTTTAGTCAATTATTCACGTACAGTTGGAGCTTCGAGCTACAGGTTCATAAGGTCCCTTTGGTAGCTCAATGGATTCAAGTTGAGAATCAGTTCTTGGTGTTTATTTGAAATGTTTAAATTGACAAGAGGAAAATTCGATTATATATGATATGATCGGTGTGATGTATGAGATACATTAACTATTGGGGATGAGGCCCTAAACTCTCATGTTCTGTAGTTTATAAATATTGTTTTGAACGAATGCTTGTGATATATAATATATGATATTTTCTTCACTTCTTGTCCATGAACATTGGATGTTTTATTTGCTTTACCACAAACCAATAAACTAAAATCCTTGGTTGTCATTATGTAACTTAAGCATGTATATGGAGACATACAAGTGGATCATGAGGGCAGTCAGGTTAGCATTATCCTGCATTCGTTGCCGGAAAGCTTCCTACACTTTGTTAGCAATGCAATTCTTAACAAAGTAGACTATACCCTTACAACTCTCCTCAACGAGTTGCAGACATACTAATCTTTACTGAAAAAGTAAAGAGAGGAAGGGAGGTGAGGCAAATGTTTCCTCGTCTTCAAAGCAATTCTATCGAGGTTCAACCTTAGGAACGAAGTCTACACCTTCTACTTCTAACACTAGAAAGTGGAAAAAGAAGAAGAAGGGTGGTAAGCGAAAAGGGAAGGCACCTGCTAACGAACCACCTATCGCCCAGCGAAATAAGCGTCCGACGCCCGTTGACAAAGGAAAGTGTTTCCACTACAACTAAGACAGACACTAGAAGAGGAATTGTCCTCGCTGGTTGAAGGAAGAGAAGGCGAACAAGGCTAAGGCTAAAGTGAACAAAGGTAAATATGATTTATTGGTGTTAGAAACTTGTTTAGTGGAGAATGATGATTGTGCATGGATTACTGATTCGGGCACAACTAATCATGTTTGTTTTTCTTTTTAGGGGATTAGATCCTGGCAACAGCTAGAGACTGGTGAGATGACAATGCGAGTAGGCACTGAGCACGTCGTCTCAGTTGTGGCAGCGGGAGGGATTCAATTGACTTTACAGAGCAAATTTCTTATTTTACAAGATGTATTTGTGGTTCCTGAGTTGAAAAGGAACTTAATTTCTGTAAAATGCTTGTTACAATGTAAATATACCCTTCAGTTTAATGTGAATAAAGTATTTATTCATAAAGATGAAGTTGAAATTTGTACAGAAAAACTGGAAAATAACTTGTATGTGCTAAGATCGTTAGCATTAAGTTCCCACCATAACATAGAAATGTTTAAAACTACCGTAATTCAAAATAAACGTCAACGTGTTTCTCCAAAAGAAAATGTCCAACTTTGGCACCTTCGATTAGGGCACATCAATCTCAATATAATTGAGAGGTTGGTGAAGAATAGCCTTCTAAGCGAGTTAGAGGAAAATTCTTTTACCGGTGTGCGAATCTTGCCTGAGGATAAGAAGACTAAAAGACCTTTTACTAGAAAAGGATATCGAGCCAAAGAGCCTCTAGAGTTAGTGCATTCTAACCTCTATGGTCCTGTGAATGAGCGAGCCAAGGGAGTTTATGAGTATTTTATCAGTTTTACTAATGATTTCTCTAGGTCTGGGTATGTTTATTTGATGCAATGGAATTTGAATCCTTTGAAAAGTTCAGAGAGTTCAAGGCTAAATTTGAAAATGCATTTGATAAACGGATTAAGACACTTCGATCGGATCGAGGTGGAGAGTTTTTGGATTTGGGGTTCCAGGACTATTTGATAGAACATGGAATCGTTTCCCAACTCTCAGCGTTGGGTATACCTCAGCAAAATGATGTAGCGGAAAGAAGAAATAGAACCTTGTTGACATGGTTCGTTCGATGATGAGTTACACTTCCTTATCGGACTCATTCTGGGGTTTTGTAGTGAAGATTGTGGTATATATACTCAACCATGTTCCTTCCAAGAGTGTTGCGAGAACACCTCTGGAGTTGTGGAATGGGCGTAAAGTTAGTTTTTGTCACTTCTGCATATAGGGTTGCTGAGCACATGTGCTTGAAGGGTTGCCGAGCACATGTGCTTGAGGCCAATCCAAAGAAATTGGAACCACGATCGAGGTTGTGCCTCTTTGTAGGCTACCCAAAGGTACATGAGGGGGTTACTTTTTGAAGGATCTCATACCGAGAGTTCCATGAGCGTGTTCAGATCGCTCCGATTTCACAGTGACCGAAACACAATAGATATACATTCAATACATATAGTTATGCACATAAAACTAATTATCGGCATGCTCATAACACAAAACAATAATAGGGAAAGGGTTCATACTAGTTGAAGACTCTCTTCACACTTTTAAACCCAATACAGCGGAAACCCTCCAATAGATCTACCGACACTCGGTGGATATGTCGACTGCAACAGCATGATCAACGCAAACACGAACGCCGCAACGGGGATGACACCACCACTAATGGTTCCCGAGTATTCTCGGAGTGAAAACCCAAAGGGTGGGCTTTGTGAATTTGCTAGAGGACGGAGGAACAAAAATTCGTGTAGGCAATAAGCAAGTGGGAGAGAAAACAATGCTATCGTATAGCAGAAGTGCTTATTGCATAGAGAAGCTACACGATCGTGTAGGATTTTCTGAATGATCGTTTAGGAAAAGATATATGATCGATAGCTAAATCGGCACACTATACGATCGTTTAGAGAAGTTATCCGATCGTCTAGGCGACAGTGTGCGATCGTTTAGGCGCGAGGTATACGATCGTTTAGATGGAGAACGCTATCGCATAGGCTCTCAAGCGATCGTTTTGAATCACCAACGCATGCTTCACGAATTCTTTTGGGCAATTGAACAACTACCGATTGTATGATTCAAAATGAAAACTTTTTTCATTTTTAACCTATCGGTTACCATAACCAACGCTGCCCACTACCCACGTCCGAACGTGAAAAAATGATTAATTATCATATAATTAATTAATTAATTAATTCATATTATATTTATATCCTATAATTTAATATCACAAAGCTCCAACAGTACGTGAATAGCTGACTAAACTCTTTAGCTACGAGATCCACCATCCGTTAACTGTCAGTGAGTACGATGACCCTTCACAGATTGCTCGTAAGTACAACTGGGTCAAATTACCATTATGCCCCTGTAGTACATCTCACTCCTTAAGTACCACTGATTCCTCTAATGAACAATACAACATAGTCCAACTATGTGTGAACACCTTCTCGAGCCAAGAGAAGGTGTGTGGTGCCACATCATTCACCCCGGAATCAACCCTTAAGAGAGCCATCTATCTACTTACCCTGCCTCGGGGAAGGAGTGAATTCCCATCTTTGGTAGCTGAGTTCCTAGCTCCTAAATCAGACGAATCCCAAAATTAGGTTTGAATCGGCGACCTGGCCACTCACACCCATATAAATTAAAGAACTGCCCTCAATAGCATGTGTTCCCAACTCACTCAGGATTGAAGTCATGTTACTTATGGTCATCCTAGTGAATTGAAGTCTCTGTCATGAACAGTGTTATATAACGAGACGTTAACATTTCGTGGTCAGGTCTTATACAACACGAATGATCAGGATTAGACCATCTGTGACAAGCCACAACACTTATGACCATTCCACAAAGCGGGCCACTTCCGTAGCATTACCAGGATAAGGTTTCCCTTCTTTATCCATATACTACAGACCACTTTTATGATTCGTCAAAAAACAGAGTGTTTATTTTTATGAATGCTACATTCCTAGAGAAGAATCATATTAGGGAGCATAATCTACGTAGTAAAGTCGTGTTACGTGAGCTTTCTAACGAACCTACTAAAACTTCAACAAGAGTTGTTTAAGGGCATGCTTCTTCAGCAAAAGTTGTTGATGATAGTTCATCTGGTACTCAAGAGTTTAGGGAACCTCGACACAGTGGGAGGATTACGAACCCGTCCATTCGCTATCTGGGTCTCATGGAAATCACTTCACTAGGATGACTATAGGTAACATGACCTCAATCCTAAGTGAGTTGGGAACTTCTGCCTTTGAAGGCAGTCCTTTGATTTTCATGGCTACGAGTGGCTTGATCGTCGACTTAAACCTATCACTTTGGGGTTTTTCTGATTTGGGAGCTGGGAACTCAGCTACACAAGATGGAAATCACTTCTTCCTCGAAGCAGGCATAAGTAGATAGATTTCTCCCTTAAGGGCTGATCCCAGGGCTTGAACGATGTGGCGCCACACACCTTCTCATGGCCCGAGAGGTGTCCACACATAGTAGGACTATGCTGTATTTTTCATTAGAAGAATTAGTGGTACTTAAGAAGCCCAACTGTACTTACGAGCATTTGTGAAGGGGTTACCATATTGTTGTTTGGTTATATTCGATGGACATAGAAATATATCTGCGGTAAGAAGAGTTCAGTTGTCGGTCTTTAGTGCAATGCTTGGCAGTTAATAGATGGTGGATCTTGTGACTAAAGAGTTTAGTCAGCTATTCATGAACCGTTGGAGCTTCGAGCCATAGGTCTATAAGGTCCCCTTGGTAGCTCAATGGATTCAAGTTGAGAATTAGTTTGTGGGTAAGTTTGAAATGTTCAAATTGATAAGAAGGAGTTTGATTAAATATGATGTGATTGAACTGGTTATTTATATATGATATGATAGACTTTATGTATGAGATACATTATTTGGAGGAAAGTGGATATAAATATGATTTATATTTAGTGGAGGAGAAAACACTAAGCTTTATATGTGATATTAAACAATAGGTTAATGAATATACTATGATTATATTTATTATTTTTAACTGGACAATTATGGGATAATTGGGCCAACATTTTCTCCATAACCGTGTGTTAGTGGGAGGTTTCTTTCAATTTTTGTAACTGAAGAATAAAATGAAAATCGTTTGCATTTTTCAAAAGGTCGATCATTCGCTCAATTAAAGTGTATACTGCCTATCGCTTAGTAAACCAAGAGCTATATGATAGCTCAAAGTTGTTACACGATCGTATACATGTGTGCTGCTTTCTAAACGATCGCATAAGTTTTTCTAAACGATTGTCTAGGGCTCGGGCCTATTTACTAAACAATCAAGCATTGTCTATACAATAGGCCCTGCCCTTTCACTTGCTTGGTCATTGTATACGGTCTTTGTTACCTCCTTCCCTCTACCAGTTCCATCAGAGCCCACACTTTGGATTCTCACCCTGAGAATACCGAGGGTTCTAAGTGGTGGTGTCATCCCCATTGTTGCCGTGTTTGTGTGGAGATCGTTCGTAAGAAGATGACCAGGTGATTTCGTGAACGATTGGAGTGGACTTTCCCAGTGAGAGCGTGAGGAGTAGTCCCTGGAAAGAGCGATTTCGGTGAAGAAAAATTCTTCAACTGGTATGTTTTCTTGTTCTCTTGTTGTTTATTGTACAAAGCATGCCGATAATTTGTAGTATAATACATACCTTGTCTATTTGATTATAAATGTGAAAATTCTGTCACAATGAGTTTGGAACGATCCGCTTCCACTCATAGGTACTCTTGTATAAGAATTCCTTCATCGAATGGAGGATTGTAAATGAGATTTACATTAAGTGCCATGGAATAGAAAAATATCTATGGTTTATATGTTTCATGAGATGAAATATTAAAACTATAGGTTATAAATATACTATAGTAGGTTAGTTATCATATATATTTATAATCATATTAATTATTGGATAATTATCTCTTTTTCTCTAATAACCAATTGAGTGAGAGGTTATTGGTAGTTTCATGGTAACCGTGAGATAAAAGGAAAAATGTTTCCCAAAATTTAGTAGTTGGTTTTTTAGAGTTTCTATTCTCGGAAAGTTCTCACAATGGCTGTCAAGTGAATAAGATTCACTAAACGATAGCTGAAGAGAGATTAGACGATCATGGAGTATTTCTACACGATAGTCACTCAGCTGGCTAATTAGCTAAATGATCGCGGAGCTTTTGCTAAACGATCATGCAGCTTCTTTTAAACGATTGAGCATCGTCTATACGATAGACCTTGTCATCTCCCACTTGCTCAATCGTTTACATGATTGTTCCTGCGGTCTTGTCCTCTAACCAAGTCCACACATAACCCATATTTTTGGATTCTCACACCGAAAATACCAAGGTAGCCATTGTAGTGGTGTCGTACTCAACTCTACATTGTCGAGGTTTTGTGGAGGCCGTTCGTTGAGTTCGCGGTGTTCATGTGGTGGTTGCTGATTGATCGTGATCTTGAAGATCGTTATATTCGTGGTTGCTGTGATTGTGCAGTGTAGCGGTCGTAGTGTTCAAGCGTTTGTGATTGCCATCTTGCTGTGAACGAGCATTCGTGATCAAGGGTGTTGAAGATGAGTCTTCAAATGTATGATAATTCTATCCCTTAATCTATATAAAGGCATGCTGTAATTTTGTTTCATGCATGACAGCTTAGTTTCCATTTCTTTATTATAATTGTTAATATTCATATACGAATAAAATTTGGAACGATCCTTCCGTTACTCATGGAAATCCTCATTTTTTATTTCTTTCAATTGGTATCAGAGCCAGGTTGTTCTGATATTCCAAATTTCACTTCTATTTTGAAACTCTTTTACAGCCGTGGTGGGTCTTTCTGCATTGCGTTTAATTGTTAAATGCGTTTGTGGATGCCGTTGATGAATGTTTACGGGTTAATTGCCTCTGTTTAAAGCTTTCTTTAAATTACAAAGTGTTAATTTGTAAGGGCCCCTGTTTTTTTGGGCATAATTAACATGCTATCAAGTCTGTAATTCAGAGAGTTTGAGTTAGTCGAGTTGTTCGTGATGAAGTTTTGAACCATGGTGATGCGGTTTTCAACGAAGAAGAAGACCAAGAGTTGGTCATGTCGTATAGCCTCAGGTAAACGATCGTTGGGATTTGACTAAACAATCGTGTAGATATTTCTACGTGATCGTGTAGTATTTACTAAATGATCGTTTAGTTAATGCTAAACGATGGGGTAAATCGTTACTCTATCACGTAGCGTTGGTTGCCCGATCGCGTAGACACTGGAGGTAGACGATTGAGTGGGAGCATTTGATGCTCATCATTTAGAAGAATGTGCACGTTAAACGATCGTGTAGTCAGCATGCTCATCGCATAGTCACTGACTACATGATCACGCGATATACGATACAAAGGAACTCGCTCAGCGATCGTTTAGACAATATTGCTTCACCGCATTGTTGTCGTTTAGACGATCGTATAAAGCTTGCGTTGTGGAGCACGCTGCACAATCGCGTACCTCGTGCTTCATCGCATAGTAAAAGCTACACGATGGTTGCTAAACGATCGTTTAGCTTTGGAAGCATAGGTAAACGATTGAGTAAAGCGTTTACTCTTTTGTATAGACGATCGCAAAGAATTTTTTGTACATGATGAGTGGAGACACGGAGTTCGCTCAGACAATTCAAGATCCGGTTCGCCTGTTTGAACTGGTGACTCTTTGCTTTTGTAATAGTTAGCTTTTAGTTTTGAGGATTTGAGGCAATTCTTCCCCGTTCATTAACATTTGTTTTATATACATGAGATGTTTGACATATAGATTTTAAACCCACCTTAGGTTGTGCAATTATTCATGCATCATGTATTATAAATGTTATAATATGGCATGAAGAAATTACATAAAAGCATGCGCATGCATCATGAAATATAAGAGTTATATTTTTGCATAGCAATAAGCATGCGAAAATTGGTCAAAGACTCCTTAAAGAGTTTAATGGATGATGATCAAAAGTTGTTTAACTATCCAAGGTAATAGTTACACTTAGGCAAACCTAAACAACCACTTAGTTAAAATTCTTAGCCGTGTTTTTTCTAAGTAAACTAAACCCTAGGTTATAAAACACTCAATGGGAGAAAGAGATGTATCTAATATATCAATGATTCCACTCACTTTTCTCCCTGAATGTTCATGCCTGAGATTCATGCTTGGCCTCGTGGTGCCCTAGGAGCATCCCCCTTCGTGGGTCAATATCAAGGTGGATGGAGAGAGTGTTTATAGTAAGTAGATGAAGGGTCTGTGTCAACAAGTCTTGCGATCTCTTTCATTAGTTCGCACCGTGAGATCATTCTTGCATTCCTTCGTGGCGTCCTGGGAGCGTCTCCACTTCGGATGGGTATTGTGCAGTTGGTCAATATCAAGGTGAACTCTAGAAATGGATAGGGTCACTTTAGTTTTTGCCCCAATCGGATTTTTTCCCTTTAGATTAGCTGTTTAGGGCGGATCTCTAGGGCCTAAAATGGCGGGTCACACTTACAGGAGATTGTTAAGTTAATGATCTCTTGACCAAATCAATGATGGCTAGTTGTTATAGGAGCAAGAGTTGTTCTAGTATTAATGACTGGTTGAGAATTTCTCAATTTAGATGAGGGATAATTGACCTCTATTCGGCAACTTTTGTCCTAAACCTTTGAAACGTCATGTCCCATGGGGTTCATGTTAGTTTTGCTAAACCTTATTGGATGTTGTATGTTTTTTCAATAGGTATTTGCTTAAAACCTAACGTAGGTAAATGTGTTTTTATTTTCAGCAACGTGTATGTATTTCCGTGTAATGCCTCTAATTTGACCAATTACATATAGTGGAAAGAGTCTTGTAAAACGTATTTCGTAGTAAACGACCTCGATTTTGTCATGGTTGAGGAATGTCCTCAAGTCTCGATCCTTGATGCACCGCGAAGTGTTCACAATGCATATGAGATGTAGATGAAGGCTAATTCATTGGCTCGACTTCACATATTAGCTAGCATACCTGATGTTTTGGCCAAAAGGGTTGAGAACATGGTCATTGCATGCGAGATCATAGACTCGTTGCAAGAATTGTTTGAACGTCAGTTCTTACTTTTTAAGCACAAAGGGATGGATGACAAAACCAGTAATGTCAGTTCCCAAGTTAAACTCCAGGAAGAGGAAGCAATTGTTGCTGTCTTTGTTGAAGTTCATAGAAGAGAAGTGTTCTCTGACATGGAACTTGGAGATTATTTAGGTTCTGATATAAATCCCACTACTCTCCAAAAGAGGAGGATGTCTAAAGACAGTAAATATGATTTATTGGTTTGAGAGACTTGTTTGGTAGAGAATGATAATTCTGCCTAGATGATTCGAGTGCTAAGTTTCTCTTACCAAGGATTCAGTTCCTGGAAAACGTTGCCACAGGGAGAGATGACTCTTCGAGTCAGTACTTGTTACTAGATAATGTTTTCATAGTTTCTCATATCAAGAGGAACTTAATCTCGGTTTCTTGTCTCATTGAACAGGGTTATACCATCTTCTTTTCTGAGAATAAAGTTTTTATTTTCAAGAATGGAATGGGGATTGGTTTTGGTTCAATGGAAAGTAACTTATATGTACTAAGGTTGTTAGTCATAAAAGCCTTGTTTAATACTAAAATGTTTAGTACGACAACAATAGTTAAAAGACCAAAGGTTTCTCCTAAGGAAAATGCCCATCTTTGGCATCTAAGGTGTTAAGGTTGATGCCCTAAAATCTCGTGTCTTGTAGTTTGTAAACAGTTTGTATGAATGCTTTTGTTGTATAATATATGATATTTACTTCACATCTTGTTTTTTGCTCAGTTGCATGTTTTATTTACTTTACCACAAACCAATAAACATAAAATCTCTGGTTATATGTATGTAACTTAAGCATATATGTGGTGGCATACAAGTGGATCATATCTTGAGGGATAACCAAAATGGTCTGTAGTATATGGATATAGAAGGAAAACCTTATCCTGGTAACGTTAAGGATGCAGCCCGCTTTGTGGAATGGTCACAAGTGTTGTGGCTTGTCACAGATGGTCTGATCCTAATCATTCGTGTAAGGGACATGCGAGTAGGGGCGTCCTCTACAAAGAGTTTGTATAAGACCTGACCACGAAGTGTTAACGTCTCGTCATATAAAGCCTGTCTCTTATACACATCTAGATGTGTATAAGAGACAGTAGTTGGACTATGTTGTATTGTTCATTAGAGGAATCAGTGGTACTTAAGAAGTGAGATGTAACTACAAGGGCAAAATGGTAAATTGGCTCAACTGTACTTATGAGCATCTGTAAAGTGTCATCGTACTCATGATTGGTTATATCCGATGGACACAGAAGTATATCTGTGGTAAGAAGAGTTCAACTGTTGGTCTTTAGTAGAATGCCTAACAGGTAACAGATGGTGGATCTCGTGGCTAAAGAGTTTAATCAGCTATTCACATACCATTGAGGCTTCGAGCCACAGGTCCATTAGGTCCCTTGGGTAGCTTGGATAAAGTTGAGAATCAGTGTTTGGGTCAGTTTGAAATGTTCAAATTGACAAGAGGGAGTTCAATTATATATGATATAATTGAACTGGTTAATTATATATGATATAATTGAATAAATGTATGAGATACATTATTATGGAGAAAATTAGATACAAATATGATTTATATGAAGTAGAGGAGAAATTACTATAGTAGATATATGATATCAAACTATAGGGTAAGAATATAGTATGATTATATTCATTAATTATTAAATTGGTTAATTATATGATAATTGGCCTAAGACTTCTCTCGGTCGTGCGTTAGTGGGTGCAGTCGCATTCAGTTATGGTAACCGATGAATAAAATGAAATTTTGTTTCATTTTGCAATGGTTTGAAAAAATTGGCATCAGTGTGAAAACGAACAATCGCATAGTTTGAGAGCCTATACGATAGTCGCTCATCGCCAAAACAATCGCACGCTAGTCTCTAAACGATCGCTTAGCTTTCTTAAACAATCGCATAGTGTGCTGCGTTTTTTAAACGATCGTCTACCATTTACTAAACGATTGCTTAATAAAACCTACACGATCGTGTAGCTTCTTCTAGACGATAAGTAAGTGGTAAAGCAAATAAAACATGCAACTGAGCAAAAAACAAGATGTGAAGTAAATATCATATATTATACAACATAAGCGTTTGTACAAACTGTTTACAAACTACAGGACACAAGACTTTAGGGCATCAACTCTAATAATCTCCCACTTGTCCTAAAGTAAAGTGGGGTGAACATAAAACTAGTACAAAACAATAAACTAGGGCATAAAAGCCTAGTACAAGAAAATTGGTAAGGTTAGGTCACATCAACCTCAATAGGATTGAGCAATTAGTGAAAAGTGGACTTTTAAAGAGTTTAGAAGAAAAATCCTTGTCAGTGTGTGAATCATGCCTCGAAGTCAAGATTACCAAACGACCTTTTACTGGAAAAGGTTACAGAGCCAAGGAAGCCTTGGAGCTTGTATATTCAGACCTCTAAGGTCCGATGACTATTAGGGCTCGAGGTGGACATGAATATTTCATCTCTTTCATAGATTATTATTCAAAGTATAGGTATCTATACCTAATGCAACGTAATTCTGAAGCCCTTGACAAGTTCAAGGAGTATAAGGCTGAAGTTGAAAACTTATTAGGTAAGAAGATAAAAACACTACGATCTGATTGTGGTAGAGAGTATATAGACTTCCAATTCTAGAACTATATGATAGAACATGGGATTACATTCCAACTCTCGGCCCTAGGTACACCTCAAGAGAATGATGTATCAGAAAGGAGAAATAGAACCTTGTTGGGCATGGTTCGGTCTATGATGAGTTATGCTCATCTTTCAGACTCGTTTTAGGGTTTTATAGTTGAGACTGCATGCTACATTCTAAACAACGTCCCCTCAAAAAGCATTTCTGAAACACCTAAAGGTAGTTTATGCCACTTAAGGATTTGGGGATTTTCGGCCCATGTGTTTTTGACTAACCCAAAGAAGTTGGAGCTGCATTCGAAACCTTGCCCTTTTGTAGGCTACCCCAAGGAAACAAGGGGCGGATACTTCTATGATCCGAGTGATAACAAAGTGTTTGTTTCTATAAATGTTATCTTCTTGAAAGAAGACCACATAAGGGATCATAAGCCACGAAGTAAGCTCGTTTTACGTGAGTTTTCTAGTGAGACTAAGACTATTGAGGGTTTAACAAGAGTTGTTGAACAGACTGACAGATCAACAGGAGTTGTTGGGGTTGGTACATCTAGTCAACCAGCTCAAGAGTTGAGAATTTCTCGACATAGTGGGAGGGTTATGAACCCACCGGATCATTACATGGGTTTGAATGAAGCCCAAAACATCATTTCTAATGATGGGGTCAAGTATCCATTGTCTTTTAAGAAAGCAATGGAGGATGTTGACAAGGATGAATGGATTAAAGCCATGAACCATGAGATGGAGTCTATGTATTTTAATAACATATGAGAGCTTGTGGATCCGCCTGATGGGGTAAGACCTATAGGGTGTAAGTGGATCTATAAGCGAAAGAGAGGTGTAGATGGAAAGGTGCAAACCTTTAAGGATAGACTCGTAGCAAAGGGTTATACCCAGGTTGAGAGAGTTGACTATGAGGAAACTTTCTCACCTGTTGTCATGCTGAAGTCTATCAGGATACTCTTGTCCATAGCCACATTTTATGATTATGAGATATGGCAAATGGACGTCAAGACTGCGTTTCTTAATGTTAATCTTGAGGAGACCATCTACATGGCTCAACCAGAGGGGTTCGTAGTTCCAAATCAAGAGCAAAGAGTTTACAAGCTTAATAGGTCCATTTATGGGCTGAAACAAGCGTCTAAATCATGGAACATTAGATTTGACACTACGATCAAGTTGTTTGGCTTTGATCAGAACGTTGATGAGCCTTGTGTTTACAAGAAGGTCATCAACAACTTAGTAGCTTTCCTGGTACTGTATGTGGATGATATCCTACTTATTGGGAATGATGTAGGGTTGACTAACATTAAAATGTGGCTAGCTACCCAGTTCCAAATGAAAGATTTGAGTGAGGCACAGTATGTTCTAGGGATCCAGATCATTCAGGATTGTAAGAACAAAAGGTTAGCCCTATCTTGGACATCATACAATGATCAAATGTTGATCAGGTAAAGGATGCAAGATTCCAAGAGGGGTTTGGTACCCTTCAGGAATGGAATCGTTTTGTTTAAGGATCAATGTCCTAAGACACCTCAAGAGATTGAAGAGATGAGATGTATTTCTTATGCCTCAGCTGTTGAAAGCTTAATGTATGCAATGTTGTATACCAGACCCAACATTTGCTATGCAGTAATGATTGTCAGTCATTATCAATCCAATCCAGAATTTGATCACTAGATGGCGGTCAAGACGATCCTCAAGTATCTTCGAAGAACGAGGGACTATATGCTCGTGTATGGAGATAAGGATCTGATCCTTACAGGATACACAGACTCTGACTTTCAAACTGATAGAGATTCTCACAAATCGACATCGGGGTTAGTGTTCACTCTGAATGGAGGGGCTGTAGTGTGGCAAAGCATAAAGCAAGAATGCATCGCAGACTCCACTATGGAAGCCGAATATGTAGCCACTTGTGAAGCAGCTAATGAGGCTGTTTAGCTAAGAAAATTCTTTACAGATTTAGAAGTTGTTCCAAATATGGATTTGCCGATCACTCTTTATTGTGATAACAGTGGGGCTGTAGCAAATTCGAAGAAACTCGGAGTCATCGTCAAGGCAAGCATATAGAGCGAAAATACCACTTGATCAGGGAAATTGTGCATCGCAGTGATGTGATAGTCACGAAGATTGCATCGGAGCACAATGTTGTTGATCCCTTTACAAAGACTCTCACGACTAAAGTGTTCGATACCTAGAGAGTCTGGGTCTGCGGGACATGCGACATCTTATCTAAGGCAAGTAGGAGATGATGTTGGGGTATGCCCTAGTTTATTGTATATTGTACATGTCTTTATCATGTATTGTACATTAGTCTCCCGAGTCATTAGAACAAGTGAGAGATTGTTGGGATTGGTGTCCTAATTCTCCCGGAGTCTCGTTGTTTTTAATATATACACGTTGTTATGAATAAAATAAGAGTTATTTTATCTGGCATTTACTCATATCCAATAAACAACGCTCTATGGTTATCGTATGTATATGAGATATACAAGTGGATCATGCCTTAAGTGATAACCTAAATAGATCTGTAGTATAAGGATTAAAGAGGAATTCCTGATCCTGGTGACACTATAGATATGACTCGCTTTGTAAAGGTTTGCAAGTGTTGTGAACTACTACATATGGTAGATCCTGACCATTCATGTGGAAACATGCAAGCGGAGGTGTCCTATACAAAGAGTTTGCATGGGAACCTCGTGATAATACTTGTGATCTGTAAAAGACTTGTGTTTGTAATACCATTCACTGAGCTTTGAAAAGCTCATGGTTTGTTTCTGTGTTTTTCTTGCAGGTAGCTGAATAGTCTAGGTTGCGGTGTTGGTCAAGGTCTGCCACAAGTTTAGAAGTAGTATTAAATGAGATGGGTAGTCGGGGTAGTGTCTCCCTTGTAAATGTAACTTGAATGTGTAAACTAGTTTTAAATAAAGCATGTAAGACATTTCCGCTGCTGTATGTAAATAGGGTTATAAAAAGAAACCAGTAAGATAATGTCAATAAGTGGTAGCTTTAGTTAATATCATTCCTCTCCTCAGGCTCGGTGGTGCGGGTCCGGCACAGGTGTGACAATACCGTCGCACTTTATTATCTAAACGATCATTTACCTTTTTCCTAAATGATCGTTTAACTCCCGGTATTTACTAAACGATCGCTTAGCTTTTCCTACGCGATCGTTCGGACGATCGCTCACCCTTTTCCTACACAATCATTTATAGGATCGCGGACCTTTTCCTACACGATCGTTTAGACGATCACTTACTTTTCCTACACGATCGTATACTTCGCCTAAACGATCAAGCATCCTGTCTATGTGATAGATGACCTCTTCTCCCACTTGCTTGATCATTGTGTACGGTCTCTCTTCCTCCTTCCCTCTACCAAATCTGAACAACACCACACTTTGGATTCTCACTCGAAGAATACTGAGGGCTCTGAATGGTTTTGTCTTCTCCGTTTCCTTCTATTCGAGTGGTGATTGTTCGAGGTAGACTGTTAGTTTTCAGACTCGCTATGAAGGAGAAATCCTCATCTGGTATGATTTCTTGATCTCTTTAGCATTATGAATGCATATTAGTATGTTTTGAATGTATATGCGATAATTCTGTCACAATGAATTGGAAAGATCCACTTCTGCTCGTAGGTACTCTTGAATAAGAGTTCCTTCAAATAGACCTAAGAATATATTTCTAATAAGATTAGAAATCTTAGTTTAATCTTTTAGTCGGTTTAATAGGATTAAATTGGTTCTTAATAAAAGATTAAATATGTAACAAATGTATCTATAAGGGACATTTTGTCTAAGGCGGGTTCTTATTGAGTTGGTGTCCTAATTCTCCCTGAGTCTCGTTGTTTTGTAAAGATACACATTGTTTATGAGTAAAATAAGTGTTATTTAATTCTAGTATTTACTCATATCCAATAAACAAAGCTCCTTGGTTATCTTATGTGAACTTAAGCATGTATATGTGATATACAAGTGGATCATGTCTTAAGTGATAACCTAAATAGGTCTGTAGTATAAGGATTAAGGTGGGATACCTGATCCTAGTGACACTACGGATACGGCCCGCTTTGTAGAGGTTTGCAAATCTTGTAAACTACTATAGATGGTAGACCCTGACCATTCGTGTGGAGACGTGCGAGCGGGGGTGTCCTATACAAAGAGTTTGTATAAGACCAGACCATGAGATGATTTTTCTCTGTATATAATGTCATTGATACTGGAGACTTACATCTCACCTAAACGACCATAGGTGACATGAACTCAATCTTAAGTGTTTTATGAACTCCTACCTTTGAGGGCGGTCCTTTGATTAGTATGGGTGAGAGTGGCCAGATTGCCAACTCAACATGCCTACCTTTTTAGGGATTCGTCTAATTTAGGAGCTGGGAGCTCAGTTATACAAGATGGAATTCACTTCTTCCCCGAAGCAGGGGTAAGTAAATTGATTTCTCCCTTAAGGACTAATTTCGAGGCTTGAACATAGAGGCCATAGCTTCTCTTTGGAAAAGAGAACTCAGTCATAGTAGGACTATGACTTATGTTCATTAGAGAGATCAGTGGTACTGAAGGAGTTAGATGTAACTACAGGGGCATAACGGTCATTGGCCCAACTGTACTTACAAGCAATCTGTGAAGGGTTATCGCACTGTTGATTGGTTGATATGGACACATAATATATATATAGGAAGGAGAGTTCAGCTGTTGGTCTTTAGTGGAGTGCCTAGCAGTTAATGGATGGTGGATTCCGTGAATAAAGAGTTTAGTCAGTTATTCATATACCATTAGAGCTTCGAGCTATAGGTCCATAAGGTCCCCTTGGTAACTTAATGGATCCAAGTTGAAAATCAATTCTTGGTGTTGATTTAAAATTTTCAAATTGACAAAACGAAAATTCGATTATATATGATATGATCAGTGTAATGTATGAGATATATCAAGTAGAGCATTAATGTAATTGAGATTTACATTAAGTGCCATGGAATAGAAAAAGAGCTATAGTTTATATGTTTCATGAGATGAAATATTAAAACTATAGGTTATAAATATAATATGGTAAGTTAGTTACCATATATATTTATAATAATATGAATTATTAGATAATTATCTCTTTTTCTCTAATAACCAATTTAGTAGGAGGTTATTAGTAGTTTCATGGTAACCGTGAAATAAAAGAAATTTTTTTTCCCTAAATTTAGTAGTTTGTTTTTAGTGTTTTTATTCTAAAAAAGTTCTCACGGTGGCTGTCAAGTGAATGAGATTCACTAAACGATAGCTAAAGAGAGACTAAACGACCGTGGAGTGTTTATATACGTTAGTCACTCAGCTGGCCGATTAGCTAAACGATCATGGAGCTTTTGCTAATTGATCATGCAGCTTCTTCTAAACAATTGGCATTGTCTATACGATAAACTTTGTCATCTCCCACTTGCTCAATCGTTTACACGATTGTTCTTTCGATCTCATCCTCTAACCAAGTCCACACAGAGCACACACTTCTGGATTCTCACACTGAGAATACCAAGGTAGCCATTGTGGTGGTGTCATACTCAACTCGACATTGTCGAGGTTTTGTGGAGGTCGTTCATTGAGTTTGCGGTGTTTGTGTGGTGGTTACTGATTGTTCGTGATCTTGGAGATTGATGTGTTTGTGGTTGCTGTGATCGTGCAGTGTAGCAGTCGTAGTGATCGAGCGTTCGGGATTCCCGTCTTGCTGTGAATGAGCGTTCGTGATCAAGGGTATTGAAGATAAGTCTTTAAAGGTATGATAATTCTATCCCTTGATCTATATAAAAGCATGTTGTAATTTCCTTATATGCATGTTTTTGTTTCTTGATTGTAATTGTTAATGTTCATATACGAATAAAATTTGGAACAATCCTTTCGCTGCTCATGGAAATCCTCATGCACGACTTCCTTCACTATAGTATATGGATAAGGTTGGATACCTTATCCTGGTGACTCTACGAGTATGGCATGCTTTATAGGTATTACAAATATTGTAAAGTGCTACAAATGATTTGATTCTAATCATTCATGTATTAGACATGCGAGGGGGATATTCTATACAAAGGAGTTTGTATAAGAACAGACCACGAAATGTTTAGTCTCGTTATATAACGCCATTCATAATTGTGATTTTCATTTCACTAGGATGACCATAGGTAACATGACCTTAATCCTGAGTGAGTTATGAACTCCTGCCAATAAGAACAGTCCTTTGATTTACATGGGTGAGAGTGGCCAGATCGCCGACTCAACAAGCCTACCATTTTGGGATCCGTCTGATTGAGGAGCTAGAAACTCAACTACACAAGATAGAATTTACTCCTTCCCAGAAGCAGGGGTAAGTAGATAAATTGCACTCTTAAAGGCTGATTCTGGGGCTTGAACAATGTGGCGCCACACCCTCTCTTGGCCCAGGAGGGGTATAGTCATAGTGGGACTATGATCTATTGTTCATTAGAGGAATCAATGGTACTTAAGGAGATAGATGTTACTATAAGGGAAAAACGATAAATTGGCCCAGCTATACTTACGAGCGATTCATGAAGAATCATCGTACTATTGATTCACATAAATATATCTGTAGTGCGAAGAGTGCAGTTGTCGGTCTTTAGTGGAGTGCCTGACAGTTAACGGATGGTGGATAATGTGATTAAAGAGTTTAGTTAGTTATTCACGTACAGTTGGAGCTTTAAACTATAGGTCTATAAGGTTCCCTTGGTAGCTTAGTGGATTCAAGTTGAGAATAAGTTTTTGGGTTAATTTGAAATGTTCAAATTAATAAGAGGAAATTTGATTATATATGATATAATAAAATTAATTCAATTATATATGATATAATTGATATAATGTATTTGATACATTATTATTTGATTGGAGGAACTAGTGTTTGAATATAATTCAAATATTATTTCTATGAATTAGATTCATACTTATTAAATTTAATATAAATATGATTTATACTAAATGTCATAAAATAAAGAAAAAGAACTATGGTTTATGTATTGTATATGATGCAATATAAAACTATAGGTTATAAACATTAAGTTAGTTAACATATTTATTTATAATTTATTAATTTTTTGATAATTAAATTTATTTTTCTCAACCACCCTTAATGGGTAGTTGTATAGTTTTATGGAAATTGAGGGATAAAATGAAAACAGTTTTCTAATGTTCCCACAAGTTATCAGATTTACTATCAAGTGACTACACGATTGCATTGAGTTTACTATTCGATAGTGCTCTTATCTACACGATCGAGTATCCAGTCTATGCGATAGACTTCTATCTTCTGCACGATACGTTCATTCATTTACTCGATCGTCTCCTCCTCCACTCTAAACCTTCCCTCTGTCCAAAATAAGCTAGAGCCCACCACTCCTAGATTCTCACACCGAGAATATCAAGGTAATCTAGTGGTTGTGTCCGGATTTGTTCAAGGATTGAGTTGATACTCGTTACTATTCAAGGGAGTTTGAGTTGCTCGTTGCCTTCAAGTTTGATCGAGGGATACACTTGAAGAAAGGTTCTTCAAAGGTATTGTTTTTTTATCCTTTGTATTTAATTCAATGCATGCTGTAATTTATGATTTAATGTATAATCTGTTTAGTATGATTATGAATATATGTTCTTTCACAATGAAATTTGGACAATCCGCTTCCACTCATAGGTCCTCTGTAATTAGAGTTCCTTTAGATGTATTTAATTAATTTTGGGTGTTGCAAATTAAAATGATATAGATGGAAAATTGAGAGGTCTTACGACAGCTTTAATTTTGAAGTGATACTTCCATCTGAGTGTAGTCCGTATGGTAGTGAGTATTTTCTTCTTGGATTTTAGGCTTCTCTTGTTGTTTATTCCAGGTTATCGTGTTATGGTACTGGAATCAAATAGTTCATGTTGGGCTATTTGCAAAAGATTTATAGCACGATTTTAAGGCCCTTTTCAATCTTGATTGTAGTAGAACCTACAATTGCAGGAGATTGGACGTAGTCCCGAGTTTGGGACGAACTAATATTTTTTCGGTGTCATTCACTTCTTTCATTCTCTTATTTATTTTCTATTTTATGATCGTTAACCTTCTTTACTCTAACCTGTGAAGTAAGAATTTTAGATATAATTTAGTTATGCATTTATTTACATCTAGCATAAATTTTCTGTTGGGATTGGTGTCCTAATTCTCTCGAAGTCTCGTAGTTTGTAAACATTATACACATTGTTATGAATAATATAAGAGTTATTTTATTTGCATTTACTCATATCCAATAAACAAAGCTCCATGGTTATTGTATGTAAACTTAAGCATGTATATGAGATATATAAGTGGATCATGCCTTAAGTGATAACATAAAAAGGTCTATAGTATAAGGATTAAGGAGGGATACCTGATCCTGGTGACACTATGGATATGACCCGTTTTGTAGAGGTTTACAAGTGTTGTGAACTACTACAGATGGTTGGTCCTAACCATTCATGTGGAAACATGCGAGCGGGGGTGTCCTATACAAAGAGTTTGTATAAGACCAGACCACGAGATGATTCGTCTCTTTATATAACGTCGTTGATACTTGAGACTTACATCTCACCTAAATGATCATAGGTGACATAACTTTAATCCTAAGTGTTTTGGGAACTCCTGCCTTTAAGGGCGGTCCTTTGATTAGTATGGGTGAGAGTCGCCAGATTGCCAACTCAACAAACCTACCTTTTTGGGGATTTGTCTGATTTATGAGCTGAGAACTCAGTTACAAAAGATGAAATTCACTCCTTCCTCGAAGAAGAGGTAAGCAGATAGATTGCTCCCTTAAAGACTGGTTCCGGGTCTTGAACATAGTTTCCAAAGCCTCTCTTTAGAAGAGAGGCTCAGTCATAGTAAGACTATGACTTATGTTCATTAGAGAGATCAGTGGTACTTAAGGAGTTAGATGTAACTACAGGAGCAAAACGATAAATTAGCCTAACTATATTTACGAGCGATCTGTGAAGGGTTATCACATTGTTGATTGGTTGATATGGACACAAAAATATATTTGTAGTGAAGAGAGTACAGCTATCGGTCTTTAGTGGAGTGCCTGGTAGTTAACGGATGGTGGATCCCATGAATAAAGAGTTAAGTTAGTTATTCACGTACCGTTGGAGCTTCAAGCTACAGGTCCATAAGGTCCTCTTGATAGCTCAATAGATTCAAGTTGAGAATCAGTTCTTGGGGATGATTTGAAATGTTCAAATTAACAAGAGAAAATTCAATTATATATGATATGATTGGTGTGATGTATGAGATACATCAAGTGGAGGATTAATGTAAATATGATTTACATTAAGTACCATAAAATAGAAAAAGAACTATGGTTTATATGTTTCATGAGATGAAATATTAAAACTATAGGTTATAAATATAATATGGTAAGTTGCTTATCATATTTATTTATAATAATATTAATTATTTTATAATTATCTTTTTTCTCTAATAACTAATTGAGTGGGAGATTATTGGTAGTTTTATGGTAACCATGAGATAAAAGGAAAAGCTTTTCCTAAATTTAGAAGACTTGATTCAGAAAGAAACTCAAGGCAAGGCTATCAAGTGAAATCGTTTCACTAAACGATAGCTAGTAGAGAGACTAAACTATCGTGGAGCGTCACTATATGTTAGTTCACTCAGCTAGTCGTAGCTAAACAATCGCAGGGCATTGTCTATATGATAGGCTGCCATCTTCTACACGATTGAGCACATCATTTATACGATAAACTGTGCCATCTCCTACTTGCTCGATCGTCTACACGATTATTATTTCTCTAGTATCTTTCTCTAACCGAGATCATACAGAGTCCACAACTCCTGGATTCTCACACCGAGAATACCAAGTTAACCATTGTGGTGGTGTCCTTACTCAACTTGATTGAGTTCGAGGTTTTGGAGGTCGTTCGTTGGGTTCGTGTTGTTCATGTGGTGTTTGCTGTGGATTGTGTTGTTGTACTGGTCGTTATGTTCGAGCGTTCGTGTATTGCTGTCTTGGAGACTGGTCGAGTGTTCGTGATCAAGGAAGTTTGAAGAATAAGTCATGTACACTTTATCCCTTGATCTCATCTTAAAGCATGTTGTAATTTCGTATTGTGCATGACCTTTTAATTTCCATTTTGTGACTGTAATTATTTATGTTCAATTTCGAATGGAATTTGGAACGATCATTCCGCTACTCATGGAAATCTTTATGTCTGATTTTCTTCAATTGGTATTAGAGCCAAGTTGTTTTGATATTCCAAATTTCACTTCTGTTTTGGACTTCTTTTACAATCGTGGTGGGTTTTTAATGCATTTGTGGATGATGTTGATGAATGTTTATGGGTTAATTGCCTTTTATTAAAGCTTTCTTTTTAATTACAAAGTGTTAATTTGTAAGGGCCCCTGTGTTTTTTAGCTTAATTAACAAGCAATCGAGTCTGTAATTCAAAGTGTTTGAGTTTGTTGAGCCGTTCGTATTGGAGTTTCGAAGCATGGAGATGCGGTTCTCAGTGAGGAAGAAGACCAAGACTTGGTCGTATCGTGTAGCATAAGGTAAACGATTGTTGAAATTTGGCTAAATGATCGTGTAGATTTTTCTATGTGATCGTATAGTATTTACTAAACAATCATTTAGCTAATGCTAAACGATGGGTAAAGTGTTTACTCTATCGCATAGTGTTGGTTACTCGATCGCATAGACGTTGGAGGTAGACGATCACTTAGAGCATTTGATGCTCATCATTTAATAAAAGGCGCGTGCATTAAACGATCGTGTAATTAGCATGCCTTATCGCATAGTCACTGACTACACGATCAAGCGGTATACGATAAATTGACGCTCACTTAGCGATCGTTTAGACGATTGTGCTTCACCGCATCGTTGTCGTTTAAATGATCGTTTAAGGCTTGCGTTGGACATGCTTGCTTCACGATCACGTGCTTTCATGCTTCATCGCATAGTAAAGGTACACAATCATTGCTAAACGATCGTTTAGCTCAGGAAGTGTTGGTAAACGATTGAGTAAAGTGTTTACTTTTTTGTGTAGGCGATCATTAGGTTTTTGGTACACGATCAAGGAGACGCGTTTCTTCGTCCAGACGGTTCAAGACTCGGTTCGCCAATTTGAACCGGTGACTCTTTCATATTTGTAATAGTTAGTTTAGTTTTTTTAGGATTTTGAGCAAAATTATCCCAGTTCATCAACTTTTATTAATATACATGAGATGTATGTGGATTATATAGCATAGTATATGACATATAGATTTAAAACCCACCTTAGGTTGTGCAATTATTCATGCATCATGTATTACAAGTGTTATAATATGGCATGATAAAATTACAAGAGAGATGTGCATGCATCAGAAATATAAGAGTTATATTTATGCATGCAGTAAGCATATTCATGCATCATCTTTATATTATAAGTGTTATAGTATAAGAAGTGAATGGAAGCATGTTTGTTTGGTTCGTTGCTTATTTGTATAAGAGATATTATAAAAGTAGCATGAATGAATAATGCATGGATTATGACACTTAGGCCTGTTTATAAAAGTTATGAATGCTTTGTATGTGTTTGCTTTGCGTTGCAAATGGTTGGTTGTTTCTGTTATAAGCGTTATAATGAAAATTAGAACTAAAATCAATAAGAAAGAGTTGCATACGAACTTAGGCGAACTCATGTTTTAAAAGGGCTTTAAAATTGGATTGAGAATAGACCTAAGTTCAAGATTCTAATTAGGATTAGCAACCTAAATTTTAATCTTTTTTAAATCGGTTTAATAGGATTAAATTGATTGGCATAAAAGATTAAAATTGTATTAAAATCTATCTATAAGGGACCTTTTGTCTAAGGTGAGTTCTATCTAGGCTGTGGTACTTAAGCTGATTGAAACGGAACACCTCTACCTGGAACCTTACTTGAAAGGTGAATTCAGATAGATTTTCTACACAGCATGCGACAGTTGGTCAAGAATTGTTGAAAACTATAAGATAAGATATAATATGATAAGTTGGTTATCATATTTATTTATAATTAATATTAATTATTGGATTAATTATCTCTTTTTCTCTAATAACCAATGAGTGGGAGGTTTATGGTAGTTTTATGATAACCGTGAGTCAAAGGAAAAACTTTCCTAAATTTAGAAGACTTGATTCGGAAAGAAACTCAAGCACAGGCTATCAAGTGAAATCGTTTCATAAACGATAGCTAGTAGAGAGACTAAAACGATTGTGAAGGTGCACTATATGTTAGTCACTCAGTTTGTCTAGCTAAACGATCGCAGGGCATTGTCTATATGATAGGCTACCATCTTCTACACGATTTGAGCACATCATCTATACGATAGACTATGTCATCTCCTAACATTGTTCAATCGTCTACACGATTGTTATTCCTCTAGTCTCTTCCTCTAACCGAGATCATACAGAGCCCACAACTCCTGGATTCTCACACCGAGAATACCAAGGTAACCATTGTGGTGGTGTCCTTACTCAACTCAATTGAGTTCAAGGTTTTGGAGGCCGTTCGTTGGGTTCGTGTGGTGTTTGCTGTGGATCGTGCTGTTGTACTGGTCATTGTGTTCGAGCGTTCGTGATCAAGGGAGTTTGAAGAATGAGTCTTCAAAGGTATGTACACTTTATCCTTTGATCTCATCATAAAGCATGTTGTAATTTCGTATTGTGTATGACCTGTTAGTTTTTGTTTTGTGACTGTAATTATTTATATTCAATTTCGAATGAAATTTGGAATGATCATTCCCCTGCTCATGGAAATTCTCATATCTAATTTCCTTCATTTCCAACATGGGATTTCACCAGATGGGTCGCAGTCGAAGATGCTGCCATTAGGGAAGAATTGTTGCGTGGAGGGCTATGCCGAAGGATGGTTGAGGAAGGGAGGGGTAGAGTTGCTCTTCTTTTCCTTCATTTTAGGGTTTTATTTAATTAAGGGCAAAATTGACATTTATATCTCATTGTCCCAATATCTTCTTTTTACAAATTGATCCCAAAAATCTTTAACCCTCTAACATGTATCCTATTTTTTACAATTTCCCATTTATTAGGATATTTGATTTAAGTTTAGATGTTATTTTGAAATACTTTCTTATGAGAATTAGGGAACATCTTTTGGGAGGTAAATGAATCATAATATTGAGTACCACAACGATAATTGACATGTACTTGTCTCTTGAGATTTGGAGATTCAATTTCTTCCTTTATATTTGTACTAGAAATTCAAATACAAACCATTCGAGCATTACTTTTTGTGCGTGTGTGTAAATAATAATAATATATTATAATCTTAATCTTATATATATAACATATTATAATCTCAGTTCGGTAAAAAACCGACTCTGATTGACTAATTATTGCTTTTATTATAAAAGGATATTATCATAGCTAAATCTGTCTATCAATTAAAAGTGTGACGTAATTAAATATTATATTATTTAAATTTTGTAAAATGTTTGGGATTTCAACTATCTGTTTAATTAATACAAATTGTTACTTGAATTTCAATGTTTCGATTTCATCCAGTAGTGATACAAGAGCCTTAATTAAGAGCATTTTGAGGTTGTTTTGAAATTGTTAAAATTAATTTTAATATTTATAAAATAATTTTTAAATATATTTTTAATTAATTTTAATGATATGAAAATTGCATTTAAAATGTAAAATCAAATATTAAATAAATTGTCAAACATGCTTTTAATTAATTAAAATTAATTTTGATGATATGAAAATTACATCTAAAAATGTAAAATTAAGTATTAAATTTATTGTCAAATTAAACACAGCTCAATTGACATTCCAATCATAAAGAGTCAAATTTATAATTTAACCATATCTTCGTTCCATTTATTAACCCTATTTATTTATTAGTTTTAAACTTTGAATTGTTATACATTCTTAACAAATTATTTTTCCATGTCTATTAGCTTGTTTGAATTAGTCCTCTGATGTGAGAGTGCCCATATTAGGATGTTTGTTCTCTCTACGCGGACTCGCTCTCTTAGGGGTAGAGATTCCTCGTTAAAAAATTTCATAAGTTCTAAATAAAAATGAAGAATGTATTTCCGTCTCCGTCTTCGTCCTGTTTACCTCTTTTTAAATTTATTATAATAATTTATTATTATGTTATTATTTTTATTATATAAATATTATATTTAAGTTTGAAGTTTTATTAATTGATAAGATAATGAATATGTTTAAATTGAACGTTTAAATCTATTGATAAATAAATATTTCCTTCTACTAAAAATTTGAGTATTTTCTCTTAAATTTAAATTTTCCATAAGTGAGAAATTTAACTATTTAATTAAAACTTTAGTGATTTAAAAAAGCTAAATCGGAAAAAATGCTCATGTAGGAACTCGATTCCTACGTATTCTTCGAGGGAATCCCCACTCTAATTCCCCTATAAAAATTTGCAGGGATAAGGAATGAAATAGAAACATAGATGGTGAAGCCATCTCGGTCTTGCCCTATCCCGTGGACATCTCTATTTGTGACGATATGTAAGTTTTGACTTTTTTTTTACTCTTAATTTTAAATTAATTAATATTTTAATGATAACAAATTTAGATAAACTTTTCAAATAATTTTGATTATTTTGAAATATCTATTGCATGGAGTTCGAAAAACGATTCAAAGCACTTGATTGGGGTCCAAATAAAGAAATTATATACTTCGTTAAGCCAAAAACTAACCACAGGATAAATCCTCATTAAGAATAGAGGACACCAACTAGGGTAAACAACATCCCAACACCCCTGTTTGATAAACAATTTCTAATTTTTGAATTTTGAAAACTAACCTTACAATAACTACTTCCACCACTAACTTTGAATATTTTATCATTCACTCATTTAACATGTTTAAGTAGTTTCAAAAATGTAATTTTTGTTTTTAAAATGTGATTAAGAATTCATCCGTTACTTTAAAATAGATAAAAACATAACAAAAAATTTAAAAGAAAATAAAGATAAATCTAAAAATAGAAAACATTAAAAAAAATGAGATCATTACCAAACGAACTCTTCATTACGTCAAAAAGAGCATAGATAGCTCAACTGATATAAAGCATATATTATCAACCTCGACGTCAACGTCAGGTTCGATCCCTCTCTCGCGTTGTAAAGAAAAAATTGATATTTAAATTAGAATTATTAACCGATTGGCCTCCAAAAACATCCCAATTTTGGGAGATTTTCCTCCATCTTCATCCATCTAACAACACAAAAGGTATTCATTATCAAAGACCACCAAAGAAATTACAAAATAACAATCCATTTTACATCTCCAAATTCCCCTTTTTCCACCTGAAAATCTCTCTCTATATATCAATACGCCGCTGTAACTCCAAATTATTTCAGCAAAGGTGTTCGACGAAATGCCAATGCCCCCATTTCTTCATACTCCAGCTTGCAATTCTTTCAGTTTTGGCCGTCTTTCTTCACAATGTTCTGGAGTCGCTGCCTTTCTCTTGCTCAAACTATTATTAATGCTATTTTCATTCTTCTTACTCCCTTCTAATTTCGAGTTATTTTCGTCGTCGGTGATTCCAATTTCGATTGCGAGTGTTGTTTCTTCTTCTTTGACTTGATCTGCAGAACAAAGAGTGAGGGATTTTTGAAGGTGAGGCTCAAGTTTCTTGACATCTGATAGTTGAAGAGGCTTTAGAAGGAATTCCTCTGCTCCTTCTTCCAAACACCTGTAAGTTCAAATTTTGTTCATATGTTTGAGAAGTTTATAGATTAAAATTAGTATCATTATGATTGTTTTTAATTTGTGTAATATTAGAAAGTGAATTTTAATGAGAAAATTTAATGTGAGAGTTAGCATATATTTTACATATTGATTCTTGAAGGCTCATTCTCTGATGACATCACAACAACAGGAATATCCTTCCAATAAGATCCCTGCAAATGCACCAATTACTGTTAATAACACTCATCTCATTATATTACTTTAATCTATGTGGTTATGGTTTTATGTTCGTTTCTTTCTATTTTCTCTTTTTTATTATGGTTGAATTTATAGTGAAATTTTATAAATAAAAATGAATCTTATCATTTAATAACTATTTAGTTTTTAATTTTCTTCTCTTCAAACCAAAATTTGAAAACTAACCAAAGTATTTTTAAAAAACTTGATTTTGTTTTGAAATTTGACTTAAGAATTCAAATGTGTTTTTTAAGGAAAATAAATTTGAGGAAACAAATATACTTTTTTAAAAGGGAAAAACCGATGATTAATCTAAGCCTACTTTTTTTTAGTTTTCAAAATTTATTTATCTTTTTTTTTTTTTAATATTGGTAGAGAATGGATAGCAAAACAAAGGAATTTATAAATAGAAATAGGATTTATAAACTTAGTTCTAAAAAATTTAAAAAAATGAAAAATAATTATCGAACGTCCTTGATTTAGCAAAAAGAGAAAGTGGAAACTATTCATGATTACAATAGAGTCATGTCCACCAATATCTATATAATCGACATATGGTTTCTTTTCTTTCTTCGAAGTAAATTAGAGGTAGAGAGATTCAAACTACAAATATCTTAGTTACTAACACATATTATATGTCGGTTGACTTATGTTCATTTTGAAAAAAATGTCGATTAAGAAAAAAAAAAAAGTAAGAATAAGTTTAATTTCAAATATGCCTGCTATCTCTTATACCTTTCAAATTTGGGCTATTTGATTTCATTCAAGCAATTTGAATTATTTTTTTTGATAAAATAGAAACAAAGTTGGTCCTGAGAAAGCTACAGAATAATGCAGTTTATACATATATTGACAAAGTCGAATTTTGCAAAATTTGGGTGCCTGGACTTCCTATATACAGGTAAAGTTTTTTTGTCCATTATTATCATTGTTTACTGACTTGGAATCCATTCTACTTTTTTTTTTTTTCTTTAATATATTATACTTATCTTTCATTCTAATTTAGATATCTTGCTTTCTTATTTGTAAAGAAATAATATTAAGATGAATCCATACTCTAATCATATATAAAAACAATAAAATAATAAAAATTTGTCGCATGACAAATTATATTTAGTCAAATTGGGTGAGTATAGTTAGGATATACTTAAGTATTTTTAATTTATAAACTTAAATCCTATTTTTGTCTCAGAATGTTGAATTTTGTTCTATTTTGATTCCCAATCTCTTGAAAACATTCGTTTTAGTCACTGAACTATTAAAAAGTATTCATCTTTGTCTTGCAGTTAAAATTTTGTTAAAAATTAAATGGAAATATGAGGCAACATATATTTTTGGGTTTTAAATGTATTGAGTAAGATGAAAATGAAGTTAAATATCCACTACCAATACGCCAAAATAGTGAACAATCAAAATCTTGAACTAAAAATGACTTTCAAGCTATCCCATACTCGCTTTACCATCTTATTCAAGATTGAAACCGTAGATTTTTTTAGTGTAGTTAACTTATTTAGTAGCTCAGTCATAACACAAGCAATCTAGTTAGAATAATATAAACCAAAGTAAACATCTTTAAAACAATATTCAAAGTTGGAAGATTAAAATAGAATTTAAACGAATAAATTTATAAATAGAGTTCTCATTTTTAATTGTCATTTTGAATTAGTTAGCTAAAATAAAGAATTATATAATATATAACCGAAAATTTAGGTGGAAAAAAAACGGGATTAATTGTTGCATGTATGAAAGGGTGATAGTGGAATTGACCTTGAGTCGTTTGAGTAGATCATAACCACTCATCCCAGGCATACAATAATCTGTCATGATTAGGTTGACTTTGACTTCCTGTAATGAAAAATCAAGATCTAAATGATTTACAATATTTAAAATAAATCAGGGTATTTAAAAAAAAAGGAGGAAAAAAAAAAACATAGGGGTCCCCCTGTCTAAAATATATTCCACAGAAAATCTTCATCAATTCCCGGCTGATTGAATGCACAGTTGGAAAAAGTTATATTAATTTTAATTCTACTCAAAATTTTCTTCACATGGTGATGCACAAATTTTCAAGAAATATTACTCTTTTTTTTTCGTTTTTTTTTAATTTTTTAATCTCATCCTCCTTGGTGGGAGATAATCAATCTATAAGAGTTGGTTTAATTTGAAATACCTTTTAATTTAAATACTTTTGAAAAAAAATAATTATTTTAAATGATAAAACTATTAAAAATATTTTTAAATATAACAAAATGTCCTATCTATCCCAAAACAATATTTTCAATAAAAATGTTATTATACCAATTTGTTTAAGGATAACATATTTAACATGTTTTTATTTATTACTACATTTTTTTTAAGATGGTTTAAATACTTAATTACCCTTCTTTTTTATAATCCACTTTGGATAATCTAAAATCTAGACTAAAAACACACCTTAAATTATTAAAAATTCCAAACATTTTTTCTTCTAAAGTCATTCCAAAGACATTATGATAATTCATCATCCATCAGTTCTTCTAACACATAATTCAAATTTGTTCATGTTTGAATTTGATTGTCTTTCTTTAAGCATGCATTGAAGAAAAGAGATGAGAGAGAAAGAGAGAGAAGAAAAATAAAATTAATGAAAATTAATTACCTGTTGTTGGGAGAGTTGTGAGGAAGAAAAAGAATTAGCAGCAGCAGAAGAAGAAAATTTATCAAGATCATCAAGAAGACCCAAATATCTAAGAGCTTTATCACCAGACTCCACACAAGTAACTGCTAGGGGTATTATTGGAAAGAAAAAATCAGTTTTTTTTAAAAAAAATTAGGAATAAATATAGATATATATATATATATATATATAATTTTAATTAATTACCTCACATGAAGAAATTGTTAAGAGCTTTTCCAAAAGCTTTCTATCTATAAGACTATCATCCACAGCCAATACATGGAAATGGTGTTGTACTTCCCTTACTTCTGTTTCCATTTCTCCTCAAGAAGCCTCTTGAAAGATCAAGAAAGATGATTTTGATTTATATTTTTCAAAATCTCACAATAATAATGGTAACTTTGACATTATAGAGGAAGAGAAGGAAGCAAAAATGGGAGGGGTGGTGGGTGTGGTAATATTGGAGGATTTTATGAACAAGTGGGTGAGGAGAGAAAAAAAAGAAAAGGAAGCTAAAGAATAGTTAGAGAAGAAGTATAGTAGATGTCATGTGTGTGTGTTGAGAGGGTTTGTATTTTCTCTCATGCTTGAGATCTTTCTATAGATTCTCTATACCCCATTGGTACAACAACCACTTATCTCTCTCTTTCAACTCTCTCTCCTTAAATAGCTTTTTAGTCCCTCTACTTCCCCAAAATTTACTATACTACAATAGTATCGATCTCCACTTATATGTCATGTCAACACGCTTGTATAAATAAAGTGGGACTCGTTAATATTGATGTGGGGTTCATGAAAATTTATGAAGACAAATTTTATGTATGAACAAATTGAATTAAATTTTTGTCAACATGTCAGATATCTTCATAGATTTGATATCAATATGAGGAGTGAATCGGTATTTTTATTATATCGTATAAAAAATATATGGAACATTAAAAGTAAGTAATAAAATATCAGTAATGTAGATATAATAGGAATAATTTTTACTTGCTTAAAAAGCATAAAAATATTTATTTTATTTTTTATGTGTTTATTTCTAAAATATCTATCGATGTCGACATTTTGTTGACATTTTCATAAAATTGAGACATTGATATTTTCATTTGCCGACATTTTAAATTTTCTTTCATTAAATCTTAAATTTAGTCATTCAAAGTCGATAATAATTTTCAAGCAAGTAAAGACCCGAAAGGTATGTTTAGCCCAATGATCGAGAAGTACGAGTTGAGTATTAGGAGTTGTGAACTCCACTTTTTCTTTGGTCCAAGAAGTTTATGTGTCGCACTAATAAAAAAAAAACAATTTTATATCTTATCAATTTCTTATACTGTGGGTCCTAAGAGTTCAAAACTCACTATTAAACTTCTTGCCTCAAATACTCCAGAGAGATTGTTAATGGAGATTAAATTATGTTTTTGAAGAAAAATCAATAATAAACAAATAGTTAGGGCAAATTTTAAAATTTATTTAAAATATGTAGACTAAAATAAGATATTTGAAAGTAAATTGATCAAAAAAAGAAAACGAAACTAAAAGTATAAGGAGAAAATGGTATTTTAACTTCTTTTTTTTTTTTTTTTATCTTTTCTTTTCTTTCCTTTGCTACACTTTTTCCCTTTTACTTTCTTGGTTAAGATTTTGTTTGATTGCCAAGAAAAAATCCCGAGATCTTTGTTGCCATTCGGTCATCATGATGATGGAAAAGAGTTGATTTTGGGTGTTAGTTGGATTTGATTCAATTAATTAATTAATTAAAGACTTTTATGATATTAATTAGAAGAGAGTACTTAACTAATTAATCAAACTATCATTAAATTGGATTCTCCTCTCTCCATTTTTCCCATGGTTTTGTCCCTCTTATTTCTTTTTCTTTTTTTTTTCTTTTTCTTTTTTTAAAATTGTATTAATGCAATATTAATTACTGGCAATTAGGAAGGAAGGTTGGCTTCTCTAATTTCTAGACTTATTAGAGAATTTCATTTTAACTTAATTTAATAGATAATCCTTTACCTGTATTCTCAGCATCTTTTCTAACCTTTTATTGGCCTCCATTCTCACAGCATCTTCCCCAAACCATCTGGGAATGATAGATGTGACCTATTTTAGGAGCTATTTTACATTATCAAGTGTCACTATTACCATCTTTATTTTCTTTTATTAGCCAAAATTATGGTTATTGTCAAAGTGAACTCGATAGTAATTGATGTATATTCATTTCTTTGAACTTAGAGATTCAAATCTACATTCTCATTTTTTGTAGTAAAATTAATCATGGTTGTTTGTTTGTTGTTTTTAATATCAAACACTAACAACTGGGTACTAGTGTGTTTATTTTGTTTCTATCATCTTTGTACAAGGATGCACTAGGTAAGGCTTTGATCCATGGATAGACTCAAGTCTAAAGGTTGTCAATGGTTTGTATATCCTTCAATAAAAAGTCAAAGCCTTAAGTGTTTGGTTAGCATAGCTAAATTCGTCTTATATCACAAAAAAGGTAATAGATAAACTAAACTCACTAGCTGAAAAACTGCAATCTCAGGAACTACACTAAAGCTGTTAATATTGCATATGTCCTAGGATGCTACACTATTGGACTCTATAAATAATTCTCATTCCTCCATCTCAAAGAGGATAAACAATATTTTGAGTGCTTAGTTAAACTAAATACTTCTTGTGCTAATTTAAGCTTCAAGTTGCATTCAGTTCGACGTTATACCAATGTGAGTCTTTTTATAGGACAATCCAGATGCATTCTCAAATTAAAGGAGCTCTATTTATAGATCAAAGACCTAAATGAGATATGCATGCCAACCATCTTCTAATATGTTCTACCAATTTTAACTTTCTAAATGTGAAATACAATTAATATTTTAGGTATAATTACTTACTCGATTTTTTTCAAAGATGGGCAAAAACAAAATTGTAAAAGAAGATACTTGAATAATCTCTATCATACACATATACATATGGTAAATGTATTATAACCGTAACTTTAGTCTTTAATAGGCAATAACTTCACAAGCGGTGTGAAATTAAAACCATCAATTTTATTTCCTTAAGGAAAAAAAAAAACTTATAAATATGTCAAGAAAAAAAATCTTCATAAGCTTTATGACAACCAGAACAAAATCTACACCATATCAATCTGTGAAGTTGACTTTAAAGACAATCTTTTCGTGTCAAAAAATTCTAGAAGGGGTTTACTTAAATGACATCCCAAATCTTAATGGAAAAAAGATTTAAATTAACCTATTACCTACCTTAGGCCGTTGCCCCATTATTGGAGTTGATGGCTTAAACTACAAGCAAAGATTCTATTTTTGAAATTTAAAAAAATTAGGGTGAAAAATAATTGAAATCATTGACAAAAGTGCTTGCCTTCAATTAATGACAACTACTATTTAAAACTCAATTGGTCTTCCAAATTATCAATCCCAATCTTACAAAAATTCATAATAATAACTCAACTCAAATAATTGTCCCATTTTCAATCATTTTTCTAATAAATAAATCTTTTTCCATTTTTTTTTCATCAAGAGATAAAGAATTTTAGCCATGTTTTGGACAGACAAATTCACGAACACCCAACATAATTATTAGAATTTTGAGTACTGAAAAGGCAAAGGAAAAAAAAAAGACGAAGAAGAAAGGACAGTTATTAAGAATGATGTGTGTATTTTTATTTTTTATTTTTTGAGAATTAATGATATGTGTATTTTTATTTTGTATATATATATATAAATAAATAAATAATATAAGGCAATAAAGAGACAGAGCGTGGAAGGGAGCTGAGACGGTAAGAGAGACGGAGACATGAAATAAATAAAGGTAATTTTTGGGGGTGGGAGTGGGACCCACTCCACCTCACTCTTACCCTATGTTGCAATTCCTTCACCAATTTGGTTTTCCCTTTTTTTTATGAAAAATCTCTTGTGGGTCCACTTCTCTAGATCTTTGGTGGGTCCCACTATTTCCTTCTCTGTCTTTTTCTTTTCCTTTTAGAATTGGGTGAAAATTATTTTTTCAAATATAAAAAAGGATGGTACTAAATATAACCATCAGATCTAAAGTATTTGTAAATATAACATCATACAAAAAAGTTTGCAGATATAGTAAAATCTAAAAATTTTATTCGAAGTTTATCAGCGATAGATCATATCGCTAGTAAGGATATATTAGCAATAGATCATATCACTAATAGAAATCTATTAGCGATAGAGTCTATAATTGATAGATTTGACTATATTTTAAATTTTTTAAAATATTTTATACACTTAACTATTATCCCTAAGGGGCTATTGGGGAACTGAAATGTAATCAGAAATATTGGAAATCAGAAGAGTGTTGGAATAAGTGAGGGATCGAGGGTGGAACGAAAATGAGATCGTAAAGCATAAAAACGGTAGAAAAGAGGGTTGGATTGAAAACTATCGGGATGAAATTAGGTTTGTAGTAAATCGAGCCCAAAATGCTTAATCCAAATATGAGTTTTGGATTACATTACATTGTAAATCGTTCTATTACAGTTCCCCAAACAATTTTTAAAGATGCTACCCAATGCACTTATCCTATAAAAAATTCCATTTCATTTATAGTATTAAATTTTGAGGGACATTTTCACATACTTGTAGATTCGACATCCGTTAAGTTGATGATTTTGATACCAATAAAATATTTGAAAATGATAACACAATGTAACCTAATGATATTATAATTTATGGCAATTGTTTATAAATATTCAAAAAGGTAAAATATTTATTTATTGATTTTATATATATATTTAAAAAATTATAGATACCTTGATTGATATTTAATTTTTCGAAAATTGAGACATCGACATTCTCATCGACATTGACATTTCTAATAAGGAAAAAAAATCTCTTGATATGTCAGACATTTTTATATTTCTTTAGGTTCGACATCGATATGAATAGTGAAATGATATTTTTATTATATCGTAAAAAAATAATGTAACAAAATATCACTAATATAAATATAATATAAATATTAAACAATATTTATTTAGTAATCTAAATAATTTTCAATTCTCGAAATTTTATAACTGTTTTGAAATGCCTAGCAATATGGACATTTTTACGAAATTGGGATATCGAAATTATTTTTTTTAAGAAAAAAATAATAAAATTCTCACGCTGCGAATTGTGGGTTCCCCGTTCTTGTCTGCCACGTGTTACTGTTGCCATGTGTTGTTCCTCAATCATACGTCTGTCAGCCAGTAATTGGCTGTCTGACGTGGAGCGATCTCAATGGCTGAATATTATCCTCCTTTCTTCTTCTCAATATACTATTCCGTACACCCAACTTTTTTTTCTTTAAATGGAAGTTTTAAAAAAAAAAATTTTAACCCATGAACATTTATCGAGTAATGATTTGTAATTTTCAAAAAGCAATTTGTATCGATTTAATATTTATAATTTTAAATTTTTAATAATATGATCTTTTAAACCGTATTGAACAATAATAGTCAAAATTAGTATAATTGTAATGAGATTCTATTAATTGATCAATTATAATAGGTCTCAATTCTATCCGTAATTAGATTGCTTTTGATAATGGGTTGTAGACATTTTGCAAACATAATCTTATTATAATTAAGATTGTTTACTTTGTATTTTTAATTGAATAAATAACGTAATCTTATAGTAATTTTTACGATTTTGGGTCAAACGATAAAGTACATGTAACGATAAAGATAATTGTGAAGGATGCATAATGCTCCTATTGCAACGGTAATGGTATTTGAGAATCAAAATTGGAAAATCATTTAAGAGTAATTAACTAAAAAATTAGTGGGTCTTATGTAATTTTCAAATGCAATCAGATTGATAACTCTTAGGTCACAATTGAATTGTGTTTGTCAATTACAGATTTCGTAGCATGCCCTGTATTTCACTATAGTTATAGAACACGGGTAAATAACAATAAATGTAATCAAATGAAGCTCACTTTTCATATTACCATTGATAGATTACATACTTAGTAATAAAAATGACCTTTGTTCTTATCGTGGAAAATCTAGTCAAACTTAATTGTCATATTTAGTTATGTAACAACTTAGACCCAATTTGATAACTATTTAATTTTTTTATTTTTATTTATTTGAAAATTTAATTCTATGATCATTTATTCCACCCTTAAATTTATTATCTACTTTCTACAATTTTTTTTTTTTAAAAAAACCAAGCTAAGTTTTGAAAACTTAAAAAAGTAGTTTTTTCCCTATAATTTGGTTAAAAATTCAGATCTTTTATTTAAAAAAGATGGAAGCCATGGTAAGAAATGGAAAGAAATGGACTTAATTTTTAAAAACTAAAAACTAAAAACCAAATGACTACAAAACGAAGCTTTAATCTTTATAATTTATAAACAAACTTGAGTTTTAATCATTTTATCAATCTACATGTGTAAGAAAATCCTCTCTAAGACTAACACAAATTGTAAAGTATAGACTAAATTGATATTTTTTTTAACATCAAATTGATACTTATTAAGGTTCATAGATTAAATTGTTATAAATTTGGAAATAAAGAGATTAAATCGTGACAAACTAAAGGTCAAAAGTCTAAAATGAATACTTCAAAGTTCAGGACCAAAGTAATTATTAAAAAAAAAAAAAAAAAAACCCTATAATAATAATAATAAGAGAAAAAAAAATTAGATTAAATTACAAATTTAGCCATAAATCTTCTAATAAGTACTTAAAATATTAATACATTCTTAAAATTTCATTATTATATTTTCATCTTATAGATAACTTACATATTCAACCTTTTAAGAATTCACAAATATATTAAATATAAATTGAATCTTGTATCTAATAAAGCTCATGACTTTCAATTTTGTGTCTAAATGGTTTGTAAATTAAATTCTATAAATGTTTTCTTGAGCATAAAGTACACCATAAGACTTAGAGATTGCATGAATTAACCTAAGATTCAGTTAGTCATAGAAATATAGGACTTACTACTTAGGCTATTAAAAAAACTTGTAAAACAAGATTGAATAGGAGTATTTCTTGGTTCATAATTGGTTGATGTTGACTTGATGCGGTAGCGTAAGGCAAGGTATATTATCTGTAGGTTAATACTTGACCTCCAATCCTTGTTGTCTCTTATTGCTTACTTGAATATTTAGTAACCAACCACAAAGTTACTTATTTCGTTAGTTACCCTCGATTTCACATTGTAAGTATTGTCTTAAAAAGAATTGACCTACGTGGGATATGATTCTTGGAATTCATCATAGTTTACCATTTGGGACAATGTATGCTTGCATTAGACCTTACATATTTATCATTATAACGCTCATGCACATTTTGGTCATCACTGTCCACCTTAGCTTCATCCTCCGAGATCAGGGTCGATCAATGACTTCAAGGCTGATCTCGACCTATGGCAACTCCACGGGGCTTGACCTTTTATAGGTTCTTGACTCATTCCCTATTTGATTGACCCAATTCGACCTTTCGCCCGAATCCAATCCAAAAGGGCATTGGGAAAGCATTATGTTTTCCCCCTTATTAAGTAACAATTATAGCTTCGGAAATTCATCTTCTTTTCCAAGAAGTTTGCTATCATCTACACTCTAGATTGATTTTAAGCATCAAATATCTATGGCAAACACCACACTGATGAACAACTCTTTGTCTTTTACATGTCTCCTCATCCTTAGGCCGTCTCATTCTAGGTTGCCTCAACTCAGATCATCTCAGTTCACACCACCTCTTTTTCTAAATTACAAATTCACTGCGTAAAAATCAAAGGGTTTTTTCTTAGTTGTTTTGCTATTAACAAAAATGAAAATAAGATTATATAATTATAATATTAAAACAACTTATGCATGTATACTCATTCTTTAAAGTAATCTATTTCAAATATAAATTGGAATTTGACGTCAGCTCTTTTTAGTACAACAAATATATTAGTTTGACATTGTTTTGGACCCTACACTACACAAGCGGATCTAAAGTTGGTGATCTCAAACTACTAAAACAAAACAAATAATTTGTCTTAATTAATTAATAACATTGGTTAATTTTTTTTTTCCAAGGTGTTGATAATTAAGGAAAAAGAAAAGGGACCCCATTTGTACATAAAATCAGGATCTTATTGACCAATATTTTCCTAATAAGGTCATCCAAGAATCATATTCACAGATTTTACTCCATCTACTTTATTGGGACTACTCTTTTCTTTTCCTTTTTTTTTTTTTTTAATAAATTATTATTATTTAACTTTTTTTTTTCTAGTCTTCACCATTCCTAACATTTACATTTGGTGGTCCAAAGAGCTCCCTTTCTTGGTCAATGTTACTAAAGATAACAACGACGTCGTTTTCCAATATTAATTCGATGTTGTTGTGTATACCCTAAATCGGTGAAAGAATAAATTATTTACGTTTAGTTGTTGAATTTTTCTAAATTTTTGTTTGATTCATTTATAAGCTTTCAAATATTTTGTGTATTTAGAATTGTCTTATTAATTTTTTAATTTTCAATATGTGTTTGATGTGAAGTGAATATATTCATGTTTTTAATAATTAGAAGGCCTATCAAACATAAATTTGACTCTTGTATCTAGGATATCTTGACCTTTTAATTTTTTGTCTCATAAAATATGATTGTTAAAAATATTGAATATCTATTAGACAATTTTGAAAATAAGGGACCTAACAAAAAACATAAATTCAAAGTTTAAGAATCCTATGAAACACAAACCTACATTTATTTTCTTATAAAATTTAAGAATAATGTATCAAATTAAAATTTTGAAAAAAGTGAGCAAAACCACGATGGAATCAAAATAGTACAATAAATTAATGATAACATCAGGTATACTACTCAACAACAATTTACTAAAATCCTATTGCATAATTATTTTATTTTTTTTAAAAAAAAATTCAGTCTATAGACGCTACTTCCAACTCCAAATTTTTTTCTTTATTATCTACTTTTTACTAATGATTTAAAAAACTAAGACAAAATTGAAAACTAAAAAAAAAAAAGTAGTTTCGAAAAACTCGTTTTTGTTTTCGAAATTTGGCTAAGAATTCAACAATCGTATTTAAAAAGACCCAAATCATTGTAAGAAATGAGAAAAAATAGATTTAATTAAAAAAAAAAAGAATGGTTATCAAACGGGTCTTAATTTTTTTTGTTCTTTGTTTAAGAAAATTAAGCATATAAATGCTCCTTTTACCCTTAAATTTCTTACTTAATTATCTACTTTTTTACCAATATTTTCTGAAATCAAGCCAAATTTAGAAAACAAAAAACGGTAGTTTTTTAATTTTTTTTTTATAATTTGGCTAAAAATTGTACTTAACAAAGATGCAAATTATTGTAAAAAAATTGAGAGAAAATAAACTTAATTTTCAAAACCAAAACAAAAAACGAAGTTCCCATTTGGTAACCATTTGATTTTTTGTTTTTGTTTTTTAAAATTATGCCTATATCACCCACATTTTTTACCATGATTTTCATATTTCTTAAGTACAATGGTTGAATTGTTAGCCAAATTCCAAATTCCAAATTCTAAAAAAAAAAATTGAAAACTATTTTTTTTCCTCAAAATTAGGCTTGGTTTTTTAGATCATTAGTTAAAAGTAGATAATAAATGAAGAAATTTGGAAGTGGAAGTAATGTTCAAAGACTTAGTTTTCAAAAATAAAAACAAAAAATAAAATGGTTACCAAACGAGACTGAAATGATCACTAATAAATACTAATTAGGGTATCCTCAATTTGACTATTATGACATCATGTATTGTCATAACTTCAAAATTCAATAAAGATCTATGCATCGTAAATTTGCTCGAAAGAAACAATCTCAATAAGATATATACAACCTCAAATCTATTAATTGCAAACTTTTCATGTGTGAGATATTTTTTTGATATCTTAAATTCAAAATAAGATTAGAGAATAAGGAGAAAGAAGAATTAGAAATGAAAGCATGGGAGAAAAGATGTTTGACAAAATGGCAAAGTCACTATAATCAATTGGGAGTGTGTCATAGAAAATTGAAGAAGAAAAGGTAAGAGGTGAGGGAAAAAGGCAAAAGCCAAACCTAAAGTATGAAAACCGTGCAAGGAGAAGACCGACTTTAAATCAAATCAATATTTAATTCTTTTACGCTTTTATATATATATATTTTTTATTTTTTCAAAAAATAAAAATTAAGGCATGATGATCACAGAAGATTTCATGGTTGACAAAACATTAAAAAGAGCCCATCACTTTGTCTTCTCTAATCAATCTATGATGAATCTTAATCTAAGTGTGGTCCTTTTATTTCCACGTTTGGTAGCCCACAGATACCACTTTTTCCATAATTAATCTTACCTTTAAATTAGAAGAATTACAATGTAACTTGTAAGTTTACTTTAATGCTCGTTTTTTTTACCGTGGTTAAAAAAAATGTGAATATTCAAATAATGGTACATGTTTATCCCATATCAATTTCAGTTTAAGTTATGTTTACATCCGTTAAAAAGTAATCCATCAATGGTAATGTAAAAGTAGGTCCTAATTAATTACTTTTGTTGTTGTTTCCTGCTTTTCGTAATTGTAATGAGATGTGGGCCTACTTTAAAATTTGTAATCAAATCGTGTAATTTGATTGAGGAATAAGAGATGTTCAATATGATTGTAGTTAAAAATTATGTGGATCCACGACCTTTACCATTACCGTTACAAATACTGTTATTGTAACAGTTGAAAATTATGAATTTACCACATTTATTGTTACCTCTACGATTATCACTATTTTTATTGTTACCGTTACCGTTGCTAATGGTAACAATAACAGTAAAATGTGACAGATTCATAATTCTATGCGATTAAAAATAATCTAAATGTGTATGCAATCTAATACAATTCATCTCTCAATGAAACCTGATTCCTATTACACCAATTTTATTACGGTTTGGTAAACGTAGTCTTAATTCGATTAAATTGTGTCGTGTCATAAAGGAGTGCAATTAAAAGTTGTCATGTTTGTAGGATGATATAGGATTCTTTCTTAATTATTATTATAACAATTATGGGATAGGAGATTGAACCTCCAACCTCTAGAGTGATAAATCATGTCAGTTATTGTTGAGTTAATTAAATCCATTTTCGCTAGATTGATATATGTTGAACCAATCAAAATGTATCATGCATATTTTAATTATATGAATTGATCAAATCAAATTATATCACAAGTATCTAATGACGTAGGTCAATCAAACCACAGTGCTATATGTATATAATAACACAAATTGGTCAAATTGGAATTGTCACTTGGTGACATGTTTACATTAAACCATGTGTGTTTTCATGACATAAAATTAGTCCAATTAGATAGTGACACCTGGTAGTGGGCTTATAATCACATAAACCCAATCCCTTCTTAAGTCTTTGTAAATAGAGAATGTCATCCCTTAGATAAGATCTTTGATGTTAAAGATACTTGAAGCGTACAAGACTGTAGTTTTCTAATCCATTTTTCAAGAAGATCAACAAACGAAATATCAATTCAAGAAGAAAGACCAAAGTGAAGCGACAATCCAAGAAGAATAACAAAGCACGGGTCAATTCAAGAATATCAATAAGGGGGCAATTGTGCCTCCACCTTGATTTGGGTGAAGTGGGTTTGGGTTATTAGCCTACTCAATGTTTGGACGTCTCATTGTAGTAGTTGAATTTTCCAATTATTCTATGTAATGTCTTGAGATTAGGAGGAGAACATGAATGAACCTAGATTACATTCGAATAAGAGGAATTCTGAGGATATGAAAGTATGGTTAAGAAAAGTTTAAAAGAATTGAAAGTTACTACATATACAAAATAAAGTGCACTTTCCCTTTCGGTGACTCAATAACAAGAACTCCAAAGTTAAACGTGCTTAGCTTGGATCAATTCAATGTTGGACGACTTCCTAAGAATTTTCTTATGAAGTATTTGAACGAGGATAAAGCAAGCTGAAAGGACTCGTGTTGGTTTGTGGGGGACAACTTTTACTCTTAGAAGCATCAAGACAAGCAAAGATGATATTGTCAAGTCGCAAGGGATGTAGGAGAATGTTGGACCATCAATTGCCGAATTCGGATTCTGAATCCTAGGCTTGGGACATTACATTCTAATTCACACTTGGCTACAATTAAACTATTTGAAAACCTCGATGTGAACTATTTTGTAACTGTCTAACTCTCTTCTTATTTGTAATCCAGACTAAAATTGTACGACAAATATAAACTATTATGACTCATACTAAAATAGTTTGTACCAAAAAGCAGAAACTATTATAATTCATTGACTATAATAATCAGTCCAACATTTCAAATTGTTCCTAAATGTGTTCGAGAACAAATTGAATCCTAGGAGATAATTTTATATTTGAGAAAAAAAAAAAGAAGGAATATAATAGAGATAGTGTCAATCAACATAAATATAATAACTAATATAAATTTATTTTTAAATAATGTGAAGACATCTCTTTACAATTTTGCTAAGTAATGAAATTGTCTAATTTACCCCATCAAAGTAATATCTTCAAGTCTCTAAGAAAAAAGTAGTAATATCTTCAAGTGGCGATTTGAGTTTTAATTGCCCCTTAAATAGATATTAGGCGATGTGGATTGCTATACTAGGAACTAGAAGTCATCCCTTCAAAACAAAGATTTTGAGTAGAAAAACGCTGATTTAATTTCGATTAGGAATGATTTAAGCTAAGCTATTTGAATGACTTAAAAAAATGTTTTTAAAAAATAAAATAATTTTGATAAAAATTCTTTAAAATAAAAATATTTATATGTTTGGCAACTCTTTTTTAAAAGTATTTTTATATTTGGTTTGTTATATATTAAAAGTATTTTTATTAATGTCAGATTATTACGAAGAAATTTTCCAACGGTGGTGGTGACTGGAAGTAGCCAATGACGGTTATCGGAGGTGTGGCCAAAAGCGGCCAACGATAGTCACGGGAGGATGTGGTTGGATGTCCACCAGTGGCGGTCTCTGACGATGACCACTAGTGGCAGTTGCCAAAAGTGGTGATCGGAGATTTTTCGGAGCTTACAGCCGAAGTTTATCAAATTAGGGAGAAATTAACCATTAGTCAAAATTTATTTTTCTAAAAGTTGGTTTCGAGTGTTTATCGTAAACCAATTTATTTTGTAAACTCATTTTTCCAAAATATGACTGGTTGGTAAACACTTGAATTGTTTTAAAATGACTGATTTTTTAAATTAATCACTTCAAAATGTATTCCTAACACGCTAAAAATAGAGGTTAAAATATAAACTCTTAGGAGTCACGAGTTAATAGGTTGAAGTTGGTAAAATTGTATTTGGAGTGTAGAGTTGTAGGGTTAAGTTTCTAAATAAATGTAAAATGTAGAGAAAGAGAAAAGTGTGAAGTTACTAAATAAATGTTAAAAGTAAATATAGATGAAGAAATGAAGTTTCTCGATAAATGTGAAATCAAACAAAAAAAGATAAAATTATTCGATAAATGCACAAACTTCAATAGTGCTTACTATTGAAGTTGAGTTGTTTGCATTTTATACCAACTTAAAAAATTTATGGGTCAAACAACTCCTAATTTTATGTTTAATATATATATATATATATATTTGTAAAAAAGGAAAAATTCACTTCCATTAATTCATTAATTTAACATATACACAAAAATTAGTATTTGTGATATAAAGTACTTCAAAGGTAGTACTTCAAAGGGTTCAAAATTTTACAATCAATATATCACTATGTCAATGACATACTAATAGAATTAACACACCAAATACTTATTCAACACAATAGAATCAAAATGCATGGACATGCAAGAAATTCTTTAAAAGTATAAGTGTCGTATATACTTGAACCTTTGAAATTTCAAACAATTATTATTGTTATTTTTCTTAAGAAAAATCAATTTATATCCATAAATTTTGAAGATTGCATCAATTAAAACTCCAAACTAATAACTGTATTAATTAAAACTCAAATTTTTAAAAATGAATCAATTTAGACCATCAATTTAAATTTTATTGTTAAATCACAAAATTGTCACATGATTAACTAAATACTAGAGAAAAAGTAATAACTTTCGTTAGTATTTGTTGGGAATGCGACCAAAATCCTACATTGGTTAGATAAGAGGAGGATCATGGGTATATAAGTGAGAATGGCTATCTCCACTAGAATGAGACCTTTTGGGGTGAAACAAAAAACAAAGCCATGAAGCTTTATCCCTAACGTGGGAATAAAGATGTTGTATAGTGGAGCCTTGGAAGTAGTCATAGTGTGATCCGTGGTTGAACTCATGTGGTATGGGTTCGGTGGTCCTTACCAAAGTTCCACATCATTGTGGAGATAGTTTGAGAGTATTTGTCCCTATCAGTATTAAAGAACTCTATTAGATATGTGAAAATAGTTATAATTCTCTAATGGATGATCAAGAATGATTCACTCATAAAAAGTTTAAGGCTTAAATTGATTTTGAATTTAATTGTCACCATCCAAATTTAGAGGTATAATTTGATTCTTTTATAATAATTTATTTAGATAGACAATATTAATAGAATCAAACTAAAGTAGCTTTTAAAGATTTTTTTTTAATTTTTAAATTTAGCTAAGAATTCAATATTTATATTTAAAGATGTAAATTAAAAAGAAATAATTACCAAATGGGTCGTAAGTTTGTAATTTAATTTTGAATATAAAATATAGCCCCACATGGCACAAGTACTATGATTATTTCTAGGTATCAAATTGTCTAGAAACTATGTGTTTCTTAATCATTTGAGGACTACAATTCGAGATTTAAATGTTCGGTTTGTTTATGTTTCAACTTTGTGGGTAACGCCGGTGATCAGCAGATGATATGCGTGTCCATGACACCTCATGCTGGTCCATTCTACTTAAAATTAACGTGGTTTCTTTTTCCTTATTTTAAGGTAAAAGCAATTTTTTTATAAAAAAAATTCTTGACAAATATAATTGGAGTCTAGAATTTTGAGCTTTTGATAAATTCTTTATTCCTAACACCACTTTAATCGTTGGGTTGTCACTTCGGATTCTTATTCAAATTTTCGGTTAACTAGATTAGTTGTAGGGAAGACTGCACTTTTTTAATCAATATTTATATATTTAGTTCATGTTTATCATCGATTCAAGAGGTCGGAGGTTCGAATACTAAGTGTTACTAAAAAAAAATCAATACTTTTAATAGTTTTGATTAGAAAAATATGAACATAACTCGACTGATATAAACGTTATACTATTGTTCTCAAGGTCAGAGGTTCAAGTCATTCATCCTTTATTATATATATATAAAAAAAAGGTCATATAATGTAGTTCATTTTTTTTTTAAAGGAAATTCATAAAAGCCACCTCAAAGGGCAACAACAAAAGCAAGCCACCATCAATGAAATTCCTCGTAGAAGCATGTGAACGCTATGCTAATGACATTCAATTTTTAAAAACTCAAAATATAGAGAAGCAAAACAATGGAAACTAAGGATAAACAACAATTAAGCATGCTTTGATAGAGGGGAAGAGAGAAGAAAGTAAACTTATCCTTGTAGAACTTTATTCTTCACGAAATTCCTATCCACGACTTAATCTCCTCAATAAGCACGAACATCTCTGCAAATCTTCCTCCAAGAACATGAATATAAGAAAACATTGGCTTATCTAGATATTACTACTTAGAGTCCTCACTATCCTCAGACAAGCAATGAGATGGTGGATCTCTTTTGTATTTTGGGGAGGAAAAAGGGGATTGTAGAGAAAATTGAGAGAGAGATTCTTCTATGCCAATTATTTTTCACGTCTGTATCTTGAATAACAGATGAAGAGGATGAGGGAGGGGAGTTACCGTAACTCCCCACTCACATGAAATTAATAACTCCCTAGTCATGGGGAATTAAGATAATATTATATCAATATAATATAACTAAAATGATTAATTAACTAACTGTTAATTAATCAATTATACAATATACATTTTAACACATTAAATACAAATCTCTTTTACAAGCTATAGTTTTAATATGAATCTTATTCATATTAAATTTTAACCTATAGTACTTATATGAATCTCATTCATATAATTAATATATGAATCTTATTCAAATATTTATCTCTCACGTACTATATAGTTTAGTTATGAATCATATTTATAATTAACTATAAACTATAATGTATCACTATACATTATACTTTATATTAATCATACTATTAATATCTTTAATTCCGTTAAATAATTTGAACAATTCAAATTACTCCAAACCGATTTATTCTTTGTTTTATCCTTAATAAGCTAGCAAGAGAATCTTATGGACCTATAGATTAGAAGCTCCAATGATACAAGATTAATTAATTAAAATCTTTACTTAGATTAATCAATATTCATTAACTGCAAGTCACTCTACTAAAGACCTATACTTGCACTCCTTGCATTGTAGATATATTTCTGTGTCCACAGATATAACCAATCATCAGTAAGTCGACCATTCCCAAATTGATCGTAACTACAATTCTGGGTCAAAATACCATTTTATCCCTGTAGTTACTTCTAACTTCTTAAATACCACTGATTCTTCTAATGAACAAATAGTTTATAGTCCAATTATAAACTAATCCCTTTCAGGCCGAGGGGGTGAAACCTCATTATTTAAGACCCAGAATCAGATATTAAGAGAGAAATTCATCTGCTTACCCTCAAGATAGGAAGGAGTGAATTCCTTATAGCTGTGTTCCCAACTTCCTACTCAGACAAATTCCCAAAATGGTAGGTTTATTGAGTCGGCGTATTTGGCCACTCTCACCCATATAGATCAAAGGATCACCCTCATAGACAGAAGTTTACAATTCACTCAGGATTAAGGCCAAGTCACCTATGGTCATCCTATTGAAATGTTAATCTATTTAAGTAACTGCGTTATAAAGAGAGACTAATCATTTCACGGTTTGGTTTTATACAAATTCTTCGTATAGGATACCTCCACTCACATGTCTCTACATGAACCATTAGGATCAAGTCATTTGTAATAATACTTTACAACTATTGAAATAATTATAAAGTGGACCTTATCCGTAGTGTCACAAGGAAAAGGTACCCAACTTTATCCATATACTACAGATCATTTAAGTTATTATTTAAACATGATTCACTTGTATGTTAATCACATACATGTTTAAGTTATATAAAAATAACCTTGATCTTATTTTATTGGATTGAGTTAATGCAAGCTAAATTTTGAATAAAATAATATCTTATATTATTAAATAAATAATTCGTGTACAAAAATTTATAAACAATGAGACCCACAAGATTTAGGACACCAATCCCAACAATTTTAACGTGGCGGAGATGAACGAGACTGTCATTGACTCAAGTTAGCTTTATTTGGAAATCTCCGTTGGAGAGTTTCCTGTAGTTCTGTAGTAATGATGTTATGAACAAGCTAGACTACACCTTCACCACCCTCCTAAATGAGCTACAAACTTATGAGTCCCTGATAAAAGTCCAAGGACAAAAAGGAAAGGAAAATGTTGCCATTTCATCTAAAAAATTTCACAAAGGTTCATCCTCTGGAATAAGTCTATGTCTTCTTCCTCTGGCACCAAGAAATGGAAGAAAAAGAAAGGAGTTAAGGGGAATAAAACTAATCCTGCTGCAACTCAGAAGGGCAAGAAGGCCAAGGTTGCCAATGGAAATTGTTTCCATTGCAATCAACAGGGGCATTGAAAACGGAATTGCCCCAAGTATTTGGTGGAGAAAAATAAGGTCAAACAAGGTAATATGATTACGAGATTTGGAAACTTGTTTAGTGGAGAATGATGATTCACATTGGATAATTTACTCAAGGACCACTAATCATGTTTGTTCTTCTTTTCAGAGAATTATTTTCTGGCAGTACCTTAGGACTGATGACCATGCGGGTTGAAACTGAGCAGGTTGTCTTAACAGTAGCAGTAGGAGGCATCAAATTACTCTTCTAGAAATCTTTTTTTTTTGTTAAAGGTGTTTATATGATTCCTAGTTTAAAAAGGAACCTAATTTCTATTAAATGTTTGTTAGAATAGACTTATTTGATCACATTTAATATAAATAAATCGTCTATTTATAAAAATGGTGTTCAAATTTGTTATGTAAACTTAGAGAGTAATTTATATGTGTTAAGGCCGTTAGCATCTAAAGCACTTCTAAATAATGAAATGTTCAGAACTACAACAACTCAAAATAAAAAACAAAAGATTTCTCCTAACAAAGATGACCATATTTGGTATCTAAGGTTAGGTCATAGAAATCTCAGTAGGATTGGAAGCCTGGTTAAGAGTGGATTTCTAAGTGAGTTAGAAGAAAACTCTTTACCTGTGTGTGAGTCATATTTTGAAGGCAATATGACAAAAAGACCTTTTATTGGAAAAGATTATAGAGCCAAAGAGCCCTTATAACTTGTACATTCAGATTTTTGTAGTTCTGATGAATATTAAGGCAAGAGAAGAGTATGAATACTTCATTTCTTTCATAGATGGTTATTCGTATGAATATCTTTACTTAATGCAACAAAAGTCTGAAGCTCTTGAAAAGTTTAAAGAGTGTACTCTTTGATAGATGATTTTTCAAGATATGAGTATCTTATTTTTTAAGAGACTAGTTAGTTGGGATTGATGCCTTAAATCTTGTGGGTTTCGTAGTTCATAAATTATTTGTGCATAAATGATTTTTTTTAATAAAATAAAGTGATATTTTATTTGACATTTAGTGCATTAACCCAATCCAATAAACTAAGATCCAAGGTTATTTAATGTAACTTAAGCAAGTATGTAGTTGATATACAAGTGGATCATGTTTAAGTAATAACTCGAATGGTCTGTAGTATATAGATAAAGCTGTGTATCTTATCTTGGTAACACTATGGATACAACCCACTTTGTAATTGTTACAATAGTTGTAAAGTATTACAAATGATCTAATCCTGATAATTCGTGTGTAGACATGTGAGTGGAGGAATCCTATATAAAGAGTTTGTATAAGACTAGACCGCGGAATGATTAGTCTCTCTTTATAATACTGTTATTTGAAGAGACTTATATTTCACTAGAATGACCATAGATAACTTGACCTTAATCTTGAGTAATTCATGAACTTCTACCTATGAAGGCAATCCTTTGACCTATATGGGTAAGAGTGACTAGCTTCGTCGACTCAATAAGTCTACCATTTTGGGGATTTTTCTGAGTGGGAAGCTGATAACACAACTACATAAGATAGAATTCACTCATTCTCGTCTTGAGAAAAAGTAAATGAATTGCTCCTTTAAGGGCTGATTTCGAATCTTGAACAATGAGGCACCTCACCCCTCTCACTGGCTAAAGAGGGATCTAGTTTATAGTTGAACTATAACTAATTGTTCATTAAAGGGATCAGTGGTACTCAAAGAGTTAGATGTAACTACAAGGGTAAATTGGTAATTTGACCAAACTATAGTTACAAGCAATTTGTGAAGGGTCAACTTACTGTTGATTGGTTTTATTCATAGACACATAAATATATCTATAGTGCGAAAAGTGCAGCTGTGTGTCTTTAGTGGAGTGATCTGGACTTAATGAATATTGATTAATTTAATTAAAGAGTTTAGTTAATTAATCTCATATCATTGATTTTAATATGTAGGTCCATATGGTCCCCTTACTAGCTCATTAAGGTTAAATACAAATCAATTAATTTTGGGTTATTTTGAATTGTTCAAATTACATAAGGGAATTAATTGTATAAGATACCATTAACATAATGTATATAGATACATTATAATATAAGGTTAGTTTTGAATGAGATTCAAACTTATACTTTATTATATGAGAGAGATGAATATTTGAATAAGATAACAAATGTTATTTATATGAATATGATTCACGTAAAACTATAGGTTATGTGAGAGAAAATTATTTGAATATAATTTAAATTAAATTAAATATGTGATATTTAATTTATTAATTATTAATTAATTGATCTTATTTATTTAATTATAAATTAAATATGATTTAATATATATTTTTAATTAAATGAATATTATTAATTTAATTATATTAAATTAGATTTATTAATATTAAAAATAACTCCTAGAAGTTATTCTATAGTATGAGTGGGGAGTTATTAAGAAATAACTTCCCGCTTTTCTCTAAAAAATAACGTAATCATGTTCGGGGTATAAGGAGGACACTTAGAGCACATAGAGTTTTCACTACAAGAATTTTGGGCTTTAATTGTTAGACATATTTAAATAATAATATGTTTAATTAAAGCTTAGGCTATGTATGTGGATTAATAATTTATCACATTGGGTTATTTTATTAGATTGGGCCCTATTATGTGATCTAATTAATTAAGGCCCTAGATTCCTAATTGAGTATGAACTTAATGGGTAGAAGTCCATTCCTAGTTAATTAGGGTTTAATGGGAACCCTAATTGAACTACTATATAAAGAGACCTTAGGCTATGGTCCCCGATATACCAAAACAACAAGCACTCAGTCTTTCTTGAATCCGAGATCCCACTAAGGGCATTCGGAGTTTTGGTTGAGGAAGACCATGGTCATCCATCATCATCTTGAAGCTATCATCAATTTTGCAATGGAATCCGGTATGTTATTCTTGACAATTTGACATGAATGATCCTAGGGTTTATCTATTCAATATAGATATAAAGAATTTATGCTATCAAGTGGTATCATAGCATAAATTTCATGTTGGATTGTTAGTTTATGCATTTTTCATTAGCATTGTTGATTAAATTTTGGTTTCGGTAAAGAATTTAAAGATTTTTTTTTAAACAAATGGTTGGGTTACTATAGCAGCATTGTAAACTCATCGACGAGATGGAAATCTCGGTGGTCATTTTTTTTTTTTGGAAATATGTCTTCTTGCAACCCGTATTCTTGTCTGTGGTATTTGGCATATCCATCACCGATTATGAATGATGTGCTAGTGGTGGATTAAAGTGATTTTTTTTTTGGTTGATTATTTTGATTGAACGTGGTTTCCTAAAGTTTTATTTAAGAAAAAAAAAACCTTAGTTCTATTATTGTCAAAATTAAGGATGTTCAGTTCAAATTCTGACAAAAGTCACCAATGTGATGAAATCCACTGGAAAAAAGTTAAAGACGATCGAAGGAGTTAGGTCTTTAGTTGCTACAAGTTTTACCCATTAAGACTTTCGGTTAATGACTGACTGGAGTTGCCGTTGGGCGAAGGTATCGGTCAATTACCGATTAAAGTCTTGCCGGCGGTTCTTGGTTTTAATTATCAGTTTTTTTCTTTAATTCTTAATGGATGACTTTATGAGTTCGGTTTTAAATTTGATTAGTAATGGAAAAGTTAATGTTGTTGCTGCTTTTTTCTTTTTCTTTTTTTTTTCTTTTTAACTGAAAAGTGTAGTTTAATACTTAATTGATGAATATGAGTTTCAAAAAAAAAAAAAAGATTGAATTTATTGAATCTAAGTTTTATTTATTAATAACTTGATGAAATTCATGAAAAGGGTTCTTAGTTCTTGATTAATAAGTTTGTGAATTAAAATCTACAATTTGATTGTTTTTTGTGATATTCACATGTTTATGTTACTTTAATTGTATTATGTGTATGCAATTATTAAGTGAATTTCCTCCTATATTATTATTATATTATTGTATCTTATATTTTATATTGAATTGGTCAAAAATAATATGTTACCAAAGTAGCCTCTATTATCTAGATCGTTTTAATTATGAAATATAAGATGTGCATATTCATGAATATATGCGGATAGTTATCGGCCCAAATGAAGATAATTATTTGGCTAAATTGTGGGTATGCATGTGGTAATAAGTATGTGGCAATTATAAGGATTGCTCATGTGAAAAATAGTCAGTCCAAAGAAAGGCTATTTTTTTATAGAGTTAATTGTCAGTACTTTGATTACTACGTTGAGAGTACCATTTATAGTTGGTGTTTTTTGCCCAAAGGCTGGACATCAATGTTGTGCTAGGTATCTTGTTAAAGGGGCCCACCACATATGTAAAATTATTTTGTTATGTTTTAATTGTGAGCATATGTTTTGTTGTTTATTATTTCAGTTGGTCTTACTCAAAAATCTGGAAATCTAAGTTCAACCCCTAAGTTGAATGGATGAACTTCAAGATTTGGAAAGAAAACCTAGAGATACTTCTTGGGTGTATGGATTTGGACCTTGCATTAAGGATCGATAAACCTACTTCTACTGAGGAACAACCAAATACGGCTAATTTCGAGAAGTGGAAACAGTCAAATCACATGTGTCTGATGATCATTAGGCACTCCATTCCGGAGTCTTTTCGGGGCTCTATCACGAAAAGAGAAAATGTCAATAAGTTCCTTGCTCAAATTGAGAAATATTTTGCTAAAAATGAGAAAAGAGAAACAAGTAGTCTTTTGACTTCTTTAACTTCTATGAGGTATAAGGACAATGGAAACATAAGGGAGTACATTATGGAAATGTCCAATCTCGCAAGTAAATTAAAGGCACTTGATATCGAAATAAATGAAAATTTACTCGTGCATCTGGTACTTATCTCTCTTCCTGCAAAATTCACTCAGTTTAAGATAAGCTATAATACTCAGAAAGATAAATGGAGTATTAATGAGCTTATCTCACAATGTGTGCAAGAAGAAGATAGGATTAAGAGAGAAAGGACAAAAAGTACTCATTTGGCAATAGGCTCTCATGATAAGAAGAAAAGAAGAATTATGGATGCTGCAGAAGGAAGGGACATCTCAGCAGAATAAAAACAAGAAACAAGCTACTGAAAAATCCTTGTTTTTCCTGCAAAAAGAAAGGTCACTTAAGAAAGATTGTCCCAAGTAGGCCTAATGAAAGAAAATTTGACTCAAGAACTATTAGTTACTATTTTGTTGGGTATTCTGAGCATTCTTGAGGTTTCAAGTTTTATGATCCCACTTCTAGATCATTGTTTGAGATAGGAAATGCTAGATTCCTTGAGGATGTGAGTTTGGGGGGAAGATAACATAAGGAAAGTTGTCTTTGAAGAGGAATTGATTTCTTTTCCTCATGTGATTATAAATGATGTTCAGGCTCTAATCCTGACTTCATTATTGAAACCAATTATAGAACAAGACAACATTGAAGTCCCTGTTT
>NC_052352.1:47975978-48237783 GCF_009727055.1 Benincasa hispida
AATTTTGAGATGAAGGATCTTGGTGATGTTTCTTTTGTATTAGGAATTGAAATACTGCGAGATCGTTCTCAAGGTATTTTAAGATTGTCACAAAAGAACTACGTTGAAAAGATCTTGAGTAGATTTGGCATGAAAGATTGTGCGTTGGGAGATACCCCGATCGCTAAAAGTGATAAATTTCATTTAGGTCAATGCCCCAAGACCACATTCGAGACTAAGGAGATGCAAAAGGTTCCCTATGCATCGACCATTGGAAGTCTAATGTATGCTCAAGTATGTACGCGTCCAGATATTGCGTTCATAGTTGGAGTGTTAGGTAGATATTTGAGTAATCCGGGGATGGATCATTGGAAAGCAGCCAAACGGGTTATGAGGTATTTACAGAGAACAAAAGATTATATGCTCACTTATCAGAAATCAGAAAATTATTTTGTGACAATAAGTCGGCTGTGATGTATTCCAACAACAACAGAAGCAATACGAAGTCAAAGCATGTAGACGTGAAGTTTCTGGTTGTTAAAGAAAGAGTTCATAATGGTCAAATTTCGATAAAACACATAGGAACAAACTTTATGGTGGCAGATCCATTGACTAAAGATTTACCACCTAAAGTTTTTCATGAGTATGTTACTCATATGGGTGTTAGTCACTTTTCTAATTCCATGGTTTAGTGGGAGTTTGTTATTGAGGATGTTCTTTCACCTTATTTTGTTTTTTTTCTATATAGAATAAAGTTGATGGTTTATGTTTTATTATTTGAACTTTTTTATCATGCATGCAGTTTAGCATAAAATTTTTTAGAATGATCTCATTAAGAAATTTGGACCAGTTGGAAACAGGCATGATCTTGATCACTTTGCATGTATTTTCCATGCTATCCATTCATACTTGATCTATGTCATTGAATGTATTGGAATTGGTGATCAAGGAAGGTTTAGTTACAAGGGTAGTGACAAAAGCCGCCTTGATTCCGTGCTAATATAGGACATGGACCAGATTGAACTAAAGGGGAATTCTATTATTGAAATAACTTGTTTATGCGCGCTTAAGGTTTATGTGATTTAATTATATTAGGTACACAGACATAGCCCAAGTGGGAGATTGTTAGACATAGCCCAAGTGGGAGATTGTTAGACATATTTAAATAATAATATGTTTAATTAAAGTATGGGCTATGTATGTGGATTAATAATTTATTACATTGGGTTATTTTATTAGATTGAGCCCTATTATGTGATCTAATTAATTAAGGCCCTAGATTCCTAATTGAGTATGGACTTAATGGGTAGAAGCCCATTCCTAGTTAATTAGGGTTTAATGGGAATCCTAATTGAACTAGTATATAAAGAGACCTTAGGCTATGGTCCTCGATATACCAAAACAATAAGCACTCAGTCTTTCTTGAATCCCATCTAGAAAGAGATCCCAGTAAAGGCATTCAGAGTTTTGGTTGAGGAAGACTATAGTCATCCATCATCATCTTGAAGCTATCATCAATTTTGCAATGAAATCCAATATGTTATTTTTTACAATTTGACATGAATGATCCTAGGGTTTATCTATTCAATATAGATGTAAAGAATTTATGCTAACATTAATGTCGGTTGAAAAAAGTGAAATCGGATGTAAAATGTCGGTATTTTTATATATATAAAAAAGATCTCTTTCTAGATGTCGGTATTTTTAATGTCGATTTTAAACCGACATTAAAGAGAGGCTACAATCTCGGTTTAAAATCGACATTAAAGATCCCAATTTATTTTTTTTAACTTTAATAAAAAATCTCTCTCTTTCATTTCACTACCTTTCTTCTCCCTCCTTTCTTACTTCTCTCTTACAAACCCTCTCTTTCCCTTAACCATACCAATCATCTCCGGTGTTCATGGGTTGTCATCGTGCCATTCGCGTGTAAATCCGGCGTTCGTGGGTTGTCATCGTGTCGTTCGCGTGCAGATCCGGTGTTCGTGTGCAAATCACGTTTCCTGTGTAGATACGGCCGTGTAGATCGTGTTTCGTGCACAGCTCTGACGTTCGTGTGTAGATCTGACTTTTCAGATCTGGTCGTGCAGATCTGACGTTCATAGTTGTCGTCGTCGGCATTACAAGCTCGGTTGTGTTGGGTAAGTCGTCTGACCATCAGATCTGTTCTAATCTTTAAGCTCCGGTTCAGATCTTTTCAAGCTTGTGGGTTGTTTGAGTTATTTGCTTGGAAATGTAAAATTTTCTTTTCATGTATATTCTCAATTTAGTAATTTAAAGTTATTTCATTCATTTATTTTTATTCTAATGATTAAGCTTCTTGAAATTTTGAAATATTGGAATTAAATTAGTTCAAGAATATATACTTGGTTGGTAGTCTTGCTTGGTGTGGTTCAAGTGTATATTAAAACCATTTTGTTTCAATTATATATAAACTAATTTGGTCTTATTTGGTTGATTAAGCTTACTTGGTGTGGTTCAAGTGTTATTTTACTCATTTTATTTTTATTCTAATGATTAAGTTTCTTGAAACTTTGAAATATTGAAATGAAATTAGTTCAAGAATATGTACTTGGTTGATAGTCTTGCTTGGTGTAGTAGTTTATTAGTTTATTGTTTACTACTTTTTTCATTGTGCAGATGTCGTTCGATGTGGACTCTTAGTCCAAATATGGTATACATATGTCTGTATCTAGAAAGTTTCGAACTTTTAAGACCATATTGACTTAGAAGTTCATACTTCCATTTAAAGATGAACCGTCGGTCTTGCAATTTCCTCCTCAACAATATTCTCATATTGATCAAGAACAATGGGCATCATTTGTTAATGAATGATTAAGTGAAGAATGAGATGTAAGTCATTTTAAATAAATGTCAATATTATCATTGTTTTGCTAGGTAACTTAAACTAATTGGTTGTATAGAAAATCAACCGTCTTCAGAGAGAAAGAAGGTCAAAATGTGTATATAATCATCACATTTCTCATAAGGGATATATGAATTTTGCCCAAGAATTAGTAAGTTTTTAAATTAAATATTTTATTCTAATATGTTTATGCTAATTAAATATGTATGTTCACGTACAACATATTGAGTGATCCTTCTTATCGTTCGACACGATACCATCAAGCTCTTGAATGGACATGTCATACATAACATGAACAATATAGACATGATTTGTATCAATTTGAACGATAACATATTTGGAAGAGGAAAATTTATTTATTTAAGCCGTGATGATCTGATTCATTATTGTAGTATGGTTGAAATTGGTCATATGTGCATATTGACATACATTTGATAGGTATTATTCATCTTGATTCACAATCTTCATATATATTTTTTCATGTTTAAATAATAATTTTTGCTTTATTTAGGTATCTTTGGGATGAATGTGACTGTGATATTACCAAGAAATTTTTTTATAAATGAGAAGTAAAAATATCGCCACATGTGAAGTCTTTAGATCTTTGATCTAAAATTGGCTAATTTAGACCAGTTAGTTCTTATTCCATATAAACAGGGTAAGTAAATACAAGTTCTTTATTTATTTTTAATTTGCATTATATGCGTACTAATTTTTCAAAATTGTTGCTTATTATAGTTATCATTAGATATTGATTGTAATCAATCTTCAAGAAAATTGTGTTTATGTTTTGGACTCTAGTAGAAGTAAGGTTCAAGAAAATTTCATGGAGTTATAAATATGTAAGTGTAATTGAACTTTCTTAGCTCTTAATTTAAGTATGTATGTTTGATTAATGTTTTCAAACTATTTAGTAGATTGAAAACATGGCAAGCCAAACACAATCTCCAATATCAATGGTTTTCACCAAAATGGAAATCTATAAAGGTAAATTTACATTCATATTTTAATGAATTATGTTCATTCAAACATAAGAATAATTGTTTTCAATTTCTTCACATGCAGTACCCCTGTCAATTAGATTCTGTAGGATGTGAGTACTATGTGCAAAAGTATATACATGAAATAGTGCATAATCCTACTACTCCCATTACTAGCCTCGTATGCAAATTATTTAATTTTTATATACTAGCATTTATTTAATAAATGATGTAAACTTATATTGAGTTTATCTTTTTTTTTTTTTTCTTTTTGTAGTCAATACAAAAAATGCATATCCCCAAGGAGAGATTGACGTAATTCAAACAAAATAGGTAAGTTTTGTTGGCCGATTTGTGTAAGGATGTACTTATTGTTTTTTTTTCCTCAATAGATGTAAATACTAGCTTAGAATGAATCTTGATGAGTTTTGAGTAAAATACGCATGTTTAGAATGAATCTCAAGTACGAATTGTTGGTTTGTGGATAGAGGAATTATTATCTAACCATGATCTTTTTATTGGAAGATTTATGTATATTTTTTTTTTTGTTTATGGGTATTTAGAATAAGTACTCATGAAAGTACTAATTGATATCTGTGAAGAGGAGAAATGATTATTAATATTATAGAAGTGGTTTGGTATTTCTGATTGTAGTTTTGGAGAAGTGGGTGGCTCCATATGAGTGTTGAATATGATAATTTTAATTATTGTTCTATGGAAGTGTGTTGTCGATATACAAATGTTGGTTAATGTGTTGTTGATATGATAGTACTCTTAATGTAGTCATTGAATCTTCTGTACCAGCATCTAGGAGACTGCTTAAGACCATAGATGGACTTATTTAAAAGACAGTAGAGGTCCTCTTTTCCCTTTTATTCAAAACCCTTTGGTTGAACCATGTAAATAGTCTCATCTAGCCATGTAAGAAAGTTGTCTTTACATCTAGTTCGTCTAATTCAAGGTTGTATTGAGCAACTAAGGATAATAAGAGTCTAATTGAGGTTTGCTTTACTATAGGTGAAAAAATCTCAGAATAGTCAATACCTTCCCTTTGTGTGAATTTTTTAACCACTAATCTTGCCTTATATCTAGGCTTTTCTTATTTAGAAGTGTCTTCCTTCAGTTTATAGATCCATTTAGATGCTATTGGCTTGCATCCTTTAGGAAGAGGACCTAGGGTCCAAGTGTTATTAACACTTAGTGATTGCATTTCGTCACACATAGCTTCAATCCAATTCCTAGCATCAGGGCAGTTTACTGCCTCTTTAAAGTTAGCTGGTTCTTGGTCATTTGGGACTATAATTGCATTTAAAACTAGGTTCAAGCTTCAGTATGTTCTATCAGTTTTCCTGTAGTTTCCTTTTCCTCTTCTGAATCATTAGGAGGATCATGATTAGTGGACTTATCTTTAGAAGCCTCCATCTCAATTCTAGTAGTATGACTTTTAGGCATCTCAATTGTAGTCTTCTATTTCTGCATAATCATTTCATTTTATCTAAAAATGACATCTCTGCTGACCACAAATCTTTTCTCAATAGAATTCCACATTTTAAAGCCCTTTACACCTTCGGTGAACCCTACAAACATACATTTCACAACCCTAGACTTAAGTTTTCCCTGATTTTGATGTATGTATCCAACACATCCAAATACCATTAGGTCATGGAGGATGTTTGGACCATTTTTCTTCAAGAGTTAAGAAGTTTAGGGATGTATGTGGGCACCTATTTAAGGTGTACACTATATAGCTTGCAACTTCAGCCTAGTACTTTTCATTGAGAATGACATCTGAGAGTAAACATATGACATTTTCCATAATAGTCCTATTAAGCCTCTTTGCTACCCCATTCTGTTGGGGTGTATATTTGACTGTTCTGTGCCTAGTTATGCCCGATTCTTTACAAAATTTATTGAATTCTCACTACAAAATTCCAGCCCATTATCTGTGTAAGCCCTTGTCCCTTTTTCTTTTGTTTATGCTTAGCATCAACCGAGATAAGTTAGCTTATGTACCTAAATGAATAACTTGGATTGTAGACCTAAGAAAATTCTAATTCTAAGTGTTGGAATTAAAGTTGGAAATTACTTAACAAATACAAGTTCTTTTAGAAATGTATTAATACATGTTATTATTGAAACAATTTTTCATGATTGGACACTTGTATAGTGAACATGACTTGTTATTAGCTAAGGGTTACAAGGAAAGAAAGAACAAATTTTGTAGGAAATGCAAGTTGGCCAAGAGGGGTGTTGGAGTTGTTTGATTTTAAAAAAACATTTTTGGATTAATTTGCTAAAATATAAAATTATTTTAACTTGATAATTCTTGTAAGGCTACAAAGGATAAAAATCCACGTAGTAAGGCAAACAAGCTGTTGGGTGGAGGACTTTGATTGGAGTAAAAAGTGTGCAGCTTCGGCCAGAAACTTAGGGTCTGAAGAATACGATGGTTCTCCCAAAATTCTCGTGCAAAAGCTTCCATATTTAAACCAGATTAAAGCTTATTGAGTTTTGAGTCTATTCTAGGGTTTTGCAAGTGATTTGGGATCAAAAAACTGGAGAAATCGTGAAGATAGTGAAGGTTGCTCGAAAAATTGGAAAATCCGAGTAAGGTGTAGTCCAGGAAAGATTATGAGTACTAGAATACGAGTTAAGAGCTGTAATTTTGAGGTTAGTTATTTAAAGGTTTATTAACATATTTTATGAAGGATGTACAAATTTTTGTTTTAAGTTGAGTTAAAAGTTGGTTAAAATAAAACCAGTATTTTCTCGAACAGGGTAGCAGCAGGCCATCCACCCCCTAAGGCTACCAGCCCCACCAGTGCGCCTCCTGTCGTGTTGGTGCCCCTCAGCACGCCTTAGTCAATCCAACCCTACCCACCCACGGCCAGCCTCACCCACCCACGCCCACAGCCCGCGCCCATGCCCATTTTTATTGCCCAATTGCTTGTTTACTTTTAGCATTTTGGGTGTTGGTGAACATTTTTGAATCCCAATTAAGTTTTTCTTGTTATTTTGACCCTAAAATGAATACTTTTGGATTTAAAACTAATTTTTGGGCCATTATGGGTAATGTGAGGAAAATGAACTTAAGGAGCAAAATATGAATGTTTAGGTGTTAAAATGAGTCAAAGTCGTTATATTGAATCACTATGGGCTGTTTAGGGTTGATTTGACCTCTTGTGAGTGTCTAGTAATCTTAGGACTTTATTTCAGGCCAAATTGAGGTTGGAAAGGCTTACAACCCAAAGAGCTCGTGCCAGTGATAGTGAGTGGTTTACTTTTGAATGTTTTGATATAGAAACTAATTATATATTATAGTATGTTATGATTTATGAAATGTGATGGCATGATCTGTTTTACTTGACTGATATTTCAAAAATGTTTAAAGCATGATTTCTAAACTCTTGATAGTTTTATACGATCTTGATTTATCAAAATATAGTTTGAAATAAGAGTTTACATACTTGTGATTTGTATGATTTTTATGAAAAGCCTCTTGATGGTGGAATCAAGGTTGCGAAAATGGTTTTAAACTACTGATTCTTGTACCGAGAGATGGTTAGTTTCCCGTGCTACTTGAATGTGTTTCAGAAGCATTGCTAAGGCGATTAAGGGCCTATCAGGGTCAGATGTGGCCAGAGTATACCGGAAATTCCAGAGGAACCTGCGCCTGTAGCGCCACCCAGGCTATCAGGGGGTTACCACCGGGGTCAGATGTGGCCAGAGTATACCGAGGAGTCCAAAGTAACCTGGGTCTGTGGTGTGTATCTATGCTTAGCCTTGAAGCAGCTATGCTTGCACGTATGACCTTGTGATTTGGTTTACACCGTGGGGGGCATTCTTTATCCAGAGTAATCCGCCGTTGTAAACAAGTATTTGGGTACAGAGTGGTGTGGTATTCTGATAACGACTGAATGTTTTATAATATGCTTATGAGAGTTGATCATGCCACTGTTTTACCAGCACATGTTCGAGATGTTGTTGAATCTTTTATACTTGGCCAATGTTTTATTGAATGATTTAATTACTTTTATTGATGATTTAGAAAGCGATAACTTCCGTTTATATTAAATTACTACTCAATGGGCATTAGCTCATGCTTTCGATATTTTATGTTTTTCCCCCAAGTAGCGTTAAAGTTCCGAAAACACGCTGAGCTGTTTACTGCCACACGACAAGAGTCTCCTGCTACACTGTAGTCCCCGCACTGTTGTAAATAGATTGCATATCACAAACCTTACGTGTCATGGTTTTGGGAGTATGGGACAAGTGGAGTTTTTTGGTTGTGTAATGTTTAAAAGTGTTTCTATTGTGTCTAAACTTTGTTCATGGTTTGTATATAACAGGAGATGGAAAGTTTATAAAACTTGTTTGTGGATATCGTAATATGGAAAATGTTGAATAGAAATTAAATGTACTAAAGGATTATTGTGTAACTGTTCAGACTTAAGCACGGGTTAAGTTGGTTAGTAAGATGCTAAATGTCATTAGGGGAGGTGATGTTAAGCATCTTTACACCCCTTTCTAGATTAAGTGGGTAATCTGGGAGGGAGTGTGACAATCTATTCTTAGGTATTTGATTTTCTTAGAGATTTGCTTCTCAATAATTAATTTTCATTCTTTAAATTTGTCAAACACTTGGTCTTTTGATTTAAAAAAGAAAACCCAACTTTTCCTTGAGAAGTCATCTATAAAGGAAAGTAAGTACCCCGAGCCACTTTGGCTAGTTGTTGGAGCTAGTCCCCAAAGATCTGAGTGGATGTAGCCAGAAATTGCTTTTGTTGAATGTTGTGCTTTGGTAAAGCTATGTCTGGTTGCTTTCTCCAAAACACAATGTTTATGAAAGGTTAAATTGTCTGAAATTCCCTTGGGTAGAATTCCCTGTTTAGACAAAGCTTCCAGCCTTTTAGCACTTATATGAGACAGCCTTTTGTGCCATATGTCAGCCTCTATCATATCATTTGATGTGGCAACATATACCTCTGTCATCATTTCAACACCTCTGACCACAAACAAGTCATTAACTTTCTCCCAAAAAACGACCACCTTTGAGTCTTTTAGAACCTCAAGTGTTCCACCCTTACCCTTGTACTCACACCTAATTGCATCAAGCATTCCTAAGGAAATTAAGTTCCTCTTGGGTAGTGGAACATGTCTCACATTTTTTAGTAGTTTAACAGTCCCATCCTTGGGTTTCATAGAGACAGAGCCAATGCCTTCAATTTTACAGCCTTGGTTGTTCCCCCTGTAAACCATTTCTCCATCAATTTTCTTATAGGTGTTAAACTAGGGTCTCATAGGTATCATGTGGTAGGTGCATCTTGAATCCAAGACCCAATCATGTTTCCCAAGGGGGTTAACATGATTGGCCAAGTCAAGTGTTGAGGCTAGTGCATTAGAGTAGATGTAGAAGCCTTTTACAATAGAGGCTTCTGGCTACTTGCCTTTGGACTCTTTTTCTTTCTCCTGATTCTTTCTCTTAAGAATGAAGCAGTTTTTAATCAAATACCCTTTTTTTTTGCAATATTTTCATTTAACTTTCTATTTTGGCCTGTTTTCTTCTGAATGTTGTTGTTTTCTGTCCTTTGACTAGTTTGGTTTGAAGTTTCCCTTCACAAACAACCCTTCACCACTTGGTTGTTCCTTTTTAACTGTTTGCAGCTCAATTTCTCTTGTTCTTAGGGCAGAGATAATTGCATCAGTAGACATACTGTCCCTTCCCTTCAATGCATTATTTATTTCCCTATAGGATTCTGGTAAGGAATTTAAAAGCACGTATGCCTCATTCTCATCTACTATTTTCTCCGCAAGATTCTTAAATTCAGCAACAATTCTTTTGAATTCATCTAGATTATCAGAAAGTGGTTTTGATGAATCCATTTTAAGAGTGAAAAATCTCTCCCTAAGGTACATTTTATTAGGAAGATCTTTAGTAGAATAAAGTCTTCCCATTTTGTCCAAATCCTATATACTGTATCATGATGAAGGACTTGCCTTAAAACATTATCACTTAGGTTTAGGACTAACGTACCATAGGTTGCTAGCTCTCAGTCTTCTGTCTCCCGAGCTATAACATTGTTTGGTAGAGTGGATAAATCAAGAAGAGCCTTGGGAGTCTTCTGTTGACCAAGAATGACTCTAATTTTAGCTTTCTAAAGGCCAAAGTCTCCATTGCCATCGAATTTCTCCACCTCAAATCTTGCTACTGCCATTTGAGTATGAATCTTGAATATTGATTCTCTAAGAACTGAAATCTTTAAGTATTTTTTGCTCTGATACCAATTTGTTGGGCCAACTTATTATTTTGAGGCCCAAACAAAGAGGATAGATTAATCCAATTTGGTGTGGTAGGTGAAATGCAAGGCTGAGGAATGACCACACTTACCAGCTCTAATTGCCACACGTGGAGAAACCACTTACTTGGATTTAAGGCTGATGGAGAAAACGTCAGGTTAAATAAAACTCTCTCTCTCTAAGCACTCGATTTCAGAAATGTTCTCACCTCTCTCTAACCCTTCAATGTTCTTGACAAAATTTACAGAGAGTGAAAAGGAGATTCAAGCATGCAATGGAGTTAAGATGAAGAGGAAGAAGAGTGCAACACAAGCATGTACGTGGTTCGACAAGGTGATGCCTACATCCACGAGAAGGGAGCTAATTCATTTGTTGAAGACTACAAAGATAAGTTTTCTATCTTCTATTACAGATTTTGTACAAAACAGAAGTGAAAATCTATAAATGATTTTAATTAACACTTATATATATGATTACAAGTCTGTTAAAGAAAGAAAAAGTAGTCGTTGAGCTGTTGAGATTATTTTTCTTCAGGCACTTAGATTTATTGCTTTAATGTTGATTAAATTTGTAAGGGCTCGTTGTTTTGGGCATTTAATCTTGCTATCGAGTCTGTAAGTCCGTGTCTAGGTTGTTGGCAAGAGTTGCTAAGCATGGAGATTAAGTTTGGAGCAAAACAGACAAAAGATCGAAGCAGGGTATTGTATTCTATGTTGGAGCATAACGCACAGGGTTGCAGCATTATGCTTTATCTACGGTATAGAAGCCTATTAGCCGAGATTTTAAATCATTGTCACCTACAATTTTCTGACGAAACAAATGATATGTCTTTAACGAGCCTAAAACCTATACTAAAATGGGTAGTACAAGCAGTAAGTACAGGGTCAAGTCCACAGGGAAACTACGAACTAGCAAGGTCAATTGAAAAATTCTATGCAATAGGGATTTTGTTGTGAAAGTAACAAATTAAAAGAAAGCATGCAATATATGTAAAGTTCGAGACGAAAACAGACTACGAAATTGAATTGAATTTATCAATAAAAAGGCTCTTGGGGATAGTTCATTAGGTTCAAATTCTTTCATCGAAATTAATGAAAACTCATTCAACTCCATAAAACCTATTAGTGAAACCTAATAGCCCGATTAATCAATTAAGGGTTTTAATCCAATTGACCCTAAACTAGTCTTAAACACTTCCTTCTAAGCGAGATTCATGTTTAGTACTAATTCGCATTAAGAATTGGGTTACTTTTCTGTGACATCCTATGAATTGGAAAGTCTAGACTCATAGCATGATTAATTAAGTGAAATTAAACTAGAGCAAACAAGTGTGACTTCAGAAAAAGTCTTAGCGAACAAAAACATTTCTAATTCTCGCAACCTATTTTACACTTACACAAAGACGCCGTGCAAAATTCACATAGAAGAATCTAATAAACTTTATTTGTTAGATCAATTCTATCAAATTCCATTCAAGATAAACACAAATCACACCCAAGAGTTCATAGAGTTGAATATAAACAATTTAACATCCTCAAGAATTTGAACTAAACTATTATTCCCAAGATAGAAGGATTATCTAGCCTTGAATCATCTTTGATCAACAATAAAAGTTTGAGAAATTGAAAGCAATAATAAAAGTAATTGAAGGAAGAAAGAAAGAATAATGTAAAACAAATGAAAAACTCTCTAATTCGCTCCCAATTGTGGCTCAAAATTGTCCTCCTCTCAGCTAGAAAAGGAAAATTCTTTTTATATCAGGATAGCAGCGTTGCAACGCTTCCAAGAGCGTTGTGACACCCTTGTCCATGTAGACCCCAAGCATTGAGGTAGAGGTGCGGCACTAGCACAACACTGCATTGCGCGCACGCGAAAGCTCCATGTCTATTAGAAGTCGTAGCGTTGCAACGCCCTAGCCAGCATTGCCGCTGGCCAGTTTCGATTACTTTTGTTTATAGCGATGTGTTTGAGCGTTGTAATGGCGTCACAATGCTTTGTGCTTGTCCCAAAAGGAGTGCCTATTGCCTTTCAACGTCACGTAAGTGACGAGGGAGGGTTGCAACGTTACCCTTGATGTCTGACTTGTAATTTTTCTGACTTCTTTCAACTTGATGCATCTAACTCCCATTTTTACTCCATTTTGGCCGGTTCTACATATGAATGAAATCTTTATTCCTCGGGATTGACTTACCTACAAAATAGACAATTTATGCATAAGAACCACTTAATAATAGCGGAAATAAGGATAGAATATTAGCTTTATTTGAGAGTTAACAAAGCCCCAATATTGCAATACTCGATAACAACATTGCAACACTGCAAAGAGCGTAGCATTACGCTACAACAATTTCCCAGACCAACGTTGCTACACTCAGGCGGAGCATTGCAACGTTCCAAACATTAGACGCGCGGGTACAAACGGTTCCAAGGTCATGGGTTCGTCCTCAGAGCGGTTTTTTGGAGCAATTTTTGAATTAATTTTGAATTTTTGTTATTTTTTGTTGTAACTAATTAAATTAATATAAATGCTATGTTGTTTTAATTATTTTTTTAGGATTGCCAAAATTTGGTTTATTTTCGCTATTTATTTAATTTCATATGTGATGTATGATTAAATTTATATGTTACATAATGTATGTCATATAGTTTTATAATCCCACCTTAGGATAAACATTAATCACGCATCATATTTGATGTAAATGTTATATTGTATAGTTGCGTGATACTATAAGTATGCACATGCATCTTGATTAATATAAATGATAGCATATTTTATTAAGTATATTCATGCATCATACTTTATTATAAATGTTATATATTTTTTGTGGATATGTTTCATTTTCATTAGTGAATAATATAAGAGTTATATTTTATACGATGAAAATGAAATTACATTGAGCATGAGATTACTTAATAAATATAATTGTTATATTTAATTAATGTAATTAGATGCATTATTATAGTTTTTAATATTTCATTTTTTTAAAAGTTATAAGTTTAATGAATTAGATTAAAATCTAAAATCAAGTGTTACATGCAAACAAAGATTTTAATTAATTTTAAATGATTTAAAATTAATTCACTTAGACTTATGTTAAAAATATTTCTAATATGATTAAAAAGAGGTTAATCTTTTACTCTTCTTTTAGTAGGATTAATTGGAAAGAATAAAAGATTAAATGTATAGAATAATTGTCTAAAAGAGACCTTTGTCTAAGGAAGGTTTTGTCTAGGATTGGGGTATGTAAGTTGATGGAAACAGAATACCTTTACCTGGAAACTGACCTAAAAGGTGAATTAGACAAATCTTTAATAAGCATCTGATACATGATTTAGTTTATTAACGTGTTTAATAAGCAAGAATCATATAGTATTAAACTATCCAATATAAGAGTTATATTAGGCCAATTTAATAATGGATTTAGATAAATTATTAGCCTAATTTACTTAAGTAAAGAACTCTAGGTCTAAAACACTTCGTAGGAGGAAAATTGATATATGATATGTCAATTTTCTTCACAGTCTCCTTAAAAATTCACATCGAGAGATCTATGCTTGGCATCAAGACACCGTTTGCACGTGTCTCCCATTAGGAAGGTGTTTGTATAGATCAATACCAAGGTGAATGGAGAAAGTGTTTATAGTAAGTGGAAGAGTGACGTGTGTCAACACATCCCACAGTCTCTTTCATAGTTTATTGTGAAGTTTCTGCTTGGTTTCGTGGTACCATTTGCTTGTGTTCTCCTTCAAAAAGTGTTTGCATGAGATTGATCACAAACTCCAGAAATGGATAAGATTTCTTTAGTTTTTGTCTGAATCGGTTTTTCCATTTAGTTGGCTCATTGGGGCGAAACTCTAAGGTCTAAAATGAAGGGTTATACTTACAAGAAATTTTAAGCAAGTTAACAATTTCTTGACCGAACAATAGTGACTAATCATTAAAGGAACAAGAGTTAGTTTGATATAACGATTAGTTGAGAATGTCTCAATTCAGTGAAGGGATAATTGATCACCTTTTGGTGACTTTTACTCTAACTCACTAATATAAAATTATATGTCACATAAGATACATTAAAATTTTGCTAAAATTGATTGGTTTTAATGGGTTTTTTCATATAACTAATATAAATAATTTGTATGATTTCGGCAAAGTTCAATTATGACTAACACTACTGTCAATCTTCTAAGTGTTGATAAACTAACTGGTGATAACTACACTAGTCGGAAAAACACAATCAATATTGAACTCATCATTGATGACCTGAGATTTGTCTTACTTGAGGATTGTCCTCAAGTTTTCGCTCCAAATGCACCTCAAAATGTTAGGAATGCATATGAGAGGTGGATGAAGGAAAATAAAAAGACCAGAGTGTATATTTTTGCCTATTTATTTGAAGCTTGGCAAAGAAACATGAATTTATGTTCATTGCATGCAAAATTATGGATTAATTGCGAGAGAGGTTTGGACAACCGTTTTTACAGATCAAGCACAACGCTCTAAAGTTCATTTTTAACGCCTGGATGCAAGAAGACACATAAGTTCAAGAACATGTTAACATAAGTTTATTTAAAGTTCATTTTTAACACTTCCACTAAGAAGTTCCATAAAAGTGAGGCTAGGGGAAGAAAGCTAACCCTGTTGCAAACCAGAAGGGCAAGAAAGTCGAGGTTTCCAAAGAAAACTGTTTCTACTGCAACCAGGAGAGACACTGGAAATAGAATTGTCCTAAGTATTTGGCGAAAAAAAGAAGGTCAAGCAAGGTGATGGAGTAATCATGCAATTAGCAGAAGTAATTAGGATCTTAAGCACTTTAATTCCATCAATTTTAGCATAGAAACATGCATGTTCATAATAAGAAAAATAGGGTTTTAAGATTATCTTTGTTAAACTCTTCAATTCAACAACTCTAGCTGGAATTTCCTTTTCAAAAGGTTGTGAACCACCACTTGATCTTCTCTACTATTCTCTAGGACCTTAGATTGAGTGGTAGGACCAAAAATGAAGTTGAATTAAGGAAGATAGGAGAGGATTTCTGGTGTTAGGAGAAGAACTTGAGAACAACCCTTGTTTTTTGCTCAAAACCAAATTGTATGTCTCAGAAAACTAAGTCCTTTCTTGGTTTTTGTCTTATCATACAACTAAGTATATGTGCTTTGAGTGGAATTGTTGGTGGATTAAATGAAAAAAATCCCACTTAATCAAAGGATTTTTATCAATTTAATATTTTAATTTAATTTTCAAAAGAATCAAATTAAAACAAAATTGATTTTAAATATTTGAATTTTCATAAAATTCAAAAAAAAACAATTTTAAATAGAACTAATTCAAACAATTAATTTTAAATAAAATTTAATTAAATAATTAAATTAAAAATAATTTAATATCCAATATTAAATTATTAAATCACCAATTCCACAATCATGAATCCTTATTCATGCAATTAATATTTAAATCAAATTTAAATATTATGTAATTCTTCAATTTTGTTTAATTCAATAATTAAACGTGTGATTATAACGTATATAATTAGAGATTCCTTTAATTTGAATTTGAACGTTTAAAATTCTCTCATCATGCTATTCTAAGGTTTAATCCGTTTGTGAGCTAGTAGGGGGACTTAAGGGACATACAGATCATAGGCTCCAAAGATCCAAGATTAATTCACTAAACTCTTTAAACCGAATTAATCAACATTCGTTAACTATCGGTCACTCTACTAAAGCCTAGTAGTTGCACTTCCCTCACTGTAGATATATTTCTGTCCATTTGATTTAATCATAATCAGCAAGTCAACCTTTCATAGGTTGTTCGTAATAATGACTGGGTCAAGAGTTGTTTTACTCTCGAGATTACATCTTGTTCCTTAAGTCCCACTGATCCTCTAATGAACAATTGGTTTGTGATCTAATCACCAAACCGAGTCCCTCTCAGACTAATGAGAGGGTGGGACTCCTTATTCAAGACCCGAAGTCAACACTTAAGGGAACACGTTCTCTACTATCCCTAAAACGGGTAGGAGTGAACTCCATCTTGTAGCTTATGTTCCCAACTATCTACCCAATCTTACCCTTGAAATGGGATGCTCATTGAGCCGACGCTGTTGAGCCAACCTTCAGCCATGAAAATATAAGGATAATCTCGAATAAACAAGAGTTCATAGTTAGCTCAGAATTAAGGTCAAGTTACCTTGGTCATCACTTTGAAATAGCCAGTTTTAAACAGTAAACAGTATTATAAACTAAGAGTGACTTATTTTTTGTCCGATCTTATATAAGCTTTTTGTATAGGACGCCTCCACTCACATGTCTCCACATGAACAATTCAGGATCACATTGTTTGTATTAAATACAAAGTGGGCCACATCCGATAGTGTTTCCAAAATAAGGTACCAAACCTTATCCGTATATTTATAGACCATTTTGACTATCTACTTGAACTTGATCCACTCTTATGTCTCCACATAAAGTTCAAGTACCCATGTAACAACTATGAATCTTAGTTTATCGAATTTAGTGCAATTTACATATTCAATAACAGTTTTATTGAACAAAACAACAATAATATCTTTATTGTGAATAGAATATGTTTACTTTTACAAACATTTTGAAATTCAATTTGAACACTTCAAATTGAAATTGGCTTTTCTTGTTGTAGTGTAACGCTACACTGTTCATAGCATTGCTACGCTAGACATCAATGTCGCAACGCTATGTACCGCAGCGTAAAGCACAACGTAGCTACACTATGTGTTACATTCCAGCACAAAATGTTATCCTCTGCATCGAACATCATTCAATTTGCTTTGATCTTACTCTTATTCATCAGTAACACTTGCTAGTCAACAAGACACGGACTTACAAACTCGATAATAGAATTTCAGTGCCCAAAACAATGGGTCCTTACAATTTTGATCTCATCAAAAAGTAAACTAGGGTGCAAAATTTCAAAAACATCTATTTCGCAATCCCAACATTTATAATGTAGAAATTCACCCACCTTTTCTCTTATTTTTTTTTCAAAATTGAAAATCAAAAGAACAACCTAACTTTGATGCCAATTGAAGGAATAAAATTCCTCATGGAAGTGTGTGAACGTCATACCAATGACATTGAAAAAGTCAAAATACAGAGAAGCAAAAGAACAAAAGTACAGGATAAACAATTGCAATTAAGCATGCTTAGATAGAGAGGAAGAGAGAAGAAAGTAAACTTAACCTTGTTGACAAAAACAAATAAGACTTTAGGGGGTGTTTGATAAATGGGTATAAGTTGTTGGGTTGGGTGGGTATTTATTACCCATGTTTGTTAAGCCCATAAAGAAAAACTGTGGGTTATCACATTTTTTACCTTCTCAAAACTAACCCTAAAAACCAGTGATATTTTCATTTTCTTCACTCTTCTCTCATCTTTGCCATTTGGATTCTCCCCCAGATTTTATTTTTTTTAATTTTTTTTAAATTTTTTATTTTTTTTTTAAATTGTCAAACCTTTGGAATGTCATTTTACAAAAATTTTACAAAAAATTGATATGATGATTTGGTTCATTGTTTTTGTTAGATTTTTCCAAGGACCGATCTTATTTATGTTATGTTCTATATGAGGCCCTCACTGTGTTATATTATAAGTATAAAAAAGAACATATATTTTGTGATTTTTTTTTTTGGAAACAGCCACATGTTCGGTTATTTCATATTATTTTTGTGATCGTATGAAAAATGTTACTGTACTACATCATAATCTCACCATCATAATGAAATAAAAGGTAATTATCCTATGTACAATTTCAATTCTACATAAACTATCCATATTATATAAAAATAAACTGTATGATATGTGAAATAATAATGTTAGTTAGCAAGATTCAATATATACATACAATATACCAATTAATAATTTGGATAATTACCTTCAATATATATACATACATTCAATATATATACGTACAATATACAATATACCAATTAATTGAGCAGCAATATAAAATGTATTTTGTTGGTATGTTTTACAGATTGAAGAGAATTAGAATTATTACAGTTTTTGAAAAGAATATATGAAAAATAATCTATTATATTCTACAAATTGAGAAAAAAAAATTGAGATTATCCAGTTTATGTCATAAATGATTTGAGAAAATACGTGTATATTTGAAAATTAATCAACAATAGCAAAGCATAAAACTAAAAAATAAAAGAATGAAAAATAAACAGAATATATTAGAACTAATCTCATTCACAAAAAAACTACATCAGATCTTCCAACTCAACTCAACTCAACTCTGCACAACAAACACAGACAATAATTACCAACTCAACTCAACTCTGCAAACAAATACAGACAATTTAACTCCCCAGATAATTTAACTCTCCAGATAATAATTACCAACTCAACTCAACTCGACTCTCTACTTTTATCACATACCAAACACACCCTAAGTCTCTTTCAAGTCTAGAACTTCTCAATCGGAAAGTTGAATCCCATAGAGCCCCCTTTCTCTTCGATCCACAGAGACATAATGGAGGACTGGTGACAACAGTTCATCATGGAAGAAAGGATTCACTAAACCGAGATCACTAACTAATACTAATCTAATACTAATAGAATAGAAAGTAACTGTCTTTTCTATTTATGTTCCCCAATTTCGTTGCTACCACGGGCTTTACGCAATAAATCAGATCATATAGATATCCCTTCAACATAACATACGTCATTGAAAGGATCTCAGATACCTATCAAAGCATAAAAGCCAAAATCTTTCAAAAAGTGGATTCCTATTCAAGGAGTGCATAACCACATGGATAAGCTCACAATAACCCGTCAATTTTGGATCTTGGATGCAATACATTGGAATCCTGAAGCACCACCACGAACGCTACCGCGCGTTCACCTGCGGTGCGGTAAGGCACCACCCAGTTGTGCCAGCAGCCAACTCCGGCGTGTCAGCTTAGTTATCCTCATCAAGCCACTTACTTAATGTCTAGCTTCCCAATAGGTATGTAGGATTGGTATGCCAACCCTAGAGGAAGTGAATAAGGTTTCTTAAAACTAATTAGAACTTTTTCACTAAGTGGGCCCAATTAAGTTAATTAATAAACTTTTTGCTAGAAAGTAATTTAAACAATAAATTTAATTCAAAATAATTAATAAATTAATAATACTACTTTAAAGCACCCAAGTTGATTCTAATAACAAGATTGATAATTGATATAGAAATTCAAGAACAACCTATCAAAATAATCCAATATGAGCAATTAATTTCAAGAACAAAAATTGCAATTAATTTCAAATAATAAAATATAATAACAAATTAATTACAAAATTAAATAGGAGAGGAATAGAGAAATCGACATCGAGAATTTTAGTGGTTCAACACAACTAGCCTACATTCACTTCCCAAGCTCCTCTTGGGTATATCACTACGAACTTGACTCTTTCCACGACTTAGAATCGAACCACTATAACATTCCTTTTACGGGCGCAAGAACAAACTTGATCGTTTCCACGGTTGAGGATCAAACCGTTATAAAATTTGTGTTATGGCTTCAAGAGTAATCCTTTAGATAGATTTAGAAATGAAGAACAAGATGAGAGAAACTCTTTAAAAGAGTGGATTTACAAATTGTAGCACTCAACAAATTAATCCTCACAATACAATAAATCTTTCAAGAATAAGATGAAAAGAAAAATTTAAAAGCTTTGAGAGAATAATAATGGTGTAGTTATTGTACAAATATGGAGAAGATGAAGCTTTTAAAAAGAGAAAAAAGTTGTTGGAAACCACATTTAATTTGAACCATTAGATCTTGAAAAAGAATAATCAATGGTGGAGATTTTTCCTTTTTTGTTCAACTGTCGTTAGACACAAACAAAAAATAATATTAAATTCATTTTCTTTTTAAAAATCCATCGAAAAGAAAAAGCAATCGTGTGTCAAAATACTAGCCGTTAGACACAAACATTAAATAATATTAAATTCATTTTCTTTTTAAAACAAATCCAAAAATCAAAAGCCCACCATGTGTCATTTATTTTATGCTCCAAATGTCACCTTTTAATTGGTCTACTTTGATGAGAAAAATTATGCCACATCATTAGCTCGATATTTTTCCATTAAGCTTGTTTCAACCATATTTCTTCATTTGAGCTTCGATTTGAGTGATTCAAATTGCGTTAAAATCGCTATTCTAAGCTCTATGCAATGGACACTTCAAAACACTCTAATTATTAAAGAATAAAAGCATATTTGTTATCATCAAAATATTAATTAATAATTAATTAAGATTAATGGCCAAAAAACCAACAACCTCCCCCTTTTTATGATGACAAACAACAAACAAAAAAAAAAAAAATCAAAGAGGTACGTGACATGAAATATATACTTGAATAACAATCAATACTCATACATATTTTCAATTCACTTGAAAACAATTGTTATTTCATTAATAACACTCTATCTGGTTGTCTCGATGATCTCTTTCTTGTATTGCTGACTACTCTCATTGAACGAAGCAATTCCTCTACGCCCATGTATGTGCTTGTGTGATGAGTTTTGTATTACTTATTTTTTTTCTATTACCTATTTCTCGATGCATGACCTCTTCTTTGATCCTTTAGCTGCTTCTCCTGGTTGACTTCTGGCTTTTCTTCCTTTCCTAGTATCTTTTGAAGTCTATTCTTGGGTTGATGCTCAATCTGTTGGGGATGATGCCCTAAACTCTCGTTGGGTCTTGTAGTTTATAAACACTATTTTGAATAAATGCTTGTGATGTAATAATATATGATATTTTCTTCAGTGTTGTCTATGAAACATGAGATGTTTTATTTGTTTTACCACAAACCAATAAACTAAGATCCTTGGTTGTCGTTGTAACTTAAGCATGTATGTGGAGACATACAGGTAGATCATGCCTTAAGTGATAACCAAAATGGTCTGTAGTATATGGATATAGGAGGGAAACCTTATCTTGGGGACACTACGGATGTGACCCGCTTTATAGAAGAGTTACAAGTGTTGTGACTTGCTACAGATGGTCTGATCCTAATCATTCATGTGAAGACATGCAAGCGGGGGCGTCCTATACAAAGGAGTTTGTATAAGATCGGACCACAAAGTGTTATAGTCTCGTTATATAGTGTCGTTCATGACAAAGACTTCACTTCACTAGGATGACCATAGGTAACATCACCTCAATCCTGAGTCAGTTGGGAATTCCTGCCTTTGAAAGCGATCTTTTGATTTGCATGGGTGCGAGTGGCCAGATTGCCAACTCAAACCTACCACGTTGAGGATTCGTCTAATTTGGGAGCTGGGAACTTAACTATACAAGATGGAATTCACTTATTTCCCGAAGCAGGGGTAAGTAGATAGATTGCTCCCTTAAGGGCTGATTTTGGGGCTTGAACAATGTGGCGCCACACACCTTCTCATGGCCCAAGAGGTGTCCACCATATTAGGACTATATTATATTGTTCATTAGAGGGATTAGTGGTACTTAAGAAGTTAGATGTAACTATAGGGGCAAAATAGTAAATTGGCTCAGTTCTACTTACGAGTATCTGTGAAGGGTTATCGTACTGTTGACTGGTTATATCGATGGAAACAGAAATATATTTGTGGTGAGAAAGGCATAGTTGTCGGTCTTTAATGGAGTGTCTGGTAGTTAACGAATGGTGGATCTCATGGTTAAAGAGTTTAGTCAGCTATTCACGTATCGTTGGAGCTTCAAGCCACAGGTCCATAAGGTCCCCTTGGTAGCTCAATGGATTTAAGTTGAGAATCAGTTTTTGGGTCAGCTTGAAGTGTTCAAATTGACAAGAGGGAGTTTGATTATATATGATATAGTTGACATGATGTATGAGATACATTAATTGGAGGAAAATGATATAAATATGATTTATATCTAATGGAGGAGAAAAGGACTATGGTTTATATGTTGCATATGATGTATATTAAAACTATAGGTTATAAATATAATATGATTATATTTATTTATAATTAAATAATTATGAGATAATTATTGGTAGTTTTTTCTCCATAATCGTACGTGAAAGTGGGAGGTTGCATTCAGTTTTCATAACTGAAGGATAAAATAAAAATAGTTTTCATTTTTCAAAGAGATCGGATAATCGCCTTAGATTTATACACTGCTCATCGTCTAGTTAATGAGAGCCTACACGATAGCTCAAGTTTTCCTAAACGATCTTGTACACGCGTAGTCGACCTAAACGATCGTGTAGCTTTTACAAAGTGATTGCGCGCGAGAGCGATATCACCTAAATGATTGTCTAAACGATCAGACCCAATTTACTAAACGATTGTGCACCTATTTCTAAATGATCAAGCACCCGTCTATACGATAGACTCCAAATCTCTCCCATTTGCTTGGTTGTTGAATACGATCGTAGTTTCCTTCTCCCCTCTACCAAATCCAACAGAGCCCACACCTCCTGGATTCTCACACCGAGAATACCAAGGTCACTGAGTGGTGGTGTCCTCCTTGCTGCTTGTTCGTGTAGAAGATCGTTCGGTGGTGAGCGATGGCGAGATTTGGTGGACAATTAACTTAGTGATCACAATGACAGTGAGAGTTGTTGATATTGACGAGAGCGAGAGATAAAGGGAAGAAAAATTCTTCAAAGGTAAGTATCTTGTTCCTTTGTTATTTATTATTAAAAGCATGTCGTAGTTTGTTAGTAGATGCATAACTTGTTGTATGTTTGTGAATGCGGTATTTCTGTCACAATGAATTTGGAACGATCTTGCTTCCACCCATAGGTACTCTTTGATAAGAGTTCCTTCAATTGGTATCAAAGCCAGGTTCTGATATTCCAAATCCATTGTTTGTACAGAATAACATTTACACTCTTGGTCGATGAAGCATGTATGCACTCTGTTTAAATGTTAAATAATTTTGTGGATGTGGATTAATGGAGTTTTCTGGGATGATGCCTCTGATTATTTAATTCTTTTACATTCAAAGTTAATTGTAAGGGCCCCTGTGTTTTTTGGCATATTAACTTGCTATCGAGTCTGTAATTCAAAGAGTTTGAGTCACTGTAAGTCACTCGTGATGAGGCTTTAAGGCAAGAAGTTGCACTGTACTTCGAGGATGAAGACGACCAAGCATTGGTTAGGTCGTGTAAACGATGGGGTAAGCGATCGTTGAGTATGTGATACTCGGCAACATATTGACGCGCACGCACTAGACGATTGTGTAGCTCAGGAAGCTTCATCGCTTAGTTACTAACTATACGATCGCGGAGTAAATTGTTACTTAAACACTTGTTCTATGATCGTCTAGACGATCGTGCTTCACGTCTAAATGATCGTTTAGACTTGTGTGTTTGAGTTTGGTGCGCTAAACTATCAAGTGCATCATGCTTCATCGCATTGTAAATGGTACTCGATCGTAGCTAAACAATCGTGGATACCTGACCAGTTTACTAAACGATCAGGGAGGCTTCACTCAAGTGGTTCAAAACCCAATTTACTTGTGAACCGGTTTGCTTGATGGAGTTAATGTAATAGATAGAATTTTATTTCCGGGCCCATTAGTCTTTTGTGAATGTACATAGGATGTATGTTTGATTATATGTCATATGGTATGCCATATAGTTGAAATCCCACCTTAGGTTATGCTTTGGTCATGCGTCATCTCTATATTGTAAGAGTTATGATTAGAGTTTGCATGATTTAAATTACATAAGAGCATGCTCATGTATCTTATAATATATAGGTTATATTTATGCATGCATTAAGCATCAACATGCATCATCTTTATATTATAAGTGTCATAGTATAAGGGTGTATGAAAGCATGTTTGCTTTGTTCATTACAAGTATATAAGAGTTATATATAGTAATGAATGGACATTGCATGAAGCATGACACATAGGTTAAATTTATAAGAGTTATAAATATCTAGTTGTGCATGACAAATGTGTATGGGTTTTGGTTGTTTCTTTTATAAGAGTTATAAGGAAATTAAAACTAAAATCTATAAGAAAGACATGCATGCAAACTTAGGCTTGAATCATAGTTTTAAAAGTGTTTTAAAACTTGGTGGAGATAGACCTAAGATCACGGTTCTAATGAGATTAGCAACCTAAGGTTTAATCTTTTAATCAATTTAATAGGATTAAATTGACTAATAAAAGATTAAATATGTAGCAAATCTATCTATAAGGGACCTTTTTTCTAAGGCGGGTTCTGTCTAGGCTGGGGTATATTTAAGTTAACAAAATGAAACACCCCTACCTGGGAACCTACCTAGAAAGGTGAATTAGATAGATTTGATGCATGCATGCAAATTTGAGGACAATCTATTAAAGAATTTAATGGGCCTACTTAAACTTGTTTAATTTCAAAGACAATAGTTGTTTTTGAACAAATTAAACTGACTTAGATAAAATCAGTAGCCAGATGGTCTAAGTTAATGAACCCCTAGGTAGAACATTCAGTGGGAGGTACTTAGGATATATGATACTTCATTTAAACCTCTTCGCATTTCTCCCTTTATGTTCACACTGTGAGATCTATCCTCAGCCTCGTGACACCTTGGGAGTGTCCCTCTAAAGAATGGTGTTTGGGTAGGTCAATATCAAGGTGAATGGAGAGAATGTTCATAGTAAGTGGGAGCGGGACATGCGATAGCATATCCCACGGTCTCTCTCATTAGGTTGGATAACGTTTCTGTGCATCGCCTCGAAGCACCTTTGGAGTATCCTCTTATAAGATGGCAGTTTTGTACAATTCTTTATTTGATCTCCTATATAGGATAAGGTCGTTATAGTCTCTTATCCTAATATACTTTTTCCCTATGGTGGGCGCATTAGGGCGGGACTTTAGGGCCGAAAATGAAGGGTTACACTTACGCGAAATTGTTAAGGGCTAACAGTTCTGGACCGAAAAATGGTGACTGTTAGGGTCAGTTACAAGAGTTGTTTCTGCCTAATGGTTGAGAGAGTCTCATCCCAGCGAAGAGGCATCTGATCATCCCACCGGTGACGTTTTTTTTGCCTCGCTGGGGCATCATTACAAAATAAAAGTCTTTTCACTAAGAGTACTTGGAAACTATTTTGTTAAAACTAAAATTGGTGTTAAAATGTGGTATTGCATAGACTTATTAAACTTGCTCTGTTTTCAGCAACGTAATTATGGCTACAGCCACATTAGCTCTATTAAGCGCCGATAAGCTGATTGGCGAAAACTATGCTAGTTGGAAACACACGATCACAACCATATTAATCATCAATGACCTGAAGTTCATCCTAACGGAAGAGTATCCCCCTATTCCACCTCAGAATGCCACTCAAAATATTCGGGAGGCATATAAGTGTTGGACACGAGCGAACGAGAAGGCTCGAGCCAATATCTTAGCTAGTCTTAATGACGTTTTGGCCAAAAAACATGAGTCTATGGTCTCAGCGCGTGAGATCATGGAGTCCCTGCGGGGAATGTTCGGATAACCGTCTAGACAGCTCAAACATGAGGCTCTGAAATGCATTTTCAACTCTAAAATGGAAGAAGACACCTCTATTCATGAACATGTGTTGAATATGATGGTCCACTTCAACATAGCGAAGATGAATGGGTCACGCATCGATGAGGGCAGTCAGGTTAGTATAATCCTACATTCGTTTTCGGATAGCTTCTTGCACTTTGTCAGTAATGCGATTCTGAACAAAGTGGACTATACCCTTACAACTCTCCTCAACGAGTTGCAGAAAATCCTTGCTGAAAATTAAGGAGAAGAAGGTTGATGAGGCAAATGTTGTCTCGTCATCAAAGAAGTTCCATAAAGGTTCGACCTTAGGAACGAAGTCTACGCCTTTTACTTCTAACACTTCCAAGTGGAAGAAGAAGAATGGTGGTAAAGGAAAGGGGAAGGCACCTGCTAACCCACAACCTTTCGCCCAATGGGGAAGGTGACCAATGCCTGGAGACAAAGGAAAGTGTTTCTATTGTAACCAGGATGGGCACTGGAAGAGGAATTGTCCTCACTAGATCAAGGAGAAGAAGAATTTTAAAGCCAAGGCAAAACAAGGTAAATCTGATTTACTAGTTTTGGAAACCTGTTTAGTGGAGAATGATGATTCTACTTGGATTATTGACTCTGGGACCACTAATCATGTTTATTCTTCTTTTCAGGGGATTAGATCCTAGCGACAACTTGAGGCTAGAGAGATGACGATGCGAGTAGGCACCAGGCACATCGTCTCAACTATGGTAGTGGGAGGGCTCTAGTTGACTTTATAGAAGAAGTTTATCATTTTGAATGATGTTTATGTGGTTCACGAGTTAAAGAGGAACTTAATTTCATTAAAATGCCAGATTCAGTGTAATTATACTCTTAATTTTAATTTGAATAAAATGTTTATTCATAAAGATGGAGTTGAAATCTGTTTAGAAATCTGGAAAATAACTTGTATGTGCTAAGGTCGTTAGCAATGTGTTCCCTCTATAACATAGAGATGTTTAAAACTATCGTAACTCAAAATAAACGACAAAAGTTTTCTCCAAAAGAAAATGCCTAACTTTGGCACCTTCGATTAGGGTACATCAATCTCAATAGGATTGTGAGGTTGGTAAAGAATGGACTTCTAAGCGAGTTAGAGGAAAATTCTTTACCGGTGTGTGAATCTTGCCTTGTGGGTAAGATGACTAAAAGACCTTTTACTAGAAAAGATTATCGAACCAAAGAGCCTCTAGAGTTAGTGCATTCTGACCTTTGTGGTCTGATGAATGTGCGAGCCAGGGGAGGATATAAGTATTTCATCACTTTTAGTGATGATTACTCTCGGTATGGGTATGTTTATTTGATGCAATGGAAGTCTGAATCCTTTGAAAAGTTCAGAGAGTTCAAGGTTAAAGTTGAAAACGCATTGGATAGAGGGATTAAAACACTTTGGTCAGATCGAGGTGGAGAGTTTTTGGATTCGGGGTTCCAGAACTATTTGATAGAACATGAATCGTTTCTTAAATATCAGTGTCAGGTACACCTTAACAGATTGGTGTAGCAGAGAGGAGAAACAGAACCTTGTTGGACATGGTTTGGTCGATGATGAGTTACGCTTCCTTATCGGACTCGTTTTGGAGTTTTGCATTGGAGATTGCGGTGTATATCCTTAACTGTGTTCCTTCCAAGAGTGTTGTGATAACACCTTTGGAGTTGTGGAATGGGCGTAAAGCTAGTTTGCGTTACTTCTGCATATGGGATTGCCTAGCAAATGTGCTTGAGGCTAATCCAAAGAAATTGGAACCATGGTTGAGGTTTTGCCTCTTTGTAGGCTACCTCAAATGTACACGAGGGAGTTACTTTTATGATCTATGGAAAACAGAGTGTTTGTGTCAATGAATGCTACCTTCCTGGAGGAGAATCATATGAGGGAGCACAGTCCACGTAGTAAGATCGTGTTACGTGAGCTTTCCAACAAAACTACTGAAACTTCAACAAGAGTTGTTGAAGGGCCTACTTCATCAGCAAGAGTTGTTGATGATAGTTCATTTGGTAGGTTAATTCCACTTTAAGAGTTAAGGGAACCTTGATGTAGAGGGAGGGTTGCAAACCTACTTGTTCGCTATATGAGTTTCACGAAACTCTTAGCTATGGTAGTGGATGGTGACATTGACGATCCGTTTTCTTATCAGAAGAAAATTGAGGATGTTGACCGAGATGAATGGGTCAAAGCCATGGATCTCGAGATGGAGTCGATGTACTTCAACTCAGTATGGGATCTTATAGATCAACCTGATGGGGTAAAACCTATAGGTTGCAAATGGATCTACAAGAGGAAACGAGGTGCTGATGGGAAGGTGCAAACCTTCAAGGCTACACTTGTGCCAAAGGGTTATATCCAGATGGAGGGAGTCGACTATGAGGAGACTTTATCGCCTGTTGCCATGTTAAAGTCTATCCGCATCCTCCTGTCCATTGCAACATTTTATAACTATGAGATATGGCAAATGGACGTCAAGATTGCATTTCTGAATGGAAATCTCGAGGATACCATTTATATGGTGCAACCCAAGGGATTCATAGCTCAAGGTCAAGAGTAAAAGGTTTGCAAACTGAATTGGTCCATTTATAGGCTGAAACAGACGTCTCGATCTTGGAACATTCGGTTTGATACTGCGATCAAATTGTACGACTTTGACCAAAATGTTGATGAGCCTATAACCCTGCTCACTTTTGCTTGGTTTTCTTGGCCTTGGCTTGGACTCTTCGACTCAATCTACATCATTGATTCTAGTCTATAACCCTGCTCACTTTTGCTTGGCATGGCTTCACGTTACTTCGTTCTTATGAAATTTTTTAGACTGCCTTTTTCTCAGGCCAGGGTTATTTTTTACTTCTTGTTCTCTATGAGTGGTGGTCTTTGCCTGATTCATCTTTGTCCATGTTCCTGTTATTGTCTATCTTACTTATATTTTGCAAGATATGAAGATCATTGGTAAAAAACTTTCTTTCCCACAAATGGCGCCAACTGTTATCCAAATTTCAGCCAAGGGAAAACATACTTGGCCTCCACGTGACAGCAATTGTAAATTTGTAATTAAGGAAAAAAAAGGACCCGCAAAGTAAAGAAAAATGGCTCTGATGCCTAAGTCAGTATTAGAAATAAGATTTATAGGAGAAATCGGAACTTCTAAGTTACCTTTCTTAATGTTTTTCTCTCTTATCTATAGACTTCTCTGGTTTGATTTTTCCTATCCTTATTCCCATTTGGAGTGGGATGCTTTCCTCCAGCTTTTCCAAGAATGGTTTCCTTAGGCTCGGCTCAGCTTGACCCAAACCGAGGCTAAGTAATGTGGTATGGGCTTGACCCATACCACTTTTCCTCCTTTTCCTCCCTTAACTCTTTTCATTCCTCTTTTAACCTTTAAATCCGGTCTACTATATGTTAAAGGTCTTTTTTGTCTTTTTGTCCAATTTATCCGATAACAATGGAAAAGTGGAAAAAGAAAAACCTAGTTCTTAAGAGTAAGAGTAGCAAAAGTGAGATATCAACTCACATGCACAATGTTCCATTTTGATAACATGTGATTCAAAAATATATTTTTTAGAGAAAAATACGTTGTTGTCGCTAGGTTTAGAATTTAGTTATCATTTGGTCCTTGGTTTCAAAATATTATACTTTTGAATCCTTAAATTTTGAGTTTGATTTAATTTCAATCTTGAGGTTTCAAAATATTACAATTCTACCCTTCACATTTGAGCCTTGTTTGAATGGCCCATAAGTATCAAGATTTACATTTATATTTTTGGTTTTTCACTAAATATTCAATTTTTGATTAATTAATTTAGAAGAATTAAAAGAATTATAATCAATTAAGTTTTACTATTTTTTCACAATTATTAAAATTTCACTTCATAATTATTTTAAGTTAATTGATAGACATTAATGTCAAACAACTAAAGTGTGATTTAGTGAAAAATTGAGATCAAGTGTATAGATCTTGAAACATAAAAGACTATTGAATAAAATCAAATCTCAACACTAACATTGAAACATTTTGAAGCTTATGGACTAAATTGAAATTAAACTCAAAATTTACGGACTAAAAGTATAACATTTTAAAATTTATAAGATAAAAACAAAACTCAAAATCTAGAGATAAAAAAATTATTATGAAGGAGGAAAATTTATCTTGCCTTCTAAAATGGGAGAAATGATCAGAAACAACCCTCTTCAAATTTTAGTTTTCATGACTAGCATTCTTTTTTAAAATTCGTTAAAATAGTTTTTCTTAGTCGAGAATGACACCAAAATTTGAATAAAAAAGAAATTTCATGTTATATTCAACTATCGTTTTTTTCTTTTGGATTTTCTCGGGCTAATTTTACTCCGGATGAATACCAAGGTCACGCTTTCTCGATGAAATTTATGTTCTCACGAATTTCCAATTTGATTTTTAAATTTCTCCCGACTCTATAATATTTGACAATGTGATTTAATATTTTGAAAGATAAAAAAAATTATGTAAGATTTAGAAAAATTATATGAATTCGATCTACGAAAGCAGACTAATTATGAAATGTGAAACTTAAAAAGAATTATTTTCTACCATTTCCCTAAAATGGGTCGTCCTAAAAAACCCGTTAAAATCTGGTCCATGTATGAGATCCCACACGATTTTACGGTCAATTTGGGCAACGAGAGATTGAAGGCCCGTTTCCATTGCTACAATCATTCATTCTCCAACTCCCAATGCTTCAGCTTCAGCGAGCTCGGAGTTCCGGTGAGATCTCTGATAACATTTCGATTGAGCAGAGCTGCATCACTGTTCAGCTTAAACATTGGTGGATTTGGAACCTTCCATTGCGTCAGGTGAGTAACTTTTGCCCTTTGTTTGCCATTTCATCGCTAACGATACCTAAATTTGTCCAAGTCCAATCTCCTTCCGCTTTAACAAATCTTCGTAAAAAATTACCACCTCTTCGATAGCAGTGTATCTTGAATCCTGATTGTTTCTTCAGTGAACCTAACCAATTACTCATCAATTGCAGAGAAGAGATTATTTCATTAATCAGTTGCATTTTTAGAAAGTACAAACTGCGTATCTGTGCGTATGCATCCTTGATTGTATAAGTTTGGCTTCAAATCTGTAACGATGCCGAAATACAGACCGAAAAAAATGCAACGGACCATCAGTGAAATTACAAGTAAAATCTGGGTAGTGTGGTACTTCCCACAATTCCTCTATGCCTTGAACGAACTTACCTCTAAAGTCATAATAATGTATTATGAAATTTTGACCCATGGCGTCCATATCAGGATTTTCGAGTCACATTGAGTTAATTACTGAGCCAAATGGGTGCATTTATTTAACATGCTCCGTTCATCAAATGGGAGGTTTGGCCTCGGCTTCATCCTTGCCCAAGGTTGAGTCCGAGGAGGTTATTTGGGCTTTTAATCCATAGGCCATAACATGTCTCATTCATCAAACGGAGAGAGTCGGTCTCGGCCTCATCCTAGGCCAAGGATGAGCCGAGCAGATTTGTTTGGGCCTTGGCCAAAACTTCCATCTTCCCATGTTTAGTTGGGCCCTAGAGTGTGGTTTTTTTTATTCGAGTCTTGCCATAAAGTCAGATTATGCCGTTAGTCCAAATCTGCCCATAAAGAAACTTGAATGTACATGATCACATGTGGAAGAAAATGTGCATCATAGAGTATTTTATGCCTGAATTGCTTTGTAATGATATATAATAAGTGGATTTCCTTGCTGAACTTTCCTAAAAGTAAACCCCATTTTCTGATGTGTAATATTGACAACCGCCCTAATTACTTTAGGGGAAATGCCAGCAGAGGCTCCTATTGGGACACTTGAAATTCAATATGATAGAATTTCATAGCCATTGGCCTTTTTTTGTTCCAGTGTTGAACAATGATACCAATTACCATTCATCAGTATATATGGTTACAGAGTTTATTTCAAACAAGCTGTCTCCCAGGTAATTTCTCGAGATCTTTGTCTATCTAAATTCAACCCTTGAATTCTATTAATTCATATTCCATCTATGAAGTACGTGGGACTGTAATTATGCATAACTATCTTTCCGCATTTATCATGTGATCAAACTGTCTTGGTTTTGAAGTTTAGCGTGTCATGTTGCTTATAAGCTTTTAAGGAGATGGGTGGATTTTGCCTTTGTAGAGTGGGATATCATACACTGGCATTCATTATTTACCTTACAAGCTTCTTCCCGCTCATACACGGCATCAGCATCTTTCCAAATGTGTCCTATAACCAGAAAATTATTGGTTTATTTTATGGCTTACTTCCGTTGGATCACTAGGCCAGTGCTGGGGTAAGCACAATTAGAAGGGCTCTTGATGCTGAAAGCTTTTATCATGTCTCCATCGAGTCTTACTTGACAAAGTAATTTATCATCATCCATTTCACATTTTCTTTCCTTTTTGCTTTCTTTTCTTAGCCGCTGAACATGTAAATGCAGTTTTAACTTGGACTATATATGCTCGAAGTTTGAACTGCTGGTTGTTAAAATAAAAGTGAAATGATGTTTAATCCTAGATGCTTTAAAAAGCTGAGTTACAATGGTTGTGTTCTTGGGACTTGTGAGCTTAGATCATGTAGTAGCCTGCATAAAAGAATTATTAGATGTTTCAATCATCCTTTGCCTCTAATATGTTAAAAAAATGGGAAGTATATTGTAATGAGCTATATTTTGCCTATATGATTCGGTTACATATTGACCCTTGCAACTAAGTTAATGTTTCTGTAAGATACCTGATGCTGTATTATCTTTGATTCCTTCCATGTGGATCAAATCTTTTGTTTGAATACTAGTTAGGGATATATGGGTAAGATTAGTATGGTATTAGTAAGGGCAATGGGTTAATTAGCTATGGGTGTTTTGGTTATATATAGAGGGTGTTAGGGACCTTATAAAGGTGTGAAGAATTTTGGTAGTGTCCATGGTTGAACTTGAGAGGGAGATAGTCCTCTCGAAAGGCTATTATATTGTAATTGTGATTTCTTTATTGATATTACAACATAGTTATGCTTAGTGTTTTCTTGGTTCCTACACACTAGATTGAATCATTTTTGCATGCTTGATGTCTGATAACAAGGGTGATGCTTAGAGAAAATGGAGACTTAAAAAACTAGAATGAATGCAAATTCAGATTACATAGGCCAAAGTGAACTTACATAATTGACATGAACTCATTTCATTGAGCTCAGTGGTTCAAATTTTCATACCCCACTTGTTGTACTAGAAAAAAAAAATGTATTAATATACATTGAGGGCTTGCTTGAAAATGAGGTTTAAAAATTCATTTTTGATATGAAAATCAAGTGGTTAACATTTGATTGATGATCAGGGAGTATCTCCTTCACCCGTCTTTCAAAGAGAAAGGACGTTTTCTTTGGTTTACGAGGTGTGTGCTTTATTATGGGATCTGTGGGGAGAGAGAAACGGTAGAATGTTTAGGGGTGTGGAGAGGGACCCTACTCAGGTTTGGTCTTTGATGATGTTTCTCTTTGGACTTCAATTTTGAAGGCTTTTTGCAATTACAATTATACTCTAGGCAATATCTTAACTAGTTGGAAACCGTTTCTTTAATGAAGTTTTTATGAGCTTGCTTGTTTGTATGACATTATATTCTTTCCTTCTTTCTCAATGAAAGCAGTTATTTCTACCAAAAATGACAATCTAGTGGTTAGAAATAGCATTTTTTTTTTCGTGTTCAAATTCACTGTTTCTCAAGTCATGGTTAGTTTTTCCTACAATATCTCTGATTATTATTTACACAGAAGATTTAGATTTACAACGCATTTGATTCTTTTGTTTTCCGTAATTACACAACTCATTTGAATTTCCATATTATAGAAATGATAACTAGTGATCAGAATGTACATGTCTACATCATCTATATACATCAGTAATATTTTCAAACGACTTTACGCTTTTGATTAGGTTTCGGGCGAATCCTTGACGATCAAGGTTAGAGGGGTTCTCAATTTGATTGATGAAGAAAAGGTCATAATGGAGTGCCTCATGTGTCTCCTCCAACGTGCAGGAGCAGGCATAATCCTCACATATTTTGCTCTACATGCAGCTAGATCTTTCTGCGGTGAGGAGGTGAGTCTTGTTTAACTCTATGCTGCTGTAGAGAGAATTTGTAATTTGTCAAAATTTGATCTCTATGTTCTGGAAAAACTTCAAATTTAGTCTCTATGATTTAAAACGTTAGAATTTAACTCCTATAATTTGATAAAACTTCATAAATAACTTCATAAATAGTCTCTACTGTAGGCACTATTTAGGAGGATTTTATCAACCATAGGGAAACTATTTGTTAATTAAAAAAATTGTCTCGTTTGAAAATCATTTTGGCCTCGTTTGGTAATCACTTCGTTTTTGTTTTTGGTTTTTGAAAATTAAACCTATTTTTTCTCCATTTCTTATAATGATTTGCATATTTTTTAAATACAATGTTTGAATTCTTAGGCAAATTCCAAAAACAAAAACAAGTTTTTAAATTTTTTTTTTTTTTTTTTTTTCAAAATGTGCTTGGTTTTTTAACCTATTGGTAAAAGTAAATAGCAAAAAAATAAATTTGGATGCCGAAGTATTGTCTATAAACTTAATTTTCAAAAATAAAAAACAAAAAACAAATGGTTATTACACGGGACCTTAATTTTTTGTTTTTGAAAATTAAACCTATAAATAATGCTCTCACCTATCGGTTTGTTTGTACTATTATCTACATTTTAAGAGTGTTTTGAAACCTAAGCAATTTTTGTTTTTATTATTATTATTTTTTGTAATATGACTAAAATTTTTGTTTAAGAACTGGTAGAAAACAATGACATTTTTCACAAATTGAATTTGAATGGAACATTAACATTTTAAAAACTTGTTTTTGTTTTTAAAATTTGGCTATGAATTCGGATTTTCCTTTAAAAATATGAAAATCATTTTAAAAAAACCAGCAAAACAAACACAATTTCAAAAACTAAATGGTTATCAAATGAGCCTTTAATCATTCCCTTTGCTTTTTGAGAAGTTCAATTTAAGTTGTTGAAGATTACATGGTCATATAACGCCATGATCCAAAACAAAATACACTAAAAAATCATTAAAAAATATATCGTGTAGCAGTAGCTACAACGTCCCGTGTCTCCTAATCATATACAAGAAGGCAGGGTAGGGCACGAACCAACTTTCCCTTCACAACCCCACGTAACGTAGTCCCAAAACTTGCTAGAGGTGATCACATCTTTGGTTTAGAACATTTTTCGAAGTGACGAGAGCCATGGAAACTGGTTGCTGGAACTTGTATGCTTCTCATTCTCCATGCTCGTATAGGTACCTCTCGGCGATGGTTGCATGAGTTGCAGCGCCGATCGGGAGGACATTTTCGTCGATCATGAAGTAGGGAGAGTGGCCTGTGTGGATCGAGCCTAATGTTTCGTTCCTGACTCCTATGTAATAGAAGGCTGCAGGAACAAACTCCGAGTAGAAGGAAAAGTCCTCGGCTCCCATCATTGGTTGGACAAGCCTGAAATTTTGTGAACCATGAAGATCAATTGCTACTTTCTTCACATGTTCATACATTCTTTCGTCATTTACAGTTGGTGGGTAGATGGTGTATTCTTTTTCAAAGAAATCCACCATTGCTGAGCATCTGTAAACACTGGCCTGCTCCACAATTACCTGTAAGGGTAGGGTAGGATTGTCCATGACCCAAAATTAGTTTAGAATTAAGTTTAATTTGGGATGGTTTTATTAAAAAATAATCGTTTCTTTTTCTGGGAAGAAACGTTGGTTTAAAATAATATTTTAGTTTGTTTTTGTTGGATTTTAATTTCTATACTTTCAATAGTTTAATTTTAGTTAATGTATTTTCAATAAATTTTAAATTTAGTCTGTCAAAATCAATTTTTATTGAAATCAATACGAATTTAAGAATGAGGACTAATTTTAATATTTATTGAAAATATCGTAATTAAAATTAGACAATTGAAAATATAGGAACCAAAATGGAAAAAAAAAAAAAAATTGAAATGCAAGACCAAAATGGTATTTTAATCCAAAGTTAATTTAGCATTATGTTTTTAAAGAGTGCTTTTTAAGTTATGTATTTCTTTGAGTACCTTTGGAAGAATTGTCAATTAAGTGAATTTCTTCTCTTAAAAGCAAGTGGTGAAAATTTTTCAAAGGTGTTTTAATAGGGGTAGTAATGCAGTATAATTTAGGTTGTACTTAATTTCATGCCTTACTTTTATCGCAAAGCAAAAATAATAATAATAATAATTTAAGTTTTTCATTTTAAAAAATTACCATGGCAGAGTTTTATTGGGTATTGTCCTCAAGACTATATCCAAGTTTTTTTAATGGGTTAAAAACACTCATTTATACCATATTTGATAACTATATGGCTTTGGATTTTTTGTTTTATAAAATTGTGCTTGTTTTTTTTCCACAATTTTCTTTATTCTAATTTTTATTTTTCTTACGAAAACATTCAGAATTAATATCAAATTTCAAAAAGATAAACATGCTAAAAACTACTCATTGTCGTTTTTAAAATTTAATTTGGATTTTGAAAAACATTACTAAACAATAGATAACAAAATAATAAATTTATAGGTGAAAATAGTTATATATAAACTTAATTTTCAAAAACCAAAATGTGGTTAGCAATGCCCTACGGTGTTCAGTTTTTATTTATTATTTATTTTTATTTTGAATGCTGAGTTTTTAACTCCTTGTAAAAGTTTTTAAATATAGTTTATCGTTTTAAAACTATGTCGGGTGAGTTTCCAGATGGAAATGGAATGGCAGAGCTTGAAACTTTTATGGACAAACCTCCTCTATTCTTTGAAGAACTTGGTAGAAACTTGAGTTGGAGAAAGCCCTGAAGGTCCCTCCAATAACGACAGTGTCCGGAATCATATCCAGATTATTCCCTCCATTGAACGATGTCACTGACACAACCTGAGTGAAGAAAAATCCCAACGGATCCACGATTTTCAATATAGTAAAACTCAACAGCAGCAAAATCACAAAACAAGAAAAAAAGTCAGCACCTGCGAATCTAAAGGATTTGCTTCACGAGACACAATTCCCTGCAAACTGACAACGGCGGCGGAGGCAGCCAGAACCGGATCAACGGACCGGTGTGGCGAACCGGCACGGCCTTTCTTCCCGGTAATCACGGCCCTGAAAAAGCCACAGCCGGCAAGCAGAGGACCGGGGCGGGACCCGATAACGGCTGTGGGGTGTTCATGAGAAACATGAACTGCAAAAATGGCTTGAACGTCTCTTAAAGCCCCATCTCCAATCATTCTCTTGGCGCCATTGCCGGCCTCCTCAGCTGGCTGAAATAGCAGAATCACCGTCCCCTGTAAAACAGTTGAATCAATTTCCAATTAGAAATTTGGTATGAGGGGTAAATACCTTAGGATACTTTTTCATTTATTTTTATATTTTATTAATAATGTATTTTTTTCTTCATTCTCGGCTCTTGCATCCTCATCTCTTCAAGAGGAGTGTGTTTTAAAGAGACGGGGATGCTAAAAATATACTAAACAATGGCACTTGGCTTAAACCCCCAGGTTCACAGGGAAGCGTGCAAACCACTACAGCCAAATGTCAGTTTTGATATTTTTTTAACATCAAGAGACGAGGATGGATGAAAAGTTATACATCATATCTTCAATAAGAGATAAGACTCAAATCACATTATTATTAATACATTCAGATGTCAATTGAACTTAGTACATCATCTCTAGAATAAGCGAAAATGAATAGAACTATTCTATTTCAATAATGAGTTTCAAAACAACCCTATATTTCTAATAAATTTTAAAAAACAATATAAATAAAAAAAACCCAACTAACTTATGACAGGTGGCATGTTTTAGCATACCCCACAAGATAAAAGAATAAAGATAAACATTAGATCGCAGCCTCAGCCTAGTCTACATATTTGACGAGTTGATTATATTCATGAAAATTGGATAACCTTTTGGAAAAAAAAAAATAATAATAATCTGCTCGTGCTAAATTACGAGTAAAAGAGAACAAAAGTTGGCTATTGATTGTAGTCAAAAGCCATATATATATATATATATATATTTATTTATTTATTTATTTCATTTTTGTCACGTGGTTGAAATTAATGGTTGAAATTAAGAGGGAAAAGAAAAGATCAGATGTCAAAAGTTTTACACACACAAGGGTGGTAAAACGCAACTAAGTGGTTGTTCGGGAATCGTTTTCAAGAAGCGATTTTACTGTTTCTCCTTTTGTTGTTTTAGCTCCTTTTTACGTATGACTTGATGTACTTCCTTCATTTAAGTTAATGAGGGTGTAAATTGTTATTTTAAAAATAATTTTAATTTTTGTAAAGGTTTAATGGCTGTTTAAAAGAAAATAAAAGTTTTCTAAAAAAATGGAGATATTATTTCGGAAGACGGTGACAATTTTATATCATTTGATGCACGACTGAGAAATTGAAGGAAAAAAAATTATGAATCTACCTGTTTATCAACCATTTGATTTTTTAATTTTTAATTTTTTAAAATTAAATCTATAAACACCAATTACACCACTCAATTTCATGTTATATTATCTACTTTCTAACAATGTTTTAAAAAATCAAATCAAAATTTAAAAACTAAGAAAAGTAGTTTTTACAACCTTATTATTGTGAATCTGAAATTAGGCTAAGAATTCAATTTTTATACTGAAAAAGAAAAAAATTATGGTAAAAGAAAATAGACTTAATTTTAAAAAAATGAAATAATTATCAAAAGTGACCTTAATTTTTTACTCAAATATTTTGAAAATTAAACCTATAAACACCTCTTCCCCCCCTAAATTTATTATTTTGTTATCATACTAACTACTAATGTTAGTCAAATTTTAAAAATGATTTTTTTTTTTTAGTTTTAAGAAAAAGTAGTTTTTATTTTTGGAATTGACTCTTTTATTTAAGAAATATAGAAATTCACGGTAAGAAATTAAGAGAAAATAAACATAATTTTAAAAATCGAAAATTAAATACTAAATACATATCAAATGGGGTAGTTGATTTTGAAATCCAAGCCATGACTGAATAATTATTCGTTAAAGGTCTTCCAAGGAAGCCAAATTGTTCATATAAAACCAAGGCCAAATTAAATTCGTCTCGAAATCGATAGTGTATTGGTTTGTACCAATACCGAGAAGACTTCAAGAATATTAAATTGATGTACTTATAATGGTTATTGACCATTTCTAGTAGTCTATATTATAAATTTCTGCAACTGTATTTTAAAATAATAATAATAATAAAGTTCTGCAACAGTATAATAGTCAATTTGCATAATTGATCTAAAAAATTGCCTAACTTATTGTTATTTATTTTGCAAAAATAATTCGTCTACCATTTTAACAAAGTAAATAAATCAAATCGTTACAAATTTGAGAATAGATGAATTAAATTGTTACCAACTAAAGTTCAAGGACTAAAAATATTTTTTATACTATCGATTTTCGTTTAAATTCCATTTTTCTAGAAATTAAAAAAAGAAATGAGGGTGGTGTTTGGCAAACCTTCAAGAGATGTTCACGCTCCTTTAAAATCTTGGCAGCACCAAGAAGCATTGTAACGTGAGCGTCGTGCCCACAAGCATGCATCTTGCCTGGGACTCTGCTTTTATGCTCCCATTCCACAGCTTCCTGCACCAATGTTACATATGCTCATTTTTTTAATATATATGTTCTTTTTGACATTTTCCAGTCTCATAAATAATGCTATGTACGCTCATTCATCTTCTCACTACTCGTATTTAAAGATTCTAATAAAAGTAAACTATACAACAAAGTTAAAAATGACAAAAATTAAGACTGAGATTGGAGAAATTATTTCGCGATTAGACCGCTACAATATGGTGGATAGGTTTTTATAGTGAGATATATGAACTATAGAGAGTTGTGAACTCCTAGGACCTCCGGTGTAAGGGATTGAAAAAATTCTCCATTTGGTCCTCAAGTTTTGAAGAATGTGTGTTTAGCCCGTGAGTTTAAAAAATATACTTTTTCAATCCTCATGTTTATAAGAATAGACCGGTTGGATAGTTTTCAAAATATACCTTTTTAATTCATGAGTTTATAAAATAGGTTTAAAAAGTTCCTCAAATAGCTTTATACTTTTTATTTTGAATAACTATGTTAGGTTTTAAAGTAGAATAATAATTTTTTTTAAAAAAAAATTACCTCCTCTCTAAAACTATTTTTTTCTAATTTTAAATATCATATAATTATTTTTAAAAAATAAAACAAAAATTACTTCAATCAGTGACTAAATAGACCTAATTTTATAAAATTGAGAACTAAAAAGGTACATTTTTAAAAACTCAAGAGCACATGTTTTTCAAAGCTTTGGGACTGAAAAGACAAATTTTTCTAAGATAAAAAATTGATATTTTTTTTACTAGTGAGACCACCAACTCGTTGAGCCAAACATGGATGGAGTTCATAACTCTTACCCCAAACTCCTTCTCAATTCTTTCGGCCAAATACACCTAAGGAAATAGGTGTTTGGAAAAGAGTTAGTAAAGTGAAGTATCCTTGGTTGGTCAATCGAGTTCTGGACCCTACAACTTATTAATATCAATTCTATGAAATTAGTTTTGACCTCAAAATATTTCCCAAGGATTTCATACATATTATGTCCCACCTCAACCTCAAGTGTGAGAAGCCATGCTCCCACTTGCACTTATCCTTTATGAAGGAAAATTCATGGAGATAAGGATTGTACTGACTTTTTCTAGAGAAAAACACAATTAATAATAATAATAAAATACTATATTTGTAAACCATGTTCTTTAAAACCCATTTATTCTTTCTCTAGAAGTTAGATTATTTTATTTAATATTAAAGAAGAGATTTAAACACGTGAGAAAAATAATAAAGCGAGCAACAGAGAATTAGAAATCAAACAGAACACAGAACACAGTAGATCACTACTATTTATGCCCTGACACAGTCACTGACGCCATATTAATCCAAACAAACTCTATGATTTCTTCGAGAATGATGCTTACTTTTTTTCTTTGTTTAAAATCTAATTTCACTGTAGAAGAAAATTGACTAAAATGCAATTTAACGATGTGTTCTCAACACACAATCTAAAAATTAGCGTAAACGAAAAAGGAAATATGATATTACTCTTCTGAAAAAGATTGATATGTCTAAGAAGCTGTGAATCGAAGAAGTGAGATCGTTGAAATTTCTGTTATGGAATATATTTGAAAGCAAATTCTATCTGGATTTTGAAAGAAAATAAGTAAAAACCATTGCAAGAACTCGTTTCCGCCAGAAATAGCTTTAAGAACAGAGTTTAGGTTGTTTTTTTAGTTTCAATCTCTGTTTTCCGCTCAATTTCAAGGCACAACAGATCAACAGAATCATCAAGGCAATCGATCGATCGTAAATGTGAAAGAAAACGAAAAGTAATGATCAAAAGCATAAACACGATATCTGATTTTTTAGAAGAACCTGGATTGGAAGAGCATCCATATCAGCCCTGAGAGCAACAAAAGGCGGTCCGCCAGTTCCGATCCAAGCACGAACGCCAGTTTTAGCCAACGGATGCTCGTAACTGATATCCATCCGATCCAACTCATCGCGAATCAACTGACTAGTTTCGAATTCTTCAAACGCGAGCTCCGGATTCTCATGGATTCTTCTCCTTACCTTCTTCAACCAATCAACAACCTCAGTCCGCTTCGCCAAGGTCAGGATCGCCTCAGAACAGGCCTCCGTCCAAACCTCGCAACTCTGAGATTCCAATCGAAACGCTCCAATACTCTGATTCTTGAGAGAATTAGAAACCCGCAGCGGTTGTAAGCCGCAGCCGGCGCCTATTAGAGGAGAACCGCCGTGATCACCGCCGACGGGAGAGGATGAGGAGAGTGAGAAGGTGTGAATGACGATGAAAAAAATTATGAAAAAATTTGCTGAGGAGATCATTGTGAGGAAGAGATGACGGAATGGAGGAGAAGGAGAGGGAGAGATTCTGGCGGCGGCGGCGGAGGAAATGGAAGAAGAAAGGGAGAAAAAGGGAAAGGGGGCGGTGGGGAGAAGTGAGAAGAGAGGGGGAGAGAGGGAGGATTTTAAGCACGTGGGAGTGGAAAGAGGTTAGGGAAAAAGGGCCAGGCGAATTTGGCGCACGTGGTAGAATATGATGTGTTACAGACGGTGAGGTGAGAGAGGGCGTCGAATCGAAGCTGATAGGACCACCACTTTTATTTCAAATGTTAGTTCTAATTTTATCTAGCTTGTAGTTATCTTTTTATAATATTGTTTTGAAAAATTCAAAAATATCTTTTTTTTAAAAAAAAACGAAATAAAATACCGTCGAATAATTAAGTGGACGGCAATATATATATATATATAATATGATGCACTTAAGTATTTTTTTTATCATTTAGAATATATTTAATTTTAGTAAAATTAAAAAATATATAAATTGTCTTTTGTTAGAAAATATATCCTAAATTTTAGGAGCAAAACGATGTACCACGACAATACGAATATCGAAAAATTATAATATTAAAATAAATAAATACATATATAAAATTAATAACTAAAATTTAGAAAATAAAAACATAGGAAATTAAAGTGGAGATTTTCTTTGAAATTTTTTTTATTTCTCGCCAATATGCACACTTTTGCAAAATCCACATATGACCATTATTTATAAGGATTTATTCAACTAGGATGTGACACATTTGAACACTAAATATAGGTTGTTGTATGGTACATGAGATAATAGAAAAATGATACTTGGTCGGTTAGACACAAGCTTGGGCATCTATAACACACCTATTTTATAATATCTATAATAAAATATAGTTTTTTCGAAGTTGCAATATTTATATCTTTGACATCTTTTATCACATTTTAAAACTCTTCGTTGAGTAGAAATCTGAATATTATGAATGAAAATTAGGTCATGGTAAAGTATGGTGGTTATTGAGAGTGGTTTGGTAGTATTTGAGTTCTAATTTAACTTACAAGTCATTGTCTTTTTGTAATCTCGCTTTAATTATCTTTTTGAAATCTCACTTCAATTCAAAATTACCATTTTAAAAAAGGCAAAAAAGAAAAGAAAAAGGAAAAAGTTCGTTGAGTAGTAAAATATGATTGAATAATGAAGTAGACTGCAAAAAGAAAAAAAGATGGATGTAATGCATGATGCTATATTTTCCCTTTATTCCTCCTTATTCCTTTTTAGAATATATATTAATTTAGGTGAAGTTAAAAAATTTAAACATTGCCTTCTTTTTTTAAATAAAAATATCCTTATATATATTTTTTAAAAGTTACAATATATCTTTTATGACCTATCAAAACTATCATCGGATAGAAACTCGAATGTTATGGATGAAAATTAAGATATGATATGAGTTTAGTAGTTATCTAGAATGGTTTGGTAGTGTTTGAGTTCCAATTTAACCTACGAGTGATTTTTACTCTTTTAAAAGTTTAAATTTTTGCCTAAAATTTTAATGAATTTACAATCAATGATAGTTTTGAAAAATGTATGTATTTAAAGTTGAAAGATATATTTTTGTAATTAAACATGGTTAGAGAATTTTATATTTGTCTTTGTATTTTTACATTTATATTAATTTTATTATTATTTTTTTAAAATCAATTTTATCCGTGCAGTTTGACTATTCAATTCAATGGTCTCTATCTTTTATCATGTTAATATATCAAGTTAGTCTATATCAACTCAACGCCTGTAAGTCAATAGCGGTCGAAAATGAACTAATAAATATTAATAATAATAATTAAAAGAAAACTTTTATAAAGTAGAGAGAATAAATTGAGATAAATCATATATAAAAGTACATCATACAGTACAATCAATTTGTGGTACAAACAAAGAGAGAGGATTGTTTGCACACGCCTTCAATTTGATTGTTGTTATTTCCTTTTACATAATTTTCAAATTACTTTTAGGAAGGAGAAATTATAATGGAATTTCGCATACTAGTATGAAGATTCTTCTTCAATAACTTTACTATATATATATATATATACATAACTTGTTCATGCAAAAGCTTGGTATCAACTATAAATTTGTAATTTTTGGAAGATCAAACAAATGTCTTACAAAATAGAGAAACTCGTACCGGTGGGGTTCTTGGCCACCAACACCCTGACGATCAAATAAATAATAGTTTAAGAGAGCTGGAGAGTAGAGAGTTTAGAATGTATTTCAGCGTAGTTCAAATGTCATAAGCCCTCTCAATTATATAAAAGTAGGTTTCGTAACAATTATTCGCCAATTAATTCATTGGGTAATTAATCAAGCCATTACTAACTGTTGTGAATCATTTGATTTATTCACCAATAACCCAAGCATGTGCAAAATTACAATACTTAGGCATATTCTTTGTCTTCATAGGGTGAACCTCCTAAAGCTGGTCGTCCCTATGGGTTGGCCTCCATACTTAGACATTACAGCTTGATGACCAACTCAAATCAACTTATGGTTGTAACGAAGAACAACAAATCAAAGAGAACGGAAGGTGGAAACAAGAGAAAATATTGCACGAGGGGTCAAATGTTTCAATTGAATTCTACATTCATTTAAATGGAAACAATACAAGTATTTATAGGAAAAATAAGAAACTACTCACTAATGCATTATCCTTAAATTTCTACCACTAACCTAGAAAAACTCTCTTAATCAATCCACTAAACCATTATGTCACTATCTTCCAATTTAGGAGGCACTACCCAAAATAAAAACCATTAACTTCAATTAAAAAAAATTCCTAAGTTAATAACTTACAAAATAAGTTTGCATTAATTTTTAACATCTCCCTTTAGTGCAAATAAACAACCAACAACACCAAATGCACTCCTGAATTCTTCAAACTTGACTTTACCAAGAGTCTTGATAAATATATCAACAACTTGCTTCTTGGAATGTATCTTCTCCAATCGAATATCTCGCGTCAAGACTTTCTCTCGAAAAAAGTGAAAACTTGATTGCACGTTCATTATCACAAAAAATGGATGGACAGTTTAAACTCGAAGATATTTCTCCTATAAATATTTTTTTAGCCAAATACACTCCTGGGTAGCCATAGTAGCTGCTACATATTCTGCTTCACAACTTGAAAGAACAATAAAGCATTGCTTCTTACTACACCACGAAATAGCTCCAGAACTTGTATTAAAACAGTATCATGTTGTGGAATGCCTTCCTTTATGTACAACCCAATTTGCATCAACAAAACCACTTAAAAAAAAATAGCTTGTTTATATAACAAGCCAAAACATAGAGTGTTCTTTACATATAGTAGAATCCTCTCTGTTGTAATTAAATGAGCTTCACATAGCTTATCCATAAATTAAGCAACAACACCAATAGAGTAAGAAATGTCTGGCATTGTGATAGTTAAATAAATTAAGCTACCAACAAGTTGTCAATAAGGTGTTGCATCAACCAAAAGTTTTGCTTCTTCCTTAATCGACTTCAAGGATGGCTCCATAGGAGTAGTCATTAGTTTTGACTAACTCATGTCAAAACAATCCAATAAACTCACTGCATATCCTTTATTTGAGACAAAGTATTCATCTTAACTTTCAACCTCCAAGCCAAGAAAATATCTTGCTTCACCCAAAATTTTTGAAAAAGCAAAAGGATGACTCTCCCCTCGAAATACGGATGTTAAAGGGAAAGCACTGACAAGCACTATAACAACAAAAAAATACTAATAGCAAGTAAACAAATAAAGACACATAATAGTTGGTAACCCAGTTCAGTGATAATCCATCTATGTCTGGGGTGTAATGTGCCCAAGAAAGATAATCCACTAATATTAAAGAGTTAAATAGTTTAAGTTTGATAATATTAGTGTTCAACACTTTGGCTTTTAACAGTCTTAAGCTCACTCTAAAACTGAGAATCTGGATCCCCAGAAAATGGAGAACTCCTTCTCCGCAGCTGAGTCTTAAGCTCCCTCTAAGATTGAGAATCTCTTCTCTGGCAGCAATGACTTATGTAACGCCCCAGGCTCAGGATTCTTATGATTGAGCCACCGAAAAGGAAGGTGCACCTTGTTGGTATAGGTAGTGACTTTCAATTATTTTAAGTCTTTTTTAACCATACTTTTATGTCCTCAGGATCCCTCTCAATCGGATGTGATATCGGTTCATTCATGTACCCCTCATGAACTCAGGTCGTTACAACTTATAATCCCTTTAAGACCATGATTTATGTCAAAGTGTTACACTTCAATGAATGAAGAACTTGCATAGTGGAATTGTGAGCAACGAACAAGAACACAATGTAGAAACAATCGATTGTTGAACAGAAATTGTCTTGCTTAATAAAAAAATACGGCTGACTTAAATGGACAACATGATTCTCTTTAAATAATCGAATCAAAGAAAGGAAACAAATCGCCATTTGGAATAGGAAGGTCGTATTCAACTATGAAAAATATCTGAGAAATATTACATCCAATTTTTTTTTTCAAATAAGGAAAATATTTTGCAGGAAAAATACTCTTTGATGTAAATAGATGTTAAGACTTTATTTGAAACAACTACAAAAACCACCGCCTTATTAAAAATATAAAGCTAATTAAAAAAATCTCCAACAAACTCCTCATTTGGTTTATACTTTTTCTTCAACTTTTTATTATTATTATAATTGTTTTATAGGCAAAACAAAAGCAAGCAACCATTCAATAACAAAATAAAGATATCTGAAATAAAGGTTTGACAAAAAAGAATAACATCATCGGTAATTGTATAAAAGCCCAAACAGCAAGGACTTTCAGAACAAAACCAAACCATAAACCAAGTAGCACCAATTTAAACACAAGAACAGATTTAACAAAGTATCAAATAGAAAAACTTGAAGTAGAACTAAACACAAAAACACCTCCAAATACTCCTCCTTTTCGGCTATAAAAAAGTCAACTCCTCTATTGATAAGAGGAAACTCTTTCATCCTTGGACAAGATAGACTGCATTATCTATAGTACCTCATCAACCTCGGTTTTTCTCATTATCTATAGTACCTCATCAACCTCGGTTTTTCTCTTCTAAAGTCTGTGCATCAAGGCCTCAAGATCATGAGATTTGTTTGATAGCAGGTGAATGATATGTCTACCAAAAGAAGACTCAATTAAAGCTCTACTTGGACCATGAAAATGATGAATCATGGTGGTAGTGTCCAGGTTAGAAACTTGGTGTCCTTGCAGAAGCTTTGGGTTGATGGAAAAGAGACTTGGAGAGGGCCCAATAGGTTTTGTAGAGGAGAGAAGATTAGGCTTCTGGGAGAGCAAAATATTACAAGTAAGGCGGAAAAAAAATAGGTAATTTAATAGTTGTGGACCCAATATGCCTTTTAATCTGGTTCAGCACAGACACGTCATAATCGAACTGTGCTTGAGTCTTTATCTAATACAGCGAGGTGACAAGAACAATGGATAAGCCCGATTTAGAAGAAGAGAGGCACTAATTATAAATGTCGATCTTGTGCAGAAAGGCATAGTCAACACTCAAAATAGTTGTAGACAATTGACTCCTTCGTGGCCATGTAGAATAGGCTCCTCCAATCAATTCAAATACTAAATCTCTAAGGGAAGGACTGAAGAAACTCTTATTCAAGAGTACCTAAGAGCGGAAGCGGATCTTTCCAATTCATTATGACAAAATTTTCACATATACATTCAAACATACAGATATGCATTCACATTGCAAATTACTGGCATGCTTAAAGGATCAATAAATAAGAGACCGAGAGATCATACCAGTTGAAGACTTTTCTTTACAGCAAATCTCGCTTTCATTGAAACGACAAGCTATCGTTCAGCAACTCCCAATGGTCTACCTCGAACAATCTCCACATGAACAAAAGAAAACGGGGACGACACCACCACTCAGAGCCCTCAGTATTCTTGGAGTGAGAATCCAAAGGGTGGGCTTTGTTCGGATTTGGTAGAGGGGAGGAGGAAGAGAGATCGTATACAACGATCAAGCAAGTGGAAGAAAGGCTCGTCTATCGTACAGACAAAATACTTGATCGTTTAAATGAAGTATACAATCGTATAGGAAAAGGTAAGCGAGCGTCTATATGATCGTTTAGAAAAACTCAGGCACTAAACGATCGTTTAGTAAATAGCGCACGTGGGTGTAAACGTTAAGCGATCATTCAGCACAATCGTATAGGTAAGTGATCGTTCAGCACTATCGTATAGGCTCTGATTTTACTAAATGATGACACACTTCAACACTATCCGCACATCCAATGCTTAACACACTGTGAGCTATTCGAGCGTCTCAAAACGATTCTTTATCTTACTCATCCGTTATGAAAACGAAAGAGATGTCGGCCAATTATCCTATAACTGTCCAATTAATAGATAATAAATATAATCACATTATATTCATAACCTATTGATAGCGGGCAAAAATGCACGTTATCATAGTGCTAAGTTCTTAAACAATGTTGGCTTGCGTTGATAAAATATGTTAAATTGCGTCCAAAAAACATTAAGTTTATTATATTGCGGCCGCATACGTTCATCGCATAGGAACAGTTTGATTTTTGTTTTTATGCAGAATATGCGTTGACACAAGGTGAAAATTGCGATCATAGGAAATCATTGGTCGAGCGCAGCATTACCGCAAGGCTTTGCGGTGATCGTGTTCGCAAACATTCGTCCAAGAAGGATTGCCGCAACTTGGTCGGCACAACATGGTGGGCGCATCTGGGTAAAAGGCTAATTAATCGCGATGGGAACGAAAGTTGATGAATAGCCGAAAGCGAATTAAGTTGACAGCCACTAACGATACAAGTACATTTAGCTTTTTGTGACAAATATTCGTTGCATCAGTCAGGGGAATTAAAGCCTTCCCATCAGTGCAATCATGAGAAAGAAGCCACCGTTCACCCTGGATGTTCTATAAATACCAAAGGCAACCTTCAGAAAAGGGGTTCACGAGTTGAAAAATTCATATGTTCAGAACGCACGTCTTTGTTCATAGTTTTCCTTTCGTTTTAAGGCGAACACGAGAAAGGAAGGTTGTGCTGACAGATCGTTCCGGTAAGCTTAGGAGAGCGCCGAAAGCTTCAAGGACAGAGAGAGGGCCGACGCCTGCAGAAGTAGGAACATCTTTGGAACCAAATAGAGATTTACAGTGTAAAAGCCTCAGTCGGCAAGGAATTGCTACCAGGCTCTTTATCTTTAACTTCCATTGTTATTTTGTACACCACTTATTTATCGAAATGAAATCTATTTCTCTATATCTGTTCACTCTCTGTTATTTACGCATGAGTAGCTAAATTAGTTGAATGAGTTGAAAAGAATTTAGCTAGCACAACTAGAGAATCTTCACTTTATGCTATTATCTTGTATTATGTATGCTTCATTCGTCCATTAGAGATACTCGAGAGGGTAGTCTAAGGACAGGATCTATGCTTGGAAAGGTCATGTTAGAATCTAGGCTCGGGAGAGTCAGATTAGAACACATAATCAAGAGATAGTAGCTTAGGAATAAGCACTATTTGCTATTAACATATTGCATACATTCTAGAGATAGGATATGATTGTATGCGGTCACCTTACCTTTATGCATTTTGTATCATTGCATAGGAAAAGAGTAGAGAATTAGGAATAAGCTCTATGGACACTTTTGCATTCAATGCATGCGTCCTAGACTTAGGAACATCGCATTTGCATTGGAAAATGACTTGTTGTGCATGGTTGTAGCATGATCGCATAGTCTGAAGCATTCCCAAGTAATGCTAGCTAAAGATCTTCTCAACCCGTTCATCCGCATACTTAGTGCATCTATCACACAACTGACTTTTCTCAAATTCGCTGCATTTGTTTATTTTTTATTAACACAATCAACAACAAACCAACAATTAATTGAGTTACTGGTTACCACAAAGTTTTCCTAAAAATTACCAATGCAACCTGTTTTCACAAGTCCCTGAGTTCGACCCTGGACTTACCAGGAAACTCAGTGGAGTTTACACTTGGATTTCATTGAGGAAACTTGAGTGCTCAATGCAATCTCACCATCGCATATCATCCCATAATCCACTTCCTAAAAACAAGCATCACCTATGGCTTAATATCATATATTAACCATAGTATTTTTCCTCCACTAGATATAAATCATATTTATATCCAATTTCCTCCAAATTAATTGTATCTCATACATAAAGTTAATTATATCATATATAATTAACTAATTCAATTATATCATATATAATCGAACTCCTTCTTGTCAATTTGAACATTTCAAACTGACCCAAAACTGATTCTCAACTTGTATCCAAGCTACCAAGGGGACCTTATGAACGTATGGCTTGAAGCTCCAATGGTACGTGAATAACTGACTAAACTCTTTAGCCACGATATCCACCATCCGTTAACTTTCAGGCATTCCACTAAAGACCGACAGCTGAACTCTTCTTACCATAGATATATTTCTATATCCATTGGATATAACCAATCATCAGTACGCTGACTCTTCACAGATGCTCGTAAGTACAACTGAGCCAATTTACCGTTTTGCCCCTGTAGTTACATCTTACTCCTTAAGTACCACTGATCCATCTAAGAACAATACAACATAGTCCTACTATGTGTGAACACCTCTCAGGCTATGAGAAGATGTGTGGCATCATATCGTTCAAGCCCCAGGATCAGCCCTTAAGGGAGCAATCTATCTACTTACCCCTGCTTCGGGGAAGGAATGAACTTATACAAACTCTTTGTATAGGACGCCCCCACTCGCATGTCCCCTACACGAATGATCAGGATCAGACCATTTGTGACAAGTCACAACACTTGTAAATATTCCACAAAGTGGGCCACATCCGTAGTATTACCAAGTTAAGGTTTCCCTCATATATCCATATACTACAGACCATTTTAGTTATCACTTAAGACATGATCCACTTGTATGTTACTACATACATGCTTAAGTTACATAAAGACAACCAGGGATGTTAAGTTTATTGGTTTGTGGTAAAACAAATAAAACATCTGAATGTGCAAAGTCAAGAAGTGAAGTAAATATCATATATTGTAAATCATAAGCATTTGTACAAAAGTGTTTACAAACTACAGGACATGAGACTTTAGGGCATCAACCCCAACAAGGACGTTGTTCCCTCACATTCTCAGTCAGTTTAAACACTTAATTGATCAAAGAAGTAGAGAAAATAAATGAATGATGCCTAATATGCACCCTTTGGTAACCTGGGTTAGCTGAATCTAAAAAACCAAAGGGAAGATTCATAATAAACTCATGAACAAGCTGGGGATAGTAGGGTCTCAAGCTCAAAACAGCCCGTTCAAGGCCAGCAAGCTCAAAACAGCCCCTCCAAGGCCAACATGAATAAACTTAATAAGCTCAATACACTCTTGAGTACGACTAGATAACTCTTTCTCATCCACAAATTTGCACTTAATAACATATTTCCACAGGCTAGTATCCTCCTCAGAGTGGAAGCAAACACCATCTGAAGGCATAAAGGTAACGTTGGAAGTAACTAACTATTTTCTTTTAGCCTAGAACCAGTATCTTCATTGTTCAAGTTGTTCTTGAATCCCCAGTCTGAAGCTTCCTCAGAAGTAGTTTTCTCAGATTCCATTTGATCACGGGTAGAAATGCATGTTATTACAGTGCTAAGTTATTAAACAATGAAGGTTTGCATTGATAAAATATGTTAAATTGTATCCAAAAAGCATTAATTTCATAACATTGCGGTCGTATGCGTTCATCGCATAAAAACAGTTAAACTTTGATATTTTTATGCAGAATATGCATTAACGCAAGGCGGAAAGCGCGATCACAAGAAATCAAGGGTTGAGTGCAGCGTTACCGCAAGGCCTTGCGGTGATTTGTGCTCGCATACATTTTCTCAAGAGGGATTGCCGCATAGAGCCGACGCAACTTGGTGGGCGCATCTGGGTGAAAAGCATAATTAATCATGATGGGATAGGAAACTGATGACGGTCGAATCCGAATTAAGTTGACAAGCCGCTAACGATAACAAGTACACTCAAATGTTCGGTGACAAATATTTGGTGCATTAGTCAGAGAATTAAAGCCATCTCATCTGTGAAATCATAAGAGAGAAGCCGCCTTTCACCCAGAAGGCTTTATAAATACCGAAGGCAACCATTAGAAGAGGATTTCAGATAATTAGTGAATTTTTCCTTAGAGAGAATAACCTTGTTCTTAGTTTTTCTTTTATTTTAAGGCGGAGCGAGAGAAGGGAAGAAACGCCAGAAGATTGCTCAGGGCAACTCGAGAGAGAACCCGGAGGCATGAAAAGTAGAGAGCAGGCCGACTCTCGCAAGAGCGAGACTATCTTTTGAACAGAGTAGAAAAGACAGTGTAAAAGCCTTGGGAAGAAAGAGATTGCTACCAAGCTCTTTATTCTCATCTTATATTGTTATTTTGTAATTCAACTCTATATCTATACAATGAAATTTCTTTATCTACATCTGTTCACTCTCTTGAAAGCACGCATGAGTAACTAAATTTATCGAATGGGTTGAGAAGAACTAAGCTAACATGACCTAGGATCTTCATCACATGCGATTATCTTGTTTTATCCTGTGCCTAACACCCCTTTAGAGCTACTCGAGAGAGATCTAAAGAAAGAGCCTAAGACTTGAGAGAGCTAGGTTAGAATCTAGACTCGAGAGAGCAAGATTAGATCTGCATAAGCAAGAGATAGGGACTTAGAGATAAGCTCTATTTGCCAACTTGCATCGCATGCACCTTAGAGACAGGTTATGATATTAGGTGGTCGCCTTATTTGTGTGTGTGTCATTTTTTCATCGCATAAATAAGAATAGAGGCTTATGTGTAGGTCCTATAGACTCATCGCATATATCGCATGTATTCTAGTATTAGAAGCCGTAGCATTTGCGTCGAGAGATGGTTTGCTATTGTATATGTGTTGCATGATCGCATAACATGAATGCATCCTAGAAGGTGTTAGTTGAACCCCTTCTCAACCCGTTCACCGCATACTCATTGCATCTTCCATATTATCAACTCTTTTCGAAACTCCATCGTATTCGTTTATCTTATTACCGCAAACAACAACACGAAACAACTATTTGAGTTACCAGTTACCGCAAAGTCTTTTGGAAAATTATCACCGCATACCGTTTTCCTTAGTCCCTGAGTTCGACCTTAGACTTACCAGGAAACTCTGTGGGGTTTATACTTGGATTCCACTGAGAAAAATTGTTGCTCAATGCATTTCCATCACCACATTTCATTCCATAATTTTACCTCATAAAATAACGCATCAAGTTTTTGGCGCCGTTGCCGGGGACTTCGACAAATCAGTATGCTAACGGTAATTTTCCTGATTTCTTTGCAGCTCTTAATCTCTGGCGAATTACGACCCGAAGATTGAGAGGACATTCAGAAGGAGATTAAGAGACAGCCGCCAACAGCAACAACTAGATAAAGACGATATGGCGGAGCAGCCTGGAAATGGAGCACCAAACGAAAACAATGTCATGGCGAATCCGATCCTACTGGAAAATGATCGTAATAGGCCCATTAGGGACTATGCATTGCCAAACCTCTACGATTTCTCTCCAGGAATCATGCCATTGCCAAACCTCTACGATTTCTCTCCAGGATTCATGAGGCTTGCCCTTGATGGAAGCCGATTCGAAATGTAACTGATGATGCTGCAGATGATCCAGATTGCAGACATTTCGGAGGAAGGCGTGGCGAGGACCTGCACGTCCACCTCTGTAGCTTTATAGAAATCTGCAACACTTTTGTATTCTCGAACATCTCTACTAAAGAAGTTCGACTAACTTTGTTTTTGTTTTCTCTATGTGATCAGGCATGAAAATGGGCGTATTCCCTCAAGCTGGGAGAGATCACTTCCTGAGAACATGTCGTAGAGAAGTTTATGAAGAAATATTTTCCACCTACTGAGAATGCTAGAAGGAAACTAATAAATAATTTTGAACAAGACATGGACGAATCACTCAGCGATACCTGGGCGAGGTTTAAGAGTCTGGTCAGGGACTGTCCACACAACGGATTACTAAACTGCCTACAAATGGAAATCTTTTATCATGGTTTAAATCCCGCTTCGTAGACCACTGCCAATGCGGTAGCCGCTGGTGGTCTGCTAGACAAAACTTATGATGAGGCTAAGAACATCCTAGATCGCATCTCTAAAAATCACGAGGACTGGAGAGAGAGCGATCAGAGACTAAGAATAAAGGATAACGACGTAAGCAATGGTGCTATTGCTTCACTTTAGAGTTAGATGATCGCAATGATGAACCTAATTTAATGAATCACAATCAACAGCAAAATTTCCAATCTGTGGCGTAAAAAGAAGGGCCACCCAGATTCTTCCCGCGAAATAACGGTCAGACGAGTAGTCAAGCCAGTAGTTCGCAACCGCTACAATCTTCCTCCTTGGAAAGTTTGTTGAAGAAGTATATCGAGAAGAATGAAATTGTGCTTCAAAACCAGGCAATGTTCATCCGCAACATGGAGTTACAGATGGGCCAGATTGCGAGCGAGCTAAAGAACAGACCGCAAGGGCCCCTGCCGAGTTCAACAGAACTCCCACGTAACCCAGGGGGATCAGGTAAAGAGCAATGTCAAGTCGTGACATTGCGGAGTGGAAAAACTGTGGAGGGAGAGAGGAAGAAGCCTAGTCGGATGGCTCTAATTATGCTGGAACCTGAGATTGCGGTGACTCAAGAAGAAGAAGGAGAAAAAGAAATGATAAGAGCCAGAAATTGCGTCCACCTCAAAGCTGACAGAAAAGGGGATCGTGAAAGTACAGTTGTCACCTTTCCCGTAGAGACTCAGAAAGAAGAAGAATGACGAGGTATAGTACCAACGCTTCATGACTATGTTAAAACAATTGCATATTAATATTCCGTTCAGTGAAGCGATAGAGGAGATGCCTGCTTATGCAAAGTTTCTGAAGGATATGATAACCAAGAAGAGAGGCACTGATAAGTTTGCCACGGTGGCTTTAACGCAGAGCTCGAAATCAATAATTCCACCAAAGATGAGTGATCCTGGGAGCTTTACTATACCTTGCTCCATTGGAGGACTGTACATCGGGCAAGCATTGTATGACCTTGGAGCCAGCATCAACTTGATGCCTCTGTCAACCTTTAAACAGCTGAATATGGGGAAACTTGCGCCCATGACTGTGACTCTTCAACTAGCAGATAGACCTCTGGTGCATCCAAAGGGGAAGGTGAGGGATGTACTGGTTACAATCGACAAATTTATATTACCAACCAACTTCATCGTCTTAAATTACGAAGCCGACAAAGATGTGCCCATCATCCTGGGGTGACCATTTTTATCAACAGGTCGTGCCCAGATTAATGTGCACAAAGGAAAGATCACCTTGAGCGTGAATGGACAGAAGCTCAAGTTCAACATCATCCGTGCCATGAAGTTTCCTGACGAAGAAGACTTGCATGAATCTGACAACGACCAGAATTTGACAGAAGAAGAAAAGCCTGATGATAAAAATGAAGAAGAGGATGCAAGTACATCCATTGCTGTATATAATGCGATCATAAAAAAAACAACCAAGGAAGTTGAGGTGATCGCAACCCAAGAAGAAGAGTCAACAGAAAATGAAGAAAGAAAAATAACTCAACCGTCCTTAAAAGAACCACCAATAATAGAGCTGAAGACCCTGCCGAATCACCTAAAGTATGCATTTTTGGGGTAGAATGAAAAGCTGCCTGTAATTATTTCCTCGGAACTTAATGAAGACCAGAAGAATGTGTTGATGAGCATTCTGAGAAAACATGTGCGAGCGATTGGCTGGACACTCACAGACATTCGAGGAATTAGCCCCGCATACTATATGCACCGAATTCATTTCGATACGGCAATAATATCTAAATTCCTGAAGAAAAACATTTTCACTCGTTTTGGCACTCCACGTGGCATAATAAGTGATGAAGGGACCCATTTTGTCAATCATACTATCAAAGAATTGCTGCGCAAATATAACATCCTCCATAAAGTGGCTACCGCATACCATCCGCAGACGAATGGTCAAGCCGAAGTGTCCAATCGAGAGATCAAGCTGATACTGGAGAAGGTGGTAAAGCCTTCGCGAAAGGATTGGGCAACAAAGCTGGACGATGCCTTGTGGGCATACCGGACTGCCTATAAGACACCCATAGGTATATCCCTGTATGCGTTGGTATTTGGTAAAGCATGTCATTTGCCATTTGAGTTGGAACACAAAGCGCTATGGGCAGTGAAGAAGCTAAACTTTGATTTGAAGATAACAGGAGAAGCGAGAAAACTTCAATTGGTCGAGCTGGAAGAATGGAGTGCGCAAATGTCTATGTACAAACGCATATGAGAACGCAAAGATCTACAAGGAGTGCGCAAAGTGCTGACACGACAAACACATCGTGGCAAGAACCTCCAAGTCGGGCAGAGGGTCTTACTATTCAACTCACGACTACGGCTCTTCCTTAGGAAATTAAAGTCACGTTGGCCCGGACCATTCATAGTCAAAGAGGTATTCCCGCATAGTGCAGTCGAGTTATCTAATGATGATGGAACCAACATATTCAAAGTTAATGGACAATGAGTAAAACTGTATCACGGAAAAAGCTGGCATCGCCAAGTCGACTCCGTGGAACTAAGAAACTCTGAATAAGGAAGAAGTGGGTGGTCCCTGCGCTTTCAGACGATCGAAATTCATCAGGGATGCAAGTCATGTGAAGTACCCATTGGAATCATGAAATCTTCAACTTTTCTCTACCCCTCAGTATTTTCATTTCACTATATTTTTTTAGTCCTTAAAAAAAAAATTGCGGTGAGTGATTTTGTTAACTTTGTTTTTTTTAATATTTGACCCTCTCAATGTTTTTCTTGCAACTATCGAGGTGAACGAGTGCGGAGGCGCCACACGAAGACGCAACTACTTTATTCTGTCACCACAATCCAAAAGAAGAAGATCGCCGCAAAGCAGGATGCGTCAAACAATGTGGTCGACAACGCAAATTTTGGGATTGTATTCTTCCTTGACTTTATTGCAACTTTTGCACTATCGCATCGCATTTTAATTCTAAAAATCTTATCACCACATCCTCTTTGATTACCGCAATCATTTAACATTGATAAATTTAGTAAATCACCACATGCTTTCTCTTTGCCAATTATGATTTCAATGATGAAACACATGCTTCTATTTTTTTCATATATACTAGAGTCAACTTAATTTTAGGATATTCATCTCATGAAATATTTCTAGAAGTTAATGGTCTGTTAGCTTTCTTCCAAACTGACTCTTTACGTAGCTTCCTAAGAACATCACATGACTTCTTTCAATCTTTTGGCAATGAGGACATTGCCGCATTTTAAATTTGGGGGTGAGGTATTTACTTTCGACCTTGCTATTTTTTTAGCTCTAAAAAAAAAGAGGAAAAATTCTGAGAATAACAACTCCACAGTCAGTGCAATGGAGAAATCCATGTTGATAAGAGTCAAGTTGTGAAGGGCACTTACATGTAGTTAGATGTCCGCATGACACATGTGGGGCAAGCCAAAATGAAAGTAAGTCGCCAGGATCAGCGCATAAATAAATGACCGCAACTCTACTGCCAAGTAGGTATGAGTTTAGTCTAAGAAAGTGCGCCTTGCTCGTAGTTGGATGTCCGCATGACACACATGAGGGCAAGCCAAAACGAAGGCGAGTCACTTGGATCAGCATAAGGTAAAAAAAAATAATAATATAAAAAATATGCAAGGATAAAAAATCATTTGACACCCCAGTGAAAAAAAAAGTTTTTTTTTGAAAAAAATCATGCGATGACATGGAATCTAGTAAAGTCTTTTTGAAGGTTAAACTTGCGGTCCCTAGGTCTTAGAAATATTTTAAGAAGAGACTTGAATAAAAATTAAGGAAATTCTGGTGTATAGGATTTGATTGAAGTATCCTTGAGAAATCTAGGAAAAGAGATTGCGGTCGACTTTCTAAAAGAAATCTTTAGCTTATGCTTGAGGACAAGCATTGTTTAAATTTGAGGGTGTGATAACGAGCAGAAATGCACGTTATTACAGTGCTAAGTTATTAAACAATGAAGGTTTACGTTGATAAATATGTTAGATTGTGTTCAAAAAGCATTAAGTTCATGACATTGCGGTCGCATGCGTTCATCGCATAAAAACAGTTAACTTTGGTATTTTTATGTAGAATATGCATTAACGTAAGGTAGAAAGCATGATCACAAGAAATCAACGGTCGAGCGCAGCATTATTGCAAGGCCTTGGGTGATTTGTGCTCGCATACATCTGCTCAAGAGGGACTGCCGCATAGAGCTGGCGCAACTTGGTGGGCACATCTGGGTGAATAGCATAATTAATCACGATGGGACAGAAAACTGATGATGGTCGAATCCAAATTAAGTTGACAAGCCGCTAACGATAACAAGTACGCTTAGATTTTCGGTGTATTTGGCGCATTAGTCAGAGAATTAAAGCCATCCCATCTATGCAATCATAAGAGAGAAGCCGCCTTTCACCTCGAAGGCTCTATAAATACCGAAGGCAACCGTCGAAGAGGAGTTCAGATAGTTAGAGAATTTTCCCTTAGAGACAATAACCTTTTTCTTAGTTTTTCTTTTATTTTAAGGCGGAGTGAGAGAAGGGAAGAGACATCAGAAGATCGCTCAGGGCAACTCGAGAGTGAGACTATCTTTTGAACAGAGTAGAAAAGATAGTGTAAAAGCCTTGGGAAGCAAAAGATTGCTACCAAGCTCTTTATTCTCATCTTGCATTGTTATTTTGTATTTCAACTCTATATCTATACAATGGAATTTCTTTATCTACATCTGTTTACTCTCTTAAAAGCACGCATTAGTAGCTAAATTTATCGAATGGGTTGAGAAGAACTAAGCTAACATGACCTAGGATCTTCATCGCATGTGATGATCTTGTTTTATGCTGTGCCTAACACCCCTTTAGAGAAACTCGAGAGAGAGTCTAAAGAAAGAGCCTAAGACTTGAGAGAGCTAGGTTAGAATCTAGATTCAAGAGAGCAAGATTAGATCTACATAAGCAAGAGATAGGGATTTAGAGATAATCTCTGTTTGCCAACCTGCATCGAATGCACCCTAGAGATAGGTTATGATATTATGTAGTCACCTTATTTGTGTGTATGTCATTTTGTCATCGCATAAATAAGAAAAAAGGCTTATATGTAGGTCTTATAGACTCACCGCATATATCGCATGTGTTATAATATTAGAAGCCGTAGCATTTGCGTCGAGAGATGGTTTGCTATTATATGTGTGTTGCATGATCGCATAACATGAATGCATCTTAGGAAGTGTTAGCTAAACCCCTTGTCAACCCGTTCACCGCATACTCATCGCATCTTCCGTATTATCAACTCTTTTCGAAACTCCGCTGTATTCATTTATCTTATTACCACAAACAACAACACCAAACAACTATTTGAGTTACCAGTTACCGCAAAGTTTTTTGAAAAATTATCACCACATACCATTTTCCTTAGACCCCGAGTTCGACCCTGGATTTACCAGGAAACTCCGTGGGGTTTATACATGGATTCCACTGAGAAAACTTGTTGCTCAACGCATTTCCATGACCACATTTCATTTCATAATTTTGCCTCATAAAATAACGCATCACCATTTCAGAAGTCTGAAAGAAGACATCAACAACAACATTAACAACATCAGAGACACCAACATTAACAACAATTTTTCTTGATTGAAGCTCTGTAATAGTAATATTGTCTTCATCGTCTTTGTCATCACAATGAGTAGAGTGAGGAAAATTCACATGACTTTGATCGCTGCAGTGGCATCATCAGATAAAAAAACATTTTTCACATTCTTTGAAATCTCAGTAGTCAACAAATCATCAATCACAAGTCTTTGATTCGGTAAAGGGGAAGACTCAACCAGAGTCTTGACATTATCTTCAAAGTTGAACCTTTTCACTAGTCCCATATTATCCACAATCGAAATGGCAGGAGCATTTTGTGAATCAATAGCATCAAGTACAGAAGATGCAGAAACAATATTCTCAACAACAGACTTTAAGTCATTTTCTTCAGAGACATTCACACCTTCAGTTTCTTATAATTCTGTAGTAGTCTCAACAATAGTCTCGATAGGTAAAGACAATTTACCAAACTCAAAACTTTTAGGAATAACAACATTTTCTCCCAAAAACAGTATCAGAAATATGAACAATAGAATCAATAGGTCTAGAATCAAGTGCAAGATTATCATTAGCAACTAATCTACTCTAAAAACCCTAGCTTCTACTTGAATATTGACAAATGGTTTGAAAATTTCCTTAGGGTTTCTAGGTAATTCTATAAAACCATGCATGTGATCGGAAGAATCACTTGAAATAGATTTTTCAATATTTGAACAAAATTCTATCCCAGGTCCAATCAGATCATACAACGTCAAGGAGGGGAGTTAACCTTTTCCTTTTCTTTTGTTTCGTCAATCAATCATGCACCAGAGCATCTCCATTTTGTTGAGGGAGGAAGAACATTGATTTCATTTTGTTGAGTACGGAGTCCATGCACACGAACTTCATATTTGTTGATTGAAGTGGGAGGAACATCCTTAGAAACATGCAACTTTCGCTTGGCCTTCTCCTTTTATCTCACCATTTTTCTGTCAAAAGTGTGAATTCCTTGACGAGTATTCACCATTAGAGGAGACTTAGTATGACAAGAAAACACACAAATTTTGTAAAGAGGCGCTGAGAGAAGAATGAACCCACAACACAGCAAGGAAGCCTATCACGACTAAACTACCAATGATTCAGTCAGAAAGAAATCTGAACATAAAACACAGTTAAACATCCTTGAACTCACAACAACCGCAATTAAGGTGGTTATTTGCATAAAAAACTTCACAGGATTGCACGTTTGATGGGCTGAGATCCTCAGCTACACAACCCACAAATTTAATTGCTATGCCTTTAAGACACAAATACCTAAAGCTGCCCCCAGGGCATCAATTCGACCAACGTCTAAAGCCTTGGTAAAAATGTCTACTAATTTATTTTTAGTGTTGACATGCTTTAACATGATCTAATTACTTTCCACAAGTTCATGAATAAAGTGGTTTCTAATGTAAATATGTTTTGTATGCTTGTGTTGAACTGGATTTTTTAATATATTAATCGCATTCATATTGTCACAGTAAAGAGTCATGACATCTTGTGGGACATCATACTTTAGTAACATTTGTTTCATCCAAACCAATTGAATACAACTACTCTCTGCTGCAATGTATTCAACTTCAGCCATTGACAGGAAAACACAATTTTGTTTCTTGCTGAACCACGAAATCAAATTATTTCCTAAGAAGAAACAACCTCTAGAAGTACACTTTCTGTCCTTTGAGCTTCATGCCAAATCATCATCATAATAGTCACTAATGACGTATGCAATAAACCATATTCACTTGTTCCATTTATGTATTTGATTATCCTTTCTGCACTAAGAAAATGACTGTTTGATTATAATATAGGCAATATTTAGCTTGCTGGCTATTAAATAGGACAAGCTCCCAATGATGCTCCTATATAGACTCTTATCAACTTGAGTTTCATTAGTCTTTTGATATTTTCAACAAAAGCTCCTTTAACACTGGTAGTTTCAAGGCCAAATTTCTTCATTAAATTCTTGGCATATTTTCTTTGAGAAATAAAGATTCCCTCATTCAGTTGCTTTATTTGAAATTCCAAAAAATAGGATAGTTCTCCTAACATGGTCATCTCGGATTCTTCCTACATTTGTTTCACAAAGAGCTCAACCATCTCTTGTGACATCTTTCCGAATACAATGTCATCAACATAAATTTGGACAATCATAAAATTCTCGCAATATTTTTTTCCCAAAAATAGTTGGTAAAACTATTCTTTGACTATACACATTGTTGATAAGAAATTGGGCTAAACGTTCATACCAGGATCTGAGTACCTGTTTGAGGCCATGAAGGGCCTTGCTGAGTTATATACATGATCAGGGTGAGAAGGTTCCATAAATACTTTAGGTTGAGCAACGTACACTTCCTCATTTAGAAATCTGTTTAGGAAAGCACTCTTCATATCCATTTGATATTCTTTGAATTTTAGAAGACAAGAAATACCGTGTAAGAGTCTGATAGCTTAAAGCTTGAAATAGAAGCGAAGGTTTCATCAAAATCCAGGTCTTCTATTTGAGTATACCCATGAGCCACTAATCTAAATTTGTTTATAGTGACATTTTCATTCTCATAAGTCTTGTTCTTAAAAATCCACTTTGTGCCAATTATATTCACAAATTCAAGCCTAGGAACAATAGTCTAGACATCATTTCTTACAAATTTCTCAAGTTTTTCTTGCGTGGTATTGATCCAACATTCATCTTCAAGAGCTTCTTTGACATTTGTTGGTTCAACAGGGGAAGTGAAGCAAATATTACTAATTATCTCAAGATAATTGACTTTATCTTTCTTTCTAGTCATCACCCCTTCTTCAAGATGACCAATTATGTTACTAGAGGGAAGACTTTACAAACCCTGCTGGGAGGTTGCCTTTTACTAGCTTCCGCCTACTCAAAAGTATTCTAGTTGACCTCCACAGGGATTTCTTAATTTATTTTAGAAGACATGTCAGACGAGATGTTAGGAACATCAGTATTTACAAATGGAGTAGTTCTGGAATCTTCTACTTCTATAAAAGTAGATCTAAAAGAGGTTGCATCATCATTGATCACAACATCAATAGACTCCATTACAATACAAGTTCGTTTATTGTAGACATCGTAAGCTCAACTATTTGTGGAATATTCAAGAAAAATCACTTCATCCAATTTGGAATCCCATTTTCGTTTAGCCTTTCTGTCAACAAGAATGAAACAAGTACTTCTAAAGACGTGGAAGTATTTCACTATCGGTTTTCTCCCTCTCCATATTTCATAAATTTTGCTCGAGATGTTTGGTCGTAAAACAACTCTATTGAGAATATGACATGTTGTGTTTAGTGCTTTCATCTGAAACTAGAATGGTAGATGTTTTGCATGTAACATCGCTCGAGCCATCTCTTGTAGTGTCCGATTTTTCCTCTCCACAACTATGTTCTGTTGGGGAGTAATAAGGGCTAGGAATTTATGGTGAATTCCAACTGACTGGCAGAACTTAGTAAATTTAGAGTTTTCAAACTCACTACCATGATCACTTTTAATCATATCAAATTCAAATCTTTCTCTCGGTGTAATTGAAGGCAGAGAGCTTGAAAAGTAGTAAATGTATATGATTTTTCATGAAAAAAATGAACTTGTGTGTATCTTGAGAAGTTATCAACAATAATTAAAATATATCGTTTGCTTCCTAGACTCTCAGATTGCATGGGACCCATAAGGTCCATATGAAGAAATTCTAATATATGGGTTGAACCCAAATAACCTACTTGTTTGTGTGAAGAATGAGTTTGTTTTCCTGATTGATAATCTCCACAAATAATTCCAGTGGAGGCAAGTAATGAGGGGAGTCCAAATATAGCATTTTTGGCAAGGGCCTTTTGTATAGTCTTCATGCTCACATGCCCAGGGCGTTTATGCCACTGATTGACTTCATTTTGTCTAGAGAGATGACAAATATGCAAAGTATTCTCAAAACTCCATAAATAATAATTATCAGAAGAACATATACCTATCATGAAAAAAGCTTTGACATCATCTGTGAAAACACATTTGTCTTTAGTAAAACTCATGTTTAGACCTTAATCACATAGCTGACTGATGCTAATAAGATAAACAAGAAGCCATTTAACCAACATTACATCATTGAATGTTGGAAGACCTGGGCAATTAAGTTTTCCTTTCCCAATGATCTTACCACAAGTACTATCTCCAAAAGTGACTTTTCTTGAGTTTATAGATTTGAGATTAGATAAATAACTCTTTTCACCAATTATATGTCAAGAGTTTCCACTATCTAAGTACCAATCTTCTTTAGCAAAAGATCTGAGGGATGTCAATACAACATTATATTTATTCTTAACATTATTCTCTCCCCAGACCTATTTTATTTTTTACTGTCTTGAATGGTAATTCTAAGGGAAGTAGGGAGGCCTTATGGGATAAGAGGGTATGTGAATAATTTTCAATAATTGATAGTAAAAAAGATGTTTATGGCTCGTTTTGTCACAATAATGAAAATTTCATCTTGGTCTGAATGAAAGGTTGCCTTTCCATATAGAATTATTGAAGGAAGTGTCTGTAAAACCATAGGACTCTAGATCTTGAGCTCTAACAAACTCAATATTTTGCTTCCCTTTGGAATTTGATTGATTATTATGCCAACTTCCACTCTTTGAAAGACCAAGCCCAGAGTTATCACCAGCAGTCTTTCCTTTTAAATTTATCTGTAGAGACTCAATACAAGAGTTCAACATTATGACATTCTTGAACACTGAATTCTTTCCAGCTTCAACTTGAGAAAGTTCATGCTTCAAATCTGTAGTAGTAGACATAAGTCTATGATTGTTAGCTACCAAAGTCTCAATTCTTTCTTTTTGCACATTATGAGTTTTCTAATCATCTTGCCATTTGAGAAAAAGAGCATGAAAAAAAGGATCTGCAGACTCATGACTTGCAAGATCGTTGATCAACCAAATGTATTTGAGGGATGAAAATGAGAATAAATATAGTCTAAGCGTAAGCATACACTAACGATGAAGTAATAAACTCAGAGCACTCTAAGTATCGAATCCCATAGGACTAGATTGCTTTTTAAGTTAATTATGACTATGAATCAATTTGACCAAGGTAACTAAATAGCAAATTTGAAATTAATGAAGGAATTTTAAAAGGTAATAAATAACAGTAATCAAATAGGGGCTAACTGTTGGGATTGGTGTCCTAATTCTCCCGGAATCTCGTAGTTTGTAATCTATACACATTGCTATGAATAAAATAAGAGTTATTTTATCTGGCATTTACTCATATCCAATAAACAAAGCTCCATGGTTATTGTATGTAAACTTAAGCATGTATATGAGATATATAAGTGAATCATGCCTTAAGAGATAACCTAAATAGGTTTGTAGTATAAGGATTAAGGAGGGATATATGATCCTGGTGACACTACGGATACGACCCGCTTTATAGAGGTTTACAAGTATTGTGAACTACTACAGATGGTAGATCCTGACCATTCATGTGAAGACATGTGAGCGAGGGTGTCCTATACAAAAAGTTTGTATAAGACCGGACCATGAGTTGATTTGTCTTTGTATATAATGTCGTTGATACTAGAGACTTCCATCTCACCTAAACGACCATAGGTGACATGACCTTAATCCTGAGTATTTTGGGAACTCCTGCCTTTGAGGGAGTCATTTGATTAGTATGGGTGATAGTGGCTAGATTGCCAACACAACATGCCTACCTTTTTGGGGATTTGTCTGATTTGGGAGCTGAGAACTTAGTTACACAAGATGGAATTCACTCTTTCTCCGAAGCAGGGGTAAATAGATATATTGCTCCCTCAAGAGCTGATTCTGGGTCTTAAACATAGTGGCCACAATTTCTCTTTGGAAGAGAGGACTCAATCATAGTAGGACTATGACTTATGTTCATTAGAGGGATCGGTGGTACTTAAAGAGTTAGATGTAACTACAGGGGCATAACAGTTATTGGCCCAACTGTACTTATGAGTGATCTGTGAAGGGTTATTGCACTGTTGATTGGTTGACATGGACACATAATATATCTATAGTAAGGAGAGTTCAGCTGACGGTTTTTAGCGGAGTACCTGACAGTTAACGGATGGTGAATTCCGTGACTAAAGAGTTTAGTCAGTTATTCACGTATTATTGGAGCTTCAAGTTAAGGTCCATAATAAGGTCCCCTTAGTAGCTCAATGAATTCAAGTTGAGAATCTTGGTGTTGATTTGAAATGTTTAAATTGACAAGAGATAATTCGATTATATATGATATGATCAGTGTACATCAAGTGGAGGATTAATGTAAATGAGATTTACATTAAGTACCATGAAATAGAAAAAAAAACTATGGTTTATATATTTCATGAGATGAAATATTAAAACTATAGGTTATAAATATAGTATGGTAAGTTGGTTATCATATATATTTATAATAATACTAAATATTGTATAATTATCTCTTTTTCTCTAATAACAAAGTGAGTGGGAGGTTATTGGTAGTTTCATGGTAATCGTGAGATAAAAGAAAATTTTTTTTTCCTAAATTTAGTAGTGGTTGTGAGAGATTCTATTCTCGAAAAAAGTTCTCATGGAAAAGCTGTCAAGTGAATAGGATTCACTAAACGATAATTGAATAGAGACTAACAATCCTGGAGGGACACTACACGATAGTTTACTCAACTGGCCATTAATTAAACGATTGTGATACTTTTGCTAAATGATCGTAGAGCATTTTCTAAACGATTGGGCATCATCTACACGACAGACCTTTGTCATCTCCCACTTGCTCATCGTTTTATACGATTGTTATTCCTCCGATCTCTTCCTCTAACCAAGTCCACATAGAGCCACACTTATGGATTCTTACACCGAGAATACCGAGGTAGCCATTGTGGTGGTGTCATACTCAACTCGACTAAGTCGAGGTTTTTGGAGGTCGTTCACTGTGTTCGTGATCTTGGAGATCGCTGAGTTCGTGGTCGCTGTGATCGTGTTGTGGTGTGGTCGAAGTGTTTGAGCATTCGTGATTGTTGTCTTGTTGTCTGAACGAGCGTTCGTGATCGAGGGTGTTTAAAGATGAGTCTTCAAAGGTATGTCTTGTTATCCCTTGATCTCTTGTGAAAGCATGTTGTAATTTCGTATTGTGCATAGCTTGTAAGTTTCAGTTTCTTGATTGTAAGTGTGTATGTTCAAATACAAATGAAATTTGGAATGATTATTTCGCTGCTCATGGAAATCCTCATGTCCGATTTCCTTCACTAACAATGTTTCAGCCTTTTGTGTTTTATGTTAAAAGTGATGTCGCGCATACCAAGACAGTGAAGTATGCATGGCTAGAAATCTACACCTATTTGGTTTGGTACAACATCCAGTTCCTTTAGAAGTTCTAAGTAGCTACTATTAGATGTTCCCATGGGTATCTAAATCTTAGATAATTAAAGTCCAGTTTCTTTACCCTATAGTATCCCTTATTCATAAGGCAACATGACCCTTCTATTTCTAGGCTCTGAGTCCCATATCTCATTGCCTTCTCAGTACTAAAGCTCCATAAGATTGTTAAATTAAGTTACCAATTCTAGCTTTAATTTCAACAAAGAGAATATATAATTCAAATGGGTGTGAGTGCAACATTGCTTAAGCCATAAAAACCCCAGGGTATCCATATCGTTGAACCCCTAGAAGAATTTAGCTCATGGCAAGTGAAAAAATAAGTATCTTTATTAGACCATAAACCATAACTACAAGATAGTGTTTGATTGGGAAAATAAAGTAACCACAATGAATGAATGAAATGAAAATGCTGAAAAAGAAAAACAACTCAAGGGGGGATCTTTGGACAAACCCTCAACTCCTTAATTTTTCCTTAGGGCGATTCCTCTTTTCCAAGGTGGAATCGTGCCTCACCGCACGTTTTCATGAGGTGAAGGACCTACAGGCACTACGCCTTAGAGGAACTTTCGTTCTTAAGGCTACTAACTTGAGAAGTTGAGAAAATGTGTGTTGAAAGTGATATAAATGCTTAAAAGACCGTGATGAATTCGAAGGTGGAGAGTTGTTGAAATGAATGTCTTCTCCATCTTATATAGGCCCCAAAATGGTTGGGAAGGATCGAATTCTATGCTTAGAGGGTTTACCAGGTGAAATCAGGGCTACCAAACTGTTTAAAATGTGAAAATCGCAACAACTTTCACTGGGTCGAATTTTGGGAAATTAGAGCTTACTGATACAACCATAGTGTTCTTAGTGATGCACCTACATCAGACAAAAATCAGCAGTCTGGCCTAAATTTCCTAAAAAAATTCTCAAGAATAACTCTAAATTAGAGAATATATCATTTAAGCTCAATCAGACCCTCATAAGATCATTTTAACCAAATAAGACTAAATTTAGGGGAAAACACATGCAAGAGTCAATTTTAACCCGGAAAAGTGCACAAACAAAAGCCTAAAAATATGCATTTCATCGCATGTGTCACATCTCCAAACCTAAATCTTTTCTTGTCCTTAAGAGAACACCATAAAAATCAATTCCCAAAGCTCAAAACACACATGCTTAGATTGATAAATGCAAAGAGTAGCAACTTTCAGAAGGAGTCTCCAATCTAAGTTCCCTGCATATGTTCAATCTCCCAAAGAATCCTCATAAGGATTTTACCTGACCATCGGCTCAACAACCCATAACTCTCCACCTAAACATACCCTACTATCCGAGCTCTTAATTATCGAACCTAGTGAAATCATAACACACTGCAACTTTACCCATTACCAAATCTCATGACATACATAATTTTCACACACCCCTCAAACTTATACTTTTGCAAAGGCTCATTTTCAATGCTATATTCTTCTTTTTCTTTCCTAGGACAAACCTATCATGCCATCCTCAGCTTTGTTCTAGCTTATCCACACGGGTGTCATGCAAGATATCTGACTACAAGCAAGGCTCACACTTAAGGTTCCATTCACTTCCCTAACAAACTGTTTTGCTACAAAAGAAAGCACATATGTCATGCTCACCCTTGGCTACTTTGGTTTGTTTGGGAAAGAGGAGTGTCATCCTACAAAAAAAAAAAATACTAGCCTTACTTGCAAAAAGTAACTAAAGAAAAAATAATCTGAGTTATGAATTTATAGAGGAAAACAAGAGAAGGAACATGATATTGTCCTACTGCGTTGGAGCATCATCAATAACTTCAGGATCATCATTGATGTTGAGATCTAATTCCTTATTAACAGGGTTCTGAAGGATATGATCTATGATACTACCCTAATTCATTGGAGCATTATAAAAAACTTTCGGATCATCATTGATGTCGAGATCTAGTTGCTCCTTAACAGGGTTCTGAAGGATATGATCTGGAAAAGCAGGAATGGTAGGGTAAAAACCAAGGCAGGAAAAACTAAGAAAATGCCTAAGTGTATCATCTCTCTACTTAGCATAAATACAGTAACCATGGGTTTGCTTCATAAATCTCTCCAAATAGTCAATCATGCAACCTACCACAGTGGTAGCATAATTTGATGGGGCATTGGCACCATACAACTGATGAGAAGGTCCTGTCATTGCACCATCAGCCATAGAAGCAAGGGGTACAATAGAAGGGGCAGTAGGAGGGGAAAACACTTGACTTGGTGAGGCAAGAGTGAAGACTAGATCCTTCTGATGATCAGATATTTGAGCCTCATGGTCTTTTTCAGGCCAGGAGAAAGTGGCATCTTTTAGAGTAGGGTGTCTCGAACTCCCTGATGGAGTTGTATTAAGAGTAGCCGTGATAGGGACTTTGTGGCCTTGCTTTTTCGAATTGCCTTTTCCTTGCAACCTCCTAATTAAGCCAAGATGAATGGCTAGTTTTACCTTGTAGCACTCCTTGGTTTGATCAACTGTTACTCCTTCTCGGGCATACAACCTCCCAATGAGAGATGAAAAAAACAAACGCCCTTTAGTTCTAGGGTCAACTCGATCATCTCCTAATTGATAATTCCTCCCAGTTTGATAGGATGGATCTTCCAAATGCTATAAAGGAGCATGATTCGCTCCAAAAAGATGGTTGTGACATGGGTAGTAGGCATAATTCGATGCTCGATGAAGTAAAGCCATATCGCCAATTAGTCCTCAATGTTTCCAAGTCTTAGAGTGCAGCATCCTATGGAAGAGAATACCCATTCAACTTCAAGAGCTTCGACCATTCTTAATGCGTCATTAGCTTGCTTCTCAGATGGAACATACATTTTCATAAAACTCTCTTTCTCATGTTCATCAGGCACTCGGTAGATGGAATCAATAACCAAAGGAGAAAAATCTACCTCCATCTCTCTCACTACAAAAATGCTTCTCTTAGGAAGAATTCCCAAGTAGAATTCTTGAACAAGAGCATTGTTGGTCGGGATGGTGGTAACTCACCAAACCTCGTAGAGAATCTGTTTTCCTAAAAAACTTATCTTCTCTTAAGGACCTCCATTCTTCTGGCCAACTCCTTCTCTTCTTCATCCTCAACCTCATCACTAGATAAAATTACGATTCTCGAGGCATTTTCATTCTCGACCACTTTGCTTTAGACTTTTCTTCCATCTTCTCAACCAAAGCTTGGCTCAAAACTCTCCCAGCCTCTTCATATTGCTTATCAGCCAAATATTTCTAGCGACATTCCTCTACCGTGTGCACAACTTGCCTCATTACTTCTCTCCATAAGTCCTCAGATAATATAGAACTAGAGGGGCTTCCTTCTTTCTGGGTTTTCACATTAGAAAAAATGAAGGATGAAAGGGCTTTGATCCACTACCTTTTTCAACCAGAATAATAACCTCCAATTGTGATCGACAGACTTATTTCTCATCTAGAGCTCGCTACCGCTCAACATCCATCTACTGAATTTCTCTTCACCAGGCCCTAGAACGAATCTGTGTTCTTTGGGTTCATGCATGGCTAATCAAGAGGATGATTCTTCACTCGAGTTGTTTGCTCTTGGCATTGAATGGGTGCTCATGACCTACAAGGATTGTTCCGTCGTAATTAAAGATTGTGGAGGAGGAGACATTGTTGTGTTGCACACCGAAAGGATTCAGATGGTGAATATATTCTTGAAAATGTGTGGGTCTTTACTGAATGTAGGTTCTTTGCACTAACAACTAACAGTCCTTCTTTGTTGCACTCACGAGATTCTTTATTGTTAGAAAGAATAGAGGAACGGAATCTGAGAAGAAAGAAGAGAACTTGGATGGAAGGGGAAGAAACTACCGACGATCAAGAGAGGATGATTGTGGACTCTTTTGGGTAGGTTAAACTGTGAGTGTAAAATTAATGAGGCTAGGTCAACCTATTTATAGGTGAGTCTATCCCACCAATTTTAAATGACTTCAGCTCTTCTAGACATTTCCTTCTGATGCGGCCACATCACTTTATTGATGCAGGCGCATCATCCTTTTCATTTTCATTTTTTCCATTTGCACACTTAATTGAAAAATTTAGAATGCTCATTGATAATGGGCAGAAATGCACGTTATTATAGCGTAAAGATATAAAACAATGAAGGATTACGACGGTAAAAACATATAAAATTGCGTCCAAAAGAAATAAGTTAATAACATTGAGACCTCATGCGTCCATCGCATTAAAACATCTAACTTATATATTTTGTGCAGAAAATGTGTTGGCGCAAGGCGAAATTGCGATCTAAGGAATTAAGAGTCCGGGCGAATTAAGAGATTGTGATTGCAAGGCTATGCGATCATATGCGTTCGCGAAGATCTGCTCAAGAAGATGGTCGCATAGAGCCGGCGCATCAAGGTAAAAGCTTAATAAATCAGGATGGGACAGAAAGTTGATGACGATCGAATCCGAATTTAGTTGACAAGTCGTTAACTACACACCGTAGCAAGTACACTCAAATTTTCGATGAAAATTATTCGGTGTATCAGACAGAGAATTAATGATATCCCATCAGTACAATCATTCGAGTGAAAAAGCTCTTCACCTTGAAGCTTTATAAATATCGAAGGCCACCTTCGTTAAAAGGGTTTGGTTGTTATTCCAGATGAGCCATATAGAAGATAGTGAGCCTTTGTTCATAATTTCTTTATACTTAGAAGGTGGAGGCGAGAGAAGAGAGCAGTCATCGAAAGATTGTCCTGGTCAGCTCGAGAGAGTGCCAGGGAGCATGGAAAATAGAGAGACGGCCGACTCTTGCAAAAGCAAGAATATTCTTTGAACAGAGTAGAGAAAACAGTGTAAAAGCCTTGTGAAGCAAGAAATTGCTACCGGGTTCCTTATCTTTATTTCACATATTCATTCTGTATTTCGATTTCATTTATAGAATGGAACCTGCATTTTTACATCTGTTCACTCTTTTTACAATATGCATGAGTAACTAAACTTTTGAATGGGTTGAGAAGTACTTAGCTAACATGATCTAGGATCTTCATTGCATGCGATCGTCTTGTCTTATGTTGCATCCATCACCCCTTTAAAGCTACTCGAGAGAGAGTCTAAAGAAAGAACCTAAGACTTGAGAAAGCTAGATTAGAATCTAGACTTGAGAAAGCAAGATTAGATCTGCATAAGTAAGAGATAGAGACTTAGAGATAAGCTCTATTTGCCAACATGTATCACATGCACCCTAGAAATAGGTTATGGTAGTTTGTGATCACCTTGTGTATGTATATCATTCATCATTGCATAGATAAAAATAGAGGCTTAAACATAAGTCCTATAGACATCATCACATACATCGCATGCATTCTAAGAGTGGAGCTATAACATTTGCATTGAGAGATGACTTGCTGTGGTATGTGTGTAGCATGATCGCATTACATGAACGCATTCTTAGGAAGTGTTGGCTATATCCTCTCAACCTGTTACCTTGCATACTTATTGTACTGTTGGGATAATTTAGGGACGCGTTTTGTTTTGTTTTGTTTTTATCATTTAAGGACCGATGGGTTTGAACATGAAATCATGCGTTAGACATAACTAATGCATTTGCTCCCATGCATCTGAGGTCATGCGTCGGAATGATGATGCGTTAATCTTAGCATGCAATGATCACGCGTTCCTTTCACAAGTTTTCTTACGCTTACGCCAAGTATAACACAAACGCAAGTTTCTCGGGTAATCCGAGGTCGAACACGGGGACTTGTCACTCAATAATATTTGTGAAGTGATGCGTTTGAGGCGATGAATAAGAATAAAAATAAAGCGAAGAAGGTTTAAATGTTTTACACACTACTCCTACTCCTAACTAAACAGATTGAGAAATAGAAGACTTGCAATGAGAATAAGTAGAGACATAATAACCAATAACGCATAGTAATGTTTACTATCTTAAATCTCCCTAGAAATCCCAGCTCGTTGTACTAATGCATCACACCTCTCGGTAGTTAGCCACATGACTATATCTCTATAGTAAATGGTTGCGTCGAGCATAAGATTGTGCCTATCTCTAGGAACAATACGAACCTTGTTTAGTGCGTTCCATCCCTTACCTTCTCAGGTAGTTAGACGTGGCTACTTAACTTATAGACAAGCAAAGCAGCATCCCACAGACAGGCATGCCACAACCTTTCACCAAGCAAAGAAGATTAACTCACTATACTCAAACAACGCACACCTCTTGGTGGGTTACTACATGCGTCCTATCTCTAGGCTACACGATTAAGCATGCGATTGACTTTGATAAATAAACGCTGAAGATAAACTATGATAGAGATGAAGATGATGAAGAAGACGGTAATGAAAGAATTAAGATTTGCATTGATCACAAAATATCTTAATGTCTCAAGCTAAAATGTAATACAAAATAGAGATTAGAAGGGAGATGAAGGACTCTGCGTCAAGGCTGTCGGTGGTGCCATGGTTGAATGGTGGAGATGTCTCTCTCGAGCTCTATCTCCGACGAATGCTCCGTTTCTAAATGCTTAGAATTTGGCACGGAATAACGCATAATATTGGGTCAGTGAGGTTTTAGGTGCTTATCGACGCAAAACTCAAATTTTCACAAATTATAAGTATTATCACTGCGTTTTCTACCTGTTATCCCTCATAATTCTAAATAAAAGACTTATAATAACTGGCATTTCTGCCAGTTATCATGTACTTTCATGTTATTAACTCTTTTCTCAATTCCGCCATATAGACTTCATACCTTAAACAACATACGAACCAACGTATTGTTTTATTTGTCACCGCAAAGATAACTGAAATTACCATCGCATACTGTTTCCATAGTCCCCGTGTTCGACCCTGGGCTTATCAGGCAACTTAGTAGGGTTTATACTTGGATCTTGCTAAGAAAACTTGCATGCACAACGCATATTCCACCATCGCATTCTACACTAATATTTCATCGCATTAACCATGCATCACTCATCCAATTGGATAAACTCCCAGGTAGGTTTTCAAGTTGAGGTGTTTATTCATAGAGCAAATACAGACTCAGTACTTTTTTTTTTTTACAAAATAAAAATAATGTACCTGTACATTGAGGCTCATACTAATTCCAATTTTACAGGGGAAACAAAAGCCTTTCTTATTCACTATTTCTCCCCAATATGCCTTCACTCTTTGTCAATTGACTTTGAAGATACGATCATTGTCTTACAGTTCCATAGAACTATGCGGGAATATTTTATGGATTGTGAATGGTCCCGACCATCTAGATTTCAACTTCCCGAAAAAAGTCTTAACTTGGAGTTGAATAAAAAACCTGTTGTCCTTCATCGAAATTAGTTGTCTTGATCTTATGGTCATGGTACCTCTTTACTTAACTTAGTGTTCTCGTAAGCCTGATAACAAACTTCTTCCAATTCATTCAACTACAACATTCTTCTATCCTTTGCTTGTCTTAAATTCAGGTTTAACTTCCTAATTGCCCAGTAGGCCTTGTCCTTCAACTTTAATGAAAAGTGACATGCTTTACCAAATATGATCCGATATGACGACATTTTGAACGGGGCATTGAAAGGTTTTTTGTGGGCTCAGAACGCTTCATCAAGTCTCAGTGATCAGTCTTTTCTTGATCGATCTATAGACTTTTGTAGAATACTCTTTGATTTCTCTATTCGATAGTTTGGCCAGACCATTAGTTTGGGGGCGATATGTTATAGCTATTTGATGTTTCACATTGTATTTTTGTAGCAAACTTGCCATCATCCGGTTCATGAAGTGGGTTCCCTCATCATTGATTAGAGCCTTAGGCGTTCCATATCTAGAGAAAATGTTCTTCAAAAGGAACTCTTTTACCACTTTTGCATCGTTAGATGCAGTCGCCACTGCCTGGATCCATTTTGAGATGAAATTTACTGCCAACAAGATGTAGAAATTCCCAAATAACAGTGGGAATGGCCCTATAAAGTCAATTGCCCAAATATCAAATATCTCTACTTCAAGAATGTAGTTCGTTGACATTTCACTGCGAGTTGATAAATTTCCCGTTCTCTAGCATTTATCACATTTATTAGCAAAGTTATGAGCATTTTGAATAACATCAATCAAAAGTATCCACTTTACAACACCTTTTTTGCTGTTTTCGTTTCTACAAAATGGCCTCCATACGGGGCCTGGTGACATGCTTTAAGGATATCGACTATTTCCTCGTCTACAACAAAACACCTCAAAATCTGATCAGGCCCCAAACTTGAACAAATACGAGTCATCCCAAAAAATCTTGTTTAATGTTGTGAAATAACTTTTTCAACTTCTAATTTATCGCTTTGGACGATATAATTCTAGTTGCTAAATAGTTAGCAAAAAAATCTGCATACAATAGGCTTTTGTCAACTGCCAGCAACTGTTCATCGATAAAAATGCCATCAGTGTGACGAACCTTGCCTGATTGCTTTGCCTTTCCTTTCAGGCGGGAGAGATGGTCGGAAACTTGATTCTCTTTTTCTTTTCAGTTAGATCTCCACATCAAATTATTGTAACAGTAGAATCCACCTGATTAATCTGGGTTTTGCATCTTTCTTTGCCAATAAGTACTTTATTGTGGAATGATTAGTGTGGATGATAACTTTGGTCCCCAATATATATGATTTGAACTTCTAAAACCCAAAAACAACTGCTAGTAGCTCATTTTCTATTGTGATATAATTTTTTTGGGCATCATTCATTGTCTTACTTGCATAACAAATCAGATGAATAACCTTACCTTTCTTTTGAGCGAGCACTGCATCGAGGACAAATTCGTTGGCATCACAAATCAATTTGAATGGGGATGACCAATCTAGTTCCACCATGATAGGCATAGTTATCAGAGCCTTTTTCTGCATCTTGAATGCTTCCTTACATTCTTGATCAAACATAAATGGCCTGTCTACTCTTTGCAGTCTACATAAAGGTCTAAAGATGTGTGAAAAGTTCTTTATAAAACATCTGTAGAAACCTGCATGTCCTAGGAAACTTCTGACATCTTTTACGGTTGTGGGAGCAGGGAACTTTGAGATAATCTTAACCTTAGCCTTGGCCACCTTTAGCCCTTGTTTTGATATTTTATGCCCTAATAGGATTCCTTCTATCACCATAAAGTGACATTATCCCCAATTTAACACTGGATTGGTTTTCTCGCAGTGCTCTAATACCTATTTCAAATTCTTTAAATAGTTGTGGAAAGTTTCATCATGCACCAAAAAATCATTCGTAAAAATCTCGATTGATCTCCATTAAGTCAAAAAATATCGCCATCACGCATCGTTGAAATGTTATTGGTGCGTTGCATAGCCCAAAGGGCATTTGTCGAAAGGCAAAGGTGCCATAGGGGCATGTGAACATGGTCTTACTCTGATCCTCTGACACAATCATGTTCTGATTGTACCCTGAGTACCCGTCAAGGAAATAATAGTACTCTTTGCCAACTAACCGATCTAATAGTTGATCGATGAAAGGAAACCAAAAGTGATCATTCTTAGTGACCTGGTTAAGCTTGTGGTAGTCCATGCAGACCTACCACCCCATTATTGTTTGCATCGGGATGAGCTCGTTGTTTACTTCGCCACTATAGTCATTCCGCCCTTTTTTGGAATGCACTATACTGGACTAGCCCATGCACTGTCTAAAATGGATAGATCATTTCAGCGTCTAGCCATATTATTATTTCTTTTTGGACAAGACTCTCAACTGAATTCCTTACTCCTTCTTATGCTATTAGACTTGTTATTCATGCTATTGCAGTAACTTGTATTGTTCCTTCAATCTTCTCTAGTATTTCTTTCTGTTCCTCCTTATGCATAATGTTATGCACAGTTGAAAACAAAGTATCAATAGCATCAATGAAAGAACACTCATCTAAATCTCCTGGATTTTTTTGTGCGTTTGACATATTAAACGTGATCTTCTAGTCATTGATTGTCATAGTCAATTCTCCCTTTTGCACATCGATTAACATTCTCTTAGTTGCCAAAAACGATCGTCCTAGAATTATCGACACTTTATTATTTGCTTCATAGTATAAAATTATGAAGTTCGTAGGAAACACAAACTTGTCTACTCTTAGCAATACATCCTTAATCTTTCCCACTGGCTTAGTGGTGGATTTGTCGGCTAACTACAGCGTCACCATGGTTGGCTTCACTTTCTCAATGCCAAGCTGAGTGAAGATGGAATAGGGCATCAAGTTAATGCTTGCTCTCAAGTCACACAATGCTCTGCCTAGACTCTGTCCTCCAATTGAGCATGGATAGTGAAGCTCCTAGGGTCTTTCAACTCAGGAGCAATCTTTCTACTAACCATCGCGTTGCAACATTCAGTTAATGCAATGGTTTCAAACTCCGAAAACTTTCTTTTCTTCGATAAAATATCCTTTAAGAACTTGACATAGTTCTGAAGGATCCCATATTGAAGGGCCCTTGAACATAAGCTGGAACGTCCCAAATCCCATTTTTACAGAGAAAGAAATTTTACAGAATAAACAAATAGATTATGCAATTATAAAATTTATTACAACATTCTCAAAACAAAAAGTTTAGGGGTTTGAAACTTTACATTTGAATACCTTCTTCAAGAAAATCAAGAAATCCCTTGATCTGCAAATCATGTACAAGGCCAAAAAGCCATTTAGGACACCACCAATTAGAGACCTTGGTATTCTCAGGTAGAGAATCTAGAAGTGGTGGTCTCTGGAAAATTTGGATTGTGGGAATGGAGGAGAACGTGAGTTTTAGATAAAGAGAGAATAGAGGAAATCAGAGAACCTTTCTCTGTAAAACAATGTTCTTCTTAGGTAAAAGATTATCAAAATCTAAAAACCACCCACTTACGTAGGTGGAGAAAAAAGAGGGGGGGGGGGGGGGGGGGGGGGGGGAGTCATTTAGATTAAATTAATTTTAAAATAAAAATGATACATTAATTTATTTAAATTAACTTGTAATATATATATAAATATGATAACAAACTTATCATATAATATATTATATATAATATATATATATATATATATATATATTATATATATAATATATATTATATAATATATATATATATAATATATATATATATATATATATATATATATATATATATCAAATATAACATATAACTTATAGTTTTAATATTGTATCATATACATTATAATTTATAGTTTTCTTTCTCTCACATATGACATTTAATATAAATCACATTTATATTAAATTTAAGCATTAAATGAATCCAATTCATATAATCAACATTTGAATCATATTCAAATATTTGCTTCCTCTCATAAATAATATAATGTTTCAAATACATTATAATAATTATATCACATATAATTAAAATAACTTAATTATATCATATATAATCAATTCTCTCAATTAATTTGAATAATTCAAATTAATCCAAATACTGATTCTCATTTAGTTCTATTAAGCTACCTAGGGGATTTCATGGACCTGTAGCTTGAAGCTCCAACGATATGTGTATAATTAATTATACTCTTTAATAAAATTATTCACCATCCGTTAACTGTCGAGCACTCCACTAAAGACCATAACTACACTCTTTGCACTATAAATATATTTATGTGTCCATTGGATATAACCAATCAACAGTAGGACGACCCTTCACAAATTGCTCATAAGTACAGCTAGGCCCCTCTAGTTATATCTAACTTCTTAAGTACCACTGACTAATGAATAATAAATCATAGTCCAACTATGATTGAACCCCTCTTGAGCCAGGAGAGGGTGTGACGTCACATGGTTCAAGCCTTGAAATAAGCCCTTAAGGGAGCAATTTATCTACTTACCCCGACCTCGAGGAAGAAGTTAATTCCTTCTTCTGTAGTTGTGTTCCAGTTCCCCAATTAGGCGAATCCCTAAAATGGTAGGCTTGTTGAGTCTGCGATCTGGTCACTCTCACCCATACAAATCAAAGGACTGCCTTCATAGGTAGGAGTTTATAACTCACTAAGGATTCAGGTCATGTTACCTATGGTCATCCTGGTGAAATGTAAGTCTCTATTATGAACGACGTTATATAATGAGACTAAACATTTCGTGGTTCGGTCTTATAGAAACCACTTTGTATAGAATATCCCAAGCTCACATGTCTTGACATGAATGATCAGGATCAGATCATTTGTAGCACTTTACAACAATTATAATATCTACAAAACGAGTCATACTCGTAGTGTCACCAGGATAAGGTATCCAACCTTATCCATCTACTATAGACCATTTAGGTTATCATTTAAACATGATCTACCCGTATGTCTCTACATACATGTTTAAGCTACAAGATAACCTTGGATGCTATTTTAGTGATTTGTGGTTAATGTAACTAATTTTGAAATAAAACATCAAATATTACATAAATAAAATGTTTGTACATTACAATTACAAACTATAGAACACTATGAAATTTAGGACATCAACCCCAATAATCTCCCACTTGACCTAAAGCTAGTAGGGTGTATAATGTAAAAGTCAAACTATAATACAAAGTACATAAAACAATAAACTAAGGCACAAACCCCCCCAGTACAAATCTCCCACTTGCCCTATCTAAACGTGGCCTGTTCCGTAGACTGATACTCTGTAGGTGACCCTCAAACACCTTAGCCATGAGGGCCTTTATAAATGGATAAGTAACATTGTGCTTCGATGCGTGAAAATCACGTCCCCTCGATGCACAATCTCTTGGATGAGATGATATTTTTGCTCTATGTGTTTGTTGTGCTTGTGACTCCTAGGCTCTCGGGAATTAGCCACAACACCACTATTATCACAATAAAGTGTAATGGGCTTTGACATGTCTGGAACAACTTTCAGATTTGTCAAGAATTTCCTGAGCCAAACAGCTTCCTTAGCAGTTTTACAAGTCTCTACATACTCAACCTTCATAGTGAAGTCAACAATGCACCCTTGCTTCGTGCTTCTCTAGACTACTGCCCCTTCGTTAAGAGTGAACACTACACCTGATGTGGATTTCCTAGAATCCTTATCTATCTGAAAATCAGAGTCCGTGTATCCAGTAAAGATCAGATCCTTAGAACCATACAGAGCATGTAATCCCTCGTTCTTCGCAGATACTTGAGGATATTTTAACGGAGGTCCAGTGATGAAATCCTAGATTAGACTAATATCTACTGACTATCCCCACTGTATAGCAAATGTCAAGTCTGATACATAACATGGCATACATCAGGCTGCCAACAGCCGATGCATAGGTGATCTGTCTCATCTCTTCAACCTCTTAAGTTGTCTTAGGACATTGTTCCTTAAACAATATCACTCCATGCCTGAAAGACAGTAAGCCTCTCTTGGAGTTCTACATTGAATATTTGACAAGTATTTTGTCAATGTACGATGCTTGAGATAAAGCTAGCATTTTATTATTTCGATCTTGAAAGATCTGTATTCCTAGAATAAACTAAGCCTCTCCCAAATCTTTCATTTGGAATTGGGTTGCTATCTAATTTTTAACTTCAATTAGTAGACTTACATCATTCCCAATGAGTAGGATATTGTCCACATATAACACTAAGAAAGTTACTGAATTGTTGATGATCTTTTTATGTACATAAGGCTCATCAACATTTTGATCAAAGCTATAAGATTTGATCGTAGTATCAAATCTTGTGTTCCAAGAACGAGAAGCTTGCTTCAGTCTATAAATGGATCGATTAAGCCTGCAAGCCTTTTGCTCGTGACCTTGGGTTATGAATCCCTCGGATTGCTCCATATAGATGATCTCCTCAAGATTGTCATTCAGAAAAGCATTCTTGACATCAATTTGCCAAATCTCATAGTCATAATATGAGGCAATGAATAAAAGGATTCAGAAAGTCTTCTTATAGTCAACTCCCTCAACCTGGGTATAACCCTTTGCCATCAATCTAGCCTTGATGGTTTGTACCTTCCCATCAGCATCCCGTTTTCTCTTGTAGATTTTGCAACCTATAAGTTTTAACCCATCAGGTTCATCTACAAGATCCCATATTGAATTGAAGAACATTGACTCCATTTCGAGTTCTATAGCTTTGATCCACTCATCTTTGTCAACATCCTTCATTGCTTTCTTGTAAGACAATGGATACTCAACATCTCCATTAGCTACCATAGCTAGGATTTCAGTTAAACCTTAATGGACATGTGGGTTTGCAACCCTCTCACTGTGTCAAAGTTCCCTCAACACTTGAGGTGGATTTAACCTACTAGATGATCCCACTTCAACAACTGAGGTGTTGGGTTCTTCAACAACACTTGTTAAAGGTTTAATAATTTGTTTGGAATGTTCATTCAACACAATTTGACTGCGGGGCCTGTGCTCCTTTATATGGTCTTCTTCAAGAAAAGTAGCGTTTGTTGACACACACTTTGTTTTCTTTAGGATCGAAGAAGTAACCACCTTTTGTTCCTTTGAGGTAGCCTACAAATAAGCACAATTTTGAATGGGCTTCCAATTTCTTAGGATTTTCCTCAAGCACATGTGTTGGGCAACCCTAAATTCTGAAATGGCGTAAACTAGCTTTACGACCATTCCATAACTTCAAAGGTGTTCTAATAACACTCTTGGACGAAACACAATTAAAAATATATGTTGTAGTCTCCACAACATAACCCCAAAACGAGTCAAGTAAGGAAGCATAACTCATCATAGACCGAACAATGTCCAACAAGGTTCGATTTCTCCTTTCTAATACACCATTCTACTAAGTTGTACCAGGTGCTGAGAATTGGGATACTATTCCATGTTTTATCAAATAGTTTTGGAATGTCAGATCCATAAACTCTCTACCTCGATCAGATTGAAATGTCTTTATTGTTTTACTTAATTCATTTTCAACTTCAACCTTGAATTCTTTGAACTTTTAAAAAGATTCAGACTTATGTTGCATTAAATAAACGTACCCATATCTTGAATAATCATCAGTAAAGGTGATGAACATTCGTAACCTCCCCTAGCTTTTACATTCATCGAACCACAGAGATCTGAATGTACTAGCTCTAAAGATTCTTTGGTCCTGTGACCTTTTCCAGTAAAGGATCTTTTAGTCATTTTGCCTTCAAGGCATGACTCACACACATGTAAAGAAATTTTTCTAACTTACTTTGAAGTCCATTCTTCACCAATCTTTCAATCTTATTGAGATTAATGTGTCCTAACCTCAAGTGCCAAAGTTGGACATTTTCTTTAGGAGAAATTTTAAGCCTTTTATGTTGAGTTAATGTAGTTTTAAACATTTCAGTGTTATGGAGTGCCTTAGTAGCTAACGGCCTTAGCACATAAAGGCTGTTTTTCAGTTTTGCAGAACAAATATCAATGCCATTTTTGAAAATAAACACTTTATTAATAATGAAGTTGATAGCATAACTTTGTTCAAGCAAACACTTTATAGAGGCAAAGTTCCTTTCTAAATCAGGAACTACATATACATTTACTAAGATAAGAAATTTACTCTGTAAAGTCAACTGGGGACCTCCCACTGCCATAGCCGAGACGACGTGTCCAGTTCCAACCCGCATCGCCATCTCACCAGCATCTAGTTTTTTCTATGAACTAATTCCTTGAAATGAATAACAAACGTGGTTAGTGGCCCTAGAATCTATAATCCAGGCAAAATCATCATTCTCCACTAAGAAGGTTTCCAATACATATAAATCATATTTACCTTGCTTGGTCTTCTTCTTTTCTGCCAAGTATTTGGGGCAGTTCCTTTTCCAATGACCATCCTGATTGCAATGGAAAAAAATTCCCTTTGCAGTCTTGACTGGCTTTCTGCCTCTTTGTTAGTAACTGCAGGGTTAGCTTTCCCCTTCCCACCTTTCTTCTTCTTCCACTTTTTTGTGCTGGAGGAAAAAGGTATAAACTTAGTTCCAGGTCGAACCTCTATGGAACTTCTTGAAAGACGAAGCAACATTTGCCTCGCCTTTCTTATCCTTGTTTTTATGCAAGGATTGGAAGGTCTGTAGCTTATGAAGTAAGGTGGTTAGGTTGTAGTCAATCCTGTTCAAAATAGCATTGCTATAAAAATGGAGGAAACTTTCAGGTAAAGATTCTAAAATAAAGCTAATCTGACTGGCATCATCGATGCTAGACCCATTCATTTCTGCCACGTTAAAGTGGACCATCATGTTGAGAACATGTTCCCGAACAGATGCCCCTTCTTGCATATGGGCATTGAAGATGTATTTCATGGCGTCATGCCTAAGCTATATGGACAGTTGTTTGAACATTCCCCTCAGGGACTCCATGATCTCATGGGCCATGAGCATGGGCTCATGCTTCTTGGCCACGACTTCGGTAAGACTAGCCAAGATATATGCATCGGCCTTTTCGTTCACCCTTGTCCAGCGCTCGTATGCCTCTTGAACATTTCGAGGAGCATTTGGAGCAGGAATGGGAGGACAATCTTCCATTAGGACGAATCGAAGATCATTAATGATCAAAATTGTATTGATCGTATTTTTCCAAGATGTATAGTTTTCGCTTGTTAATTTGTCAGTGGCTAGCAAGTTTAAAGTAGTGGTAGCCATTTTAATAAAAAAAATTCTAAAACCATACAAATTATTTATAATCAGTCTACTTGCATTAAACCACTAAGACAACTAATAAGATTTTAGCAAAGTATTCTAGTGCACCCTAAGTTACATCTCTTTTGCAATGATGTTTCAGTGAGGCAGGACAAAAGTCATTGTAGGGTGATCAAGTGTCCCTTCACAGAAATGAGATATTCTCAAACACCAGATAAAAACAACATCTTGACACTGTAACTAACAGTCACCCTTGTTCGGTCCGAAATTTGTTAACTTGCTTAAAAAATCTTGTAAGTGTGACCCCTCATTTTAGGTTCTAGAGTTCTGTCCCAATGAGCCAACTATAGGGAAAACCCGATTGGAACATGAAACTAAAGCAACTCTATCCATTTTTAGAGATTGAATAAAGCGTCATGCAAAAATGTCATCCTTTAGGGGGACACCCACGGTGCCACGAGGCCATGCATGGAACTTTACTTCAACCTAATGAGAGAGACTGAGGGATATGTTGTCACACATCCTGCTCTCACTTAGTATAAATACTCTCTCCATTCACCTTGATATTAATATATACAAATGTCACCCATAGGGGGACATCCATGGTGCCTCGAGGTCGAGTATAGACCTCATGATGTGAATTTTAAGGAGAAATGTGAAGAGGATAAAATGAAGTATCATATACCTCATTTTCTCCCACTGATTATTTTACCTGGGGTTAATTAACTTAAGAAAAATCCAGTTACTTATTTTATCTAAGTGTTTGTTTAATTTCCCGAAAAACAACGTTTGTCTTTTGATAATTAAACAATTTTTATCAAAATCTATTAAACTCTTTAATAAACTTTATTCAAACTTGCATGCATGTAACAAATCTATCTAATTCACTTTTCTAGGTAAGTTCCTAGGTAGGGGTGCGACATGTCCGTCATCTTAAGTGCCCCAGCCTAGACAGAACCCGCCTTAGATAAAAGGTCCCTTATAGATACATTTGTTACATATTTAATCTTTTATTAAGAGTCAATTTAAACTATTAAACTGATTATAAGATTAATCTAAGATTTCTAATCTTATTAGAAATGTGATCTTAGGTCTATCTCAATCATGTTTTAAAAACAATTTTAAAGGATGATTATAACCTATGGTTTGCATGAAACTCTTAATTATTGATTTTAATTCTAATTTCATTTAGTTATAACGATTATAAATAAATGAAAAAATTAAAATATTCATTGCATGCTTGACATACTTCAGTTAATCATAACATTTATAAATTAACGTAAGGTAATGCCATGCTTCATGCAATCTCAATTCATTACTAACATATATAACAATTATATAATAAAGTAATGAATCAAACTATAGCATACATCCATACATTCATTCAACCATATATTATAACAATTATAATATAAATGATGTATGGATATGTTGTAAATGCATGCATACATATACTATAACAATTATACTATATGATGTGCATGCTATATAATTTAAATCATGTATATACATATATTTTAACATTTATAATATAAAATAATGCATGAATATAAATACATAACCTATGGTGGGTTTTAAATCTATATGATATATAATATAACATATCATAAAAAACATACATCACATGTATATTTAAAAACTAACAGTTAATGAACCGGGATAGGACACCTAAAGGAATTTAAAAGCTAATTATTACAAGAATAAGAGCCATTCAGTTCGAAACAAGTGAACCGGGTCTTAAACCGCTCAAATCGAACCACCCACCATTGAACTCTCTGTAGCATTCGCGTAGCAAACATTGTAGTAAAAGCTACATGATCTTGCAGTAAAAAACTACACAATCTTGCTACACGATCTTTCTGTAAAAAGCTACACGATCTTGTTGCACGATCTTGTAGCAAAAGCTACACGATTTTATAGCAAAAGCTTTATTTCTCATCATAGAATTGCTTTGAATTTCATTCAAAACTCACTAGGAACAATATGGGCAACTCAAAACTTTAAATACAAACTCTATTGCATAAAAAATATGTGCAAAATAAGGGCCTTTATTTTGCATCACCCATGTTGCAAACCAATTTGTAAAAGAATAAAGCCTTAAAGCTAAGTATCCTATCCCGAAACATCCATCAACAATACTACATTCATCACAAGGCTATTCATGACACGAATCATGAACAGAATGCAGAAAGGAAAAACCCACTAGCACTATAAAATTTAATTTTAAAAAATTTTAAATTTGGGATCATAACCAATAGCTTTGATGCTGATTGAAGGATCCTATATTGAACGGCACTTGAGCAGAAGTGGGAACGTCCCGAATCCCATTTTTACAGAGAAAGAAATTTTACAGAATAAACAAATAGATTATGTAATTATAAAATTAACTATAGCATGCTCAACAACAAAAAGTTTAGGGGTTTATGAATCTTTAGCTTTGAAGAGAGAGGAAATCAGAGAACCTTTCTCTATAAAACAATGTTTTTCTTCTATCTCTTTTCTCTCACCGGTAAAAGATTATCAAATCCAAAAACCACCCACTTGCTTAGGTGGAGAGAAAAGAGGGGGAGGGAGTTGTAACTCCCTCCCTCATTTAATTTAAATTAATTTTAAAATAAAAAATAAAAATAATTTATTTAAATTAAATTTTAAATATATATATATATAAATAAATATGATAACTAACTTATCATATAATATATACATTAAATTATATGTTATATCAAATATAACATATAACCTATAGTTTTAATATTGTATCATAGACAATATAACCTATAGTTCTTTTCTCTTCCACATATGACATTTAATATAAATCACATTTATATTAAATTTAACAATTATGAATCCAATTCATATAATCAACATTTGAATCATATTCAAATATTTTCTTCCTCTCATAAATAATATAATGTATCAAATACATTATAATAATTATATCACATATAATTAAAATAACTTAATTATATCATATATAATCAATTCCCTAAATTAATTTAAACAATTAAAACTAATCCAAATACTGATTCTCATTTAGTTCTATTGAGCTACCAAGGGGATCTCATGAACCTGTAGCTTGAAGCTCTAACGGTACATGTATAATTAATTAAACTCTTTGATAAAATTATTCACCATCCGTTAACTTTCAGGCACTCCACTAAAGACTGTCAACTCCACTCTTCACACTACAAATATATTTATGTGTCCATTGGATATAACCAATCAACAGTACAACAACCTTTCACAAATTGCTCGTGAGTATAGCTAGGCCAAAATTACTGTTTTGTCCCTGTAGTTACATCTAACTCCTTGAGCACTACTGATCCCTCTAATGAACAATAAATCATAGTCCAACTATGATCAAACCCCTCTCGGTCCAGGAGAGGGTCTGGCTGTAGGATTGTATCAACAGCAGCGGAAGCACAAGAATCATCTAAGCATTCAAATTCACTAATTTTGGCAAAATATAAAGCATGCTTTTGCAGAAAAAGTGAGTTTCAAGACATACCTCTTGTAGAACTTCTTCAAAGCTCCTTCACCAGCTGCAATCTTCTCCAAATCTTATTATAGACCACCTCAAGATCTTCCCCACTATTCTCTTGGTGCTCTAGATTGAGTTGTGAGACTCAAAACAAGCTTGAATCAAGAGATGAAGGAGAAAATTTTACTGCTGCAACCTTGTTGAAGAACCTTTCTACAAACCAGTTTTTCTCTCAAAAACTCTATAGATTGCATGCGCGATTTTCACTCCAATATTTTCATTATATTGCAGATCAACATACAAAGAAAAGAGTTGCATGAGTTACAGCTCATGCTTGGAGAAGACAAAGGCAAGAAGATACAATATGTGTGAGCTACTTAGGTGATGGATAATAGAAAAATCCATTTTTCCATTTTGTATTTTTTATTTCCAATTTTCCAATTTTATCTAACAATCAAAATTTTATTTTATAAAATCTATTTTGATTTTAAAAATGAAAAATTAATTAATTTCATAAATTAATTATGAAATAAAACTTAATTAATTTAATATCAAATATTAAATTAATTTTAAACACATAATTCATCTTTTTATATTTTTAAATCATATTTAAATATACAAATTCTTCTATTCGGTTTAATTCTAAAATTAAACATATAATCTATCTCATAATAATTACTAATTCCCTTAATTTAATTTGAACGTTTCAAATTAACTTATCACGGCTAATCCTAGAGCTAGTTCATTACGAGCTAGTAGGACCTCGCGGACGCTATGCCTTAACGAATCCGAGATTAATGACTTAAAACTCATTAGACCCAAATTAATCCCCATTCGTTAACTAATGGGTCACTCCACTATAAGTCCAAAAGTTGCATTCCTCTCACTGTAGATCATATTTGTCCACATGATTTAACCATAATCAGCAAGTTGTCCTTCAACAGGTTGTTCGTAAAACGGCTGGGTCAAATCTGTATTACCTCCGAAGATTATGTCTTATTCCTCAAGTCCCTACCGATCCTCTAATGAACAACTGATTTTTGTGATCCAAATCACCAAACCAAACTCTCTCAGCCAAGTGGAGAGTAAAGCCCCTTGTTCAAGGCCTGGATTTTAGTACTTGAGACAGAACAACCTTTCTCCTATCCTTTTAATCAGGTAGGTGTAAACTCTAATCTTGCAACCCTATGTCCCCCAGCTATCTATCCGATCTTACCCTTGAATGGGAGTCCTTAATTCGAGCTGGCGTGTTGAGCCAACCCTCAACTATGCGAATTAAGGGCAATCCGGGATAAACAGAGTTCAATAGTTGCTCAGGATTAAGATCGAGTTACTAAGGTCATCTAGTGAAAATAGTCAGTCTTAAATAAGTAAACAACGTTATAAAAGTAAGGAGTGACTTATTTCTTGGTCCTGATTCTTTATGAAAAATCATTGTATAGGACGCCCCCATCCTCATGTCAAATAAACATGTACAAATTAGGATTACATCGTATGATAGCACTTTACAACTCTTTTGTAACAATCTAACAGAGTAGCGCCGCATCCAAAATTGGTTGTTAACCAGAAGAAGCTTACCCAACCTCATTCATGTACCAGACTTTTTGACTATGATTACTACGAACCCGGAATGTCGGCAAGTCTTATGTCTCAGGATAAAGTCAAGATATGCAGACGCAATTGTCAGGTGGGTCACTAGTTGATGAGAAGTTTTAGACTTTCATACAATTATGAGATCAATAAAAAGTATATTGATTATAGAAAATGTTTATTATTTTACAAACTGCGAGTTTTTAGGACATAAAACCCAACAATACTCCCACTTGGACTAAAACTCCAGTGGATCAATATATACAAATATATACAATGTTGAGTTTACATGGAGAGAATAAAATGTACAAATACATTAAACTAGGGCATCGCAATACCCATCAATTCTCCCACTTGCCCTAATGATACAAAACTCGTAGACCTAGTCCTACTAGGTGACCCTCGAATACTTTAGCTGAGAGGGTCTTCGTAAATGGATCAACTATGTTTCTTTTGCTGATTCACTTACAGATACATACTCAGCTTTCATTGTGGAGTCCACAATACAACTCTGCTTGATGCTTCTCCACACAACTACTCCTCCGTTTAGAATGAATACTAACCTCAAAGTTAATTTCCTCGAATCAATATCGGTCTTAAAGTCAGAATCAATGTATCCAATAAGGATCAGATCCTTAGGACCATACACGAGCATATAATCTCTCATTCTCCGAAGATACTTGAGAATGTTTTTAATAGCAGTCCAATGGTCATGGTCAGGATTAGACTGAAATCTGCTGACAATTCCTACGGCATAGCATATGTCAGGACGAGTATACAACATTGCATACATCAAACTCCCAACTGCAGATGCATATGGAATTTGATTCATCTCCTCAACTTCTTGAGGTGTCTTAGGACTCTGCTCCTTAGACAAGTGAATTCATGCCTGAAAGGTAAAGATCCTTTCTAGGAATTTTGCATTTTATATCTAGACAACATCTTATCTATATAAGATGCTTGAGATAATGCCAATGTTTTGTTCTTGCAATTCCGAACTATTTAGATTTCAAGAACATATTGTGCTTCCCTAAAATCTTTCATTTAGAATTGTGAAGCCAGCCATCTCTTAATGTCAGCTAGATATTCTACCTCATTCCCAATGAGTAGAATATCATCAACATACAACACCAGAAAAGCGACAGTTTTGTTGACAGTTTTCTTGTATACACAAAGTTCGTCAACATTTTGTTCAAAGCCATAAGATTTGATCGCAGTGTTAAATCTCATATCCCAAGATCTAGAAACTTGTTTTAATCCATAAATGGATCGATTAAACATGCAAACCTTTTGCTCTTGACCCTTTTGGTTGAGACATATAGATACTCTCTTCAAGATAGCCATTCAGAAAAGTTGTTTTGACATCCATTTTCCATATTTCATAATCATAAAATATGGCTATGGAAAAGAGTATTCTAATAGAATTTATCATGGCAACTAGAGAGAAGGTTTCTTCAAAATCTAACCCCTCTCTTTGGGTAAACCCTTTTATCATTAGTCTAGCTTTGTAGGTCTGTACCTTACCAGCTTGGTCTCGTTTTCTCTTGTAGATCCATTTGCAACCGATGGGTTTTACCCCTTCTGGTTGATCTACAAGATCTCAAACAGAATTGAAATAGATTCCATTTCAAGGTCCATGGCTTTAATCCATTGGTCTTTGTCCACATTGTTCATTGCTTGATTAAAAGACAATGGATCCTCTAAACCATCATCAGGTATGATGACTTGAGTTTCAGTTAAACCCATGTACCGGTCAGGCTGTTGCACAACCCTCACACTACGACGAGGTATTTTCAACTCTTGAGAAGGATGTGAAGTATCAGTTTCATCAACAACTCTTGTTGAAGGACCTGCTCTATCAACGACTCTCGTTGAAGGACCTGCTCGATCAACAACTCTTGTTGATACATTTGTCATTTCTCTGGGCATTACTTCTATTACTAGCTTACTGCGAGGTTGATGGTTCTTTATATAATCTTCCTCTAAGAAGGTTGCATTTGTCGATACAAATATTTTATCTTCCTGAGGATCATAAAAGAGACCACCTTTAGTTTCTTTTGGGTAGCCTATAAATAGGCATACTTTTGAACGATGTTCCAGATTTTTAGGATTTTGCACCAGCACATGTGCTGAACAACCCCAAATTTTGAAGTGATAAAAATTTCCTTTACGTCCTCTCCAAAGCTCATAAGGTGTTTCAGAAACACTTTTCGAGGGAACTATGTTCAAAATATACACTGTAGTCCCAACTGCATGTCCTAAAAAAGAATTTGGTAATTGAACGTAACTCATCATGGAACGAACCATGTCCAACAAGGTTCTGTTTCTCCTCTTTGCCACACCATTCTGCTGAGGTGTGCCAGGGGCTGTGAGTTGAGATTGAATTCCATGTTCTATCAAATAGTTCTGGAATTCTATGTCCATATACTCACCCCTCGATCCGATCAAATTGTTTAAATCTTTTTACCTAATTGGTTTTCAACCTCAGCCTTCTTTGAACTTTTCAAAAGTTTCAGATGTCTGGCGCATTAGGTAAACATGCCCATACCTTGAATAATCATCTATAAAACTGATGAAATATTCAAACCCTCCTCTTGCTCTAAGGTGCATGGTAGATTGGAAGTCAAATTTAGTCGACAACCAAAATCCCATGGACGCATTATGCTATGCATGTTACTAAGATATGCGTTGATAGTCATGCATCAATGGTCATGTGTTGGAATGAAAATTGCGTTAACGAATGTATGCGATGACCACGCGTCCTGCCATCTTGCGTTCACACCAAGTATAACATGAATGCAAGTTTCTCGGGTAATCCACGGTCGAACACAGGGACTTGTAACTATATGTTTGCAGTGATGTGCATGCAACGGTATAAATAAAAGAATGGGCACAACATAAAACAAGATAAACGCATGAACTTGGTTGACACAAGGTTGTTACTATCTCTAGTGAACAACGCAAACATTGCTTAATGCGACCAACCACTTACCCTTCCGGACAGTTGGTTGTTGCTGACTTTACTCATAGGCAAGCATTGCGTTAGCCTATAGACAGGCGTTGTCGCAGCTTCACACTAAGCAAATAAGTTTACTCACACACTCACACAACGCATATCTCTCGGTAGGTTGTTACATGCTTTATATCCCTAATCCACATGACTAAGTATGCAATACCCAAGTAATCTCACTAAGTGTTGCAATGAAAGTAAAGATGCTAAGTAAAGAAGATGGAGATGGAGTCGAAGGAACAAAAAAATGCATTGAAAACAGATTGTATTAATTCCTTAATTCAAAATGTCATACAATACAATATAGAAAAGAAAGGAAAAAGAAATGATCTGCTGGAAGCAAAACTTTGCTTCCAGCGGATGTGCGTCAAGGTTGTCGGTGGTGCCTTAGATGGGCGGAGGAGCTGACTCTCTCAAGATCTAGCTCCGGTTGAAGGCTTCGGTCGTCACTTGGAATGGATGAAGGAGGTGGAGAACTCTTAGCCATCTTCTCACGCAGTTTGTTTGGATCGCGGGGAAAATCCTCGGTTCACAAGGATCATCCCCAGATGATTTGAATTTCAACTCGTCGGCTTCTATTTATAGAGTTTGGATCGCCGACAATATTAATTAGACTGCTCTGAGTCTGATGTTCAGCGCGTTTGTCCTTTTCTGAACCTCTGCCACCAATGGCGTGGTAGGTGAAACATCAACATCATCTTTTGGATTTTCTCGAGGTAGATGCGTTGATGCATTCATTCCACCAACCTTGCGTTGATCCCATTAGTTTGCGTTGTCGCGTAGCTTCAATCATTTAATGGCCACATTCGTTTAATACCGCAACTCTTCATGATGACCGCAATCGCCTAACGAGCGCAACTCCCATGCGATGGACGCATACGGGTGATTACCGCAACATCCATGCATTGATCGATGCGTTTGCCTTTGCGATGGAGTGTTTCTCCGTATGCGGTCGTCTATGCGATGGTCCAGTTTTCGCGTTTGCGTTCATTTCCTGCATTAGCTACAAAAATAGAACATTGAACGCATAATTAACGCAAAGTAACAGGTTAGCTGAGATTCATCATGCTGATCAATGCAAACTTTTTTCTCGTGAATTCCTATCATGATCGACACAATTTCTGCCTAACAACCTTCATAATTCTAAGTAAAAGGCCTAAGATGACATGCATTTTTGCATGTCATCACTCTAACATTTAGAGGGCCACAAAGGTCTGAGTGAATCAGCTCTAGGTTTTCTTTGGCTCTAAGACCTTTTCCAAAAAACTATCTTTTTGTCATTTTACCCTCAAGACAGGACTCACATGGTTGTAATCAATTGTCTTCCAACTTGTTTAAAAGGCCGTTCTTAACCAATCTCTCAATCTTGTTGAGATTTATGTGACCCAGTCTTAAGTGCCAAAGAGAGGTATTTGGAGAAATCTTCCTCTTCTTATGAGTCCCAGCAGTTTTAAAAATCTCTATGTTCAACACAGCTTTGACCTTAGTTGGTTTTAACATGTATAAGTTATTTCCTAATTTTGCAGAGCAAATCTGTTTATTTTCCATATTGATGAACACTTCACCATTTTCAAAATAAACTTTATAATTTTTTTCTAGCAAACAAGAGACAGATATTAGATTCCTTTTCATAGAAGGAATATAATATACATTTTTCAAATAAGTGTATTTATCTCCTATAAATAACTTCATATCTCCCACTGATTAGGCCAAAACAATCTCCCCGGTCCCTACCTTAATGATTATTTCACCTTCTGTCAACTATCTCCAGGAACTTATTTCCTGTGAGATAGTACATACATGATTAGTGGCACCTTAATCAATTATCCAGATTTTATCATTTTCTACTAAACATGCTTCAATAACAAGTAAATCATATTTATCTTGTTCTTCGAATTTAACATCCTCATCTATATAATTCATAATTTTAAATGATGGGAGATAGAGGACAATCCTCTGTTAAAACTCTGTTAGTGTAATCAATTGCTAGTAATTTGTTTGTCGATCTGATTTTTCTGTTATGTACATCGGAAGCAAGTATTCTAGAATTTGACATGCTGATAAAATTCAAACAAATTTTAATTAGCAAATTGTAACTAAATCCACAATCAAGTTTTAGCAAAAAGTAATAATGTACCCATAACCATTATTTATTTGCAACGATATTTTTGTGAGTCGGAATATGTGCTACCGAGGGGCACTCATATACTCCTTCGCTAAAACAAACAATTTTGACCAAACACTATCTCTGGAATAACTCTTATTCCTATAGTCGTTTGGTTATCGTTTTCAGTCAAGATCTTTACTAACAACTTAGTAATTCTTGTAAGTGTGACCCGCGATTTTCAGATCCTATAGAACGGTATGAATTTGCCTCCGAAATAGAAGACAACATCCAAAACGAAACTATAAGACCCTATTCATTTTACTGAAGCCTGTGTTGTTCCGAATCCTATGTTACAACCCTCCGAGGGGATAACCGTCGCTAAAGGACTAGCAAAGGGCCGCCTAAAGCAAACCAGTAGGTGCAACATAGGAATCTCACCGTATATACTAAAGGACGAGACCGGAGGATATTTTGACACATATCCTTCACCCACTTACTATGAAATACTTCCTCCGTTTACCTTGATATTGACTCATACAAAAAACTCTTCGAATGGAGGCCACTTCCAGAGTGACACGAAGCATCATATGAATCTCATGGTGTAAACTGGCAGTTGAAATCTATATATCGTATAATAGACTTATATTTGAACAACTTCCTCTTATTCACCAAAATCTGGATTTAAGCTCAAAAATACTTTCCGAATGGAGGACACTTCCAGGGTAACACGAAACATCACTTAAATCTGGATTGTGAACTCTTAGAGATGTGAGAGCTAAAAATAACATATCGTATATGTTATTAATTTCCCACCAAAGTTTTATAATAACTCTATCATATAGAAGTTATTAAACTACCACTCAAGTGTTCTATTTTGGGTAGATTTATATTTAGGTTCTTTTCGGCTAATAAAACAACCCTAAGTCTATGTGGTTTATCCAAATATAACTCTTATAATTGGATTGTAACCTACGATGTCTAGGTGATAAACCATTTTATTACCTCACATCACTCACGTATGCTCATAAAATCGGTTACCAATGCTCAATTATTCGCCATAATCCCTAAGTAGTCGGTGTTCCGTAACCCGTCAATTTAAGTACCCCTAGTCTTAGACAGGATTATATACCGGTTGAGTTTGTAACCTTGGTTTTATAAGTTTTAACAATTAAAATAGGTGGTCAACCTACGTGAGCATGCAGCTATTGTTTATGGATTTTAAATGTCCAACCCAATTTTATAACAACTTATAAAACTTTAGACATGCTAAACATCCATAACATATATGAGGCATTCAAATTTAATATAACATTTATATTAAATACAAGAAACCCTAACATGCATACTATATATTATAACAATTATAACATACTTTCAATGCATGTTACATGCTTCCTATGGTGAGATTTTAAATCTAAATGGCATACTATATGCACAAATAAGATTTATTTAATTATAACATACATCAAATGCATAAATAATTAAACACAGATTAATATGATTTTAGTTTTGGCAAAAAACAAGAAAACAAAACCTAATTATTACAAAACAACAAACAAAACTACATGTCATCGTTTAGTATCCACCATAGCTAAATGATCGCTTAGCTCCATCGTATAGAACATCATCACGTCGTTCAGCATCGTAGGTAAGCGATTTTTTTAGTTCCATCGCGTAGAAACTTCAAGCATCGCTTAGCACTTCGTTTACACGATCGCTTAGCTCCGCATCTAAACGATCGCTCAGCGCTATCGCCATAGCACTTCATCGCATCGCTTAGCACACATCTTTGCTAAACGATCGTATAGTACCATTGTATAGTAAATTCAATGTATCGTTTAGTTCCCACGCCAAAACTAATACGATCGCTTAATGCTATCGTATAGCAAATTGAACGCATCGTTTAGCTCCCACAGGTACACGATCGTCTAGCGTAGGATACCTCAACAATCAATGCCCAAAGCTACACGATCGCTTAGCTTTTCTTCACATCGTCTAACACATGAAGCTAAACGATCGTTTAGCTACTGAAGCTCAACAACGATAAGAATAGAGGTTGATTTTCTGGAACTGTAACTCGACCCCTTCGCTTTTTTCTTCGATTTACAACTTAATTTCAACTCTAATGACTCCAAATAAATTACAGACTCTTGGAAACACATGAAAGCTCATCAAGCAAGATTCAATTACAAATTTAAATGAGAAATTAAAGAGAATTAAACAGTCAAAACTCAGAAAACCATATCAGTGCACCAGTTTCATATTTCTCATATAAAACACCCATCAAACCAAAATTAAACCAAATTGAATGCTTATTTAATGTTCTGATACCAATTGTAGAATTGTATCAATAGCAACGGAAGTACAAGGATCATCTAAACATTCAAATTCACTAATTTTGGCAAAATATAAAGCATGATTTTGCAGAAAAGTGAGTTTCAAGACATACCTCTTATAGAACTTCTTCAAAGCTCCTTCACCAGCTGCAATCTTTTCCAAATCTTGTTGTAGAGCACCTCAAGATCTTCTTCACCATCTCTTGGTGCTCTAGATTGAGTTGTAGGACTCAAAACAATCTTGAATCAAGGGATGAAGGAGAAAAGCTCACTGCTGCAACCTTGTTGAAGAACCTTTCTTCAAACCAGTTTTTCTCTAAAAAAAACTCTATAGATTGCATGTCCGATTTTCACTCCAATCTTTTCATTATATTGCAGATCAACATGCAAAGAAAAGAGTTGCATGAGTTGCAGTTCATGCTTGGAGAAGACAAGGCAATATTAATGATTCATGTGTGAGCTACTTAGGTGATGGATAATGGAAAAATCCATTTTTCCATTTTGTGTTTTTGTTTTCCAATTTTTCCAATTTTATCTAAGAATCAAAATTTGATTTTATAAATCTGTTTTGATTTTAAAAATGAAAAATTAATTTTAACACATATCCATCTTTATATATTTAAATCATATTTAAATATATAAATTCTCCTATTTCGTTTAATTCTAAAATTAAACATAATTATATCTCATATAATTACTAATTCCCTTAATTCTAATTTGAACGTTTCAAATTATCTTATCACGCTATTCTAGAGCTAGTCCGTTACGAGCTAGTAGGGGGACCTCGCGGACCTACAGATCATGGACTCCAACGATTCGAGATTAATTGATTAAACTCATTAGACCAAATTAATCCTCATTCGTTAACTAATGGGTCATTCCACTAAAGCCCATAGTTGCACTCCCCTCACTGTAGATATATTATGTCTACCTGATTTAACCATAATTAGCAAGTCGATCCTTCACAGGTTGTTCGTAATAACGGTTGAGTCAAATATCTATTTTACCCCCGAGATTACGTCTTATTTCTCAAGTCTCTACTGATCCTCTAATGAACAATTGGTTTGTGATCCACTCACCAAACCAAACTCTCTCAGCCCAGTGAGAGAGTGGAGCCCCTTATTCAAGACCTGGATTCAGTACTTGAGAGAACAACCTTTCTTCTATCCTTAAATCGGGTAGGCGTGAACTCCGTCTTGCACCTTATGTCCCCAGTTATCTATTCGGTCTTACTCCTGAAATAGGAGTCTTATTAAGCCGACGCTATTGAGCCAACCCTCAACTATGCAAATCTAATGTCAATCCCGAATAAACAGGAGTTCATAGTTAGCTCAGGATTAAGATCGAGTTAACTAGGTCATCTAGGTGAAATAGTCAGTCTTAAACAGTAAACAACATTATAAAATAAGAGTGACTTATTTCTTGGTCCTGATCTTATGCAAACTTGTTGCATAGGATGCCCCACTCCTCATGTCATAACATGTACGAATTAGGATCACATCATATGTAGCACTTTACAACTTTTTGTAACAACTATAGAGTAGGCCGCATCCAATGGTGTTACCAGAATAAGGTACCCAACCTCATTCATGTACCATAGATCATTTTGACTATTTACTCGAACCCGATCCACTCTTATGTCTTCATATAAAGTTCAAGAACTCATACAATAATCATGGGTATTAGTTTATTGGATTTAAACTTTTATACAATTTATGAGATTAATAACAAGTATATAAATAATAGAAAATGTTTATCATTTTACAAACTGCGAGTTTTTAGGACATAAAACCCAACAGTGAAGAGGTTGGGCATTGGAAGCATAATTGCCCAAAATATCTGATTGAAAAGAAATCAGAAAAGAATAAACAAGGTAAATATGATTTACTAGTTGTTGAAACATGTATAATTGAAAATTCTCACCTTACCTGGATATTAGATTCACGTGCTGCTAATCATGTTTGTACTTTTCTATAGGAAACTAGTTCTTGGAGAAGACTTTCTAAATATGAGATGACTTTTAAGGTGGGCACAGGTGAAGTCATTTTAGCTGAAGCAGTGGGAGATGTGAAGTTGTTTTTTGGAGATTCTTTTATCTTACTCAAGAATGTGTTCTTTGTACCTAAGATGAAAAGGAATCTGATCTCCATTTCTTGTCTTTTAGAGAATATATATAGTGTATCTTTTGAATATAATGAAATATTTGTTTATTCAAGAGGTGTTCATATTTGTTCTGCTAGACTTGCAAATAACTTATACATATTACAACCAACAGAGGCAAAATCTATGTTAAATATGGAGATGTTTAAAACGGTTGAAACTCATAATAAAAAGTGAAAAACTTCTCCTAACGCCTATCTTTGGCACCTCAGGCTTGGTCACATTAATCTCAACAGGATTGAGGATTGGTAAAAAAATGATCATCTAAATCAGTTAGACGACAATTCCCTACCTCCATGTGAATCATGTCTTGAGGGAAAAATGACGAAAAAATCTATTTCTGACAAAGGTCTTCATGCCCAAGAACCTCTTGAACTTATACATTCAGACCTTTGTGGTCCGATGAATGTTAAAGCACGAGGAGGATATCAATACTTCGTCAGTTTTATTGACGATTACTCTCAATATGCCTATATTTACTTAATCAGTCACAAGTCTGAAACTCTTGAAAATTCAAAGAATTTAAGGTTGAGATTGAAAATCTGTTAAGTAAAAGAATTAAAATACTTTGATCTGATCGAGGTGGTGAATATATGGATTTGCTATTCCAGAACTATCTAATAGATCATGGAATTCAATCCTAACTCACCGCACCTGTAACACCAAAACAAAACGGTATTGTAGAAAGGAGAAATCGAACCTTGTTGAACATGGTTCGGTCTATGATGAGTTATGCTCAATTACCTCAATCCTTTTGGGGATATGCAGTACAAAATACAGTTTATATTTTGAAAATTGTTCCATCCAAAAATGTTTTAGAAACACCATATCAATTGTCGAAAGGACGCAAAGCAAGTTTTTGTCATTTCCGCATCTGGGATTGTCCAGCACACATATTGGTATAGAACCCTAAAAAATTGGAAACACATTCAAAATTATGCCTATTTGTAGGATATCCCATGGAAACAAAAGGAGGATACTTTTATGATCCCCAAGAAGATAAAATGTTTGTATCAACAAATGCAACTTTCTTGAAAGAGGATCATATTAAGAATCATCTACCTCACAGTAAACTAATATTGCAAGAACTGTCTAAAGATACTACAGAAAAATCGACAAGAGTTGTTGATCAATCTGGTCCATCAACAACGGTTGTTGTCCGTCACGTCCATCCCAAGAGTTAGGAATGCCTCGTTGTAGTAGGAGGGTTATTCAACAACCTGAACGCTACATGGGTACAACAGAAACTCAAAACATCATACAAGATGATGGTTTAGAGGATCCATTAACTTTTAAGAAGGCAATGGAAGATGTTGACAGGGAATAATGGATAAAAGCCATGGATGATGAAATGGAGTCTATGTACTTCAACTTAGTCTGGGAACTTGTAGATCAACCACAAGGTGTTACAACTATAGGTTGTAAGTGGATCTACAAGAGAAAATGAGACCAAACTGGCAAGGTACAGGCCTATAAAGCCAGGCTTGTGGCAAAGGGTTTTACCCAAAGAGAAGGAGTTGATTACGAAGAAACTTTTTCTCCTGTTGCCATGATTAAATCAATAAGAAGACTTCTTGCCATTGCTACATATTATGACTATGAAATATGGGAAATGGATGTCAAGACAACTTTTTTGAATGTCTATCTTGATGAAAGTATTTTTATGTCTCAATTAGAGGGGTTCATTGAAACAGGACAGGAAAGAAAGTTTGTAAGCTTAATCAATCCATTTATGGATTGAAACAAGCGCCCAGATCCCGGAATATAAGATTTGACACTACAATCAAATCTTATGGCTTTGAACAGAACGTTGATGAACCTTGTGTATACAAGAAGATAATCAACAAAACTGTAGCATTCTTAGTTCTGTATGTTGATGATATCTTGCTCATTGGAAATGAGACATGCTTTCTTGCTGACGTAAAGAGATAGCTAGCATCACAGTTCCAAATGAAAGATTTGGGTGATGCTCAGTATGTTTTAGGAATACAGATCATTTGAGACCGAAAAAATAGAACATTAGCACTGTCTCAGGCATCTTATATTGACAAGATGTTGTCAAGGTATAATATGCAAAATTCTAAAAAAGATTTATTATCTTTCAGACATGGAATTTATTTGTCAAAGGAATAATGTTCTAAGACACCTCAAGAGGTTGAGGAGATGTATGCTATGTTGTGTACATGTCCCGATATATGTTTTACAGTTAGAATCATCAGCAGGTTCGAATCTAATCCTAGACATGGTCATTGGACCGCTGTAAAAAATATCCTAAAGTATCTTAGGAGAACGAGGGACTATATGCTTGTGTATGGACCTAAGGATTTTATCCTTATAGGATACACTGATTCTGATTTTCAGACTGATGTAGATTCCAGGAAATCTACTTCAGAATCAGTTTTCACTCTTAACGGAGGAGCTATAGTTTGGAGAAGCATCAAGCAAAGTTGTATCGCTGACTTCACCATGGAAGCAGAATACGTGGCTGCATGCGAAGCTGCTAAGGAAACAATATGGCTACGCAAATTCTTAGCTGATTTGCAAGCCATTCCAAATATGCACATGCCTATCACACTGTATTGTGACAACAGTGGAGTTGCTAATTCAAAGGAACCCAAGAGTCACAAGCATGGAAAACACATTGAACGAAAGTACTGTCTCATCCGGGAGATTGTACATAGAGGGGATGTTCTCGTCACAAAGATAGCCTCTGAAGACAACCTTGCTGATCCATTCACCAAGGCCTTGTCGGCTAAAGTTTTCGAGGGCCACCTAGTGGGACTAGGACTCTGAGTAGTGTAATCTAGGGCAAGTGGGAGAATGTCTATGGTATTGTAGATGTCCTAGTTTATAGTATTTTTCCTATTATGTATCTCAACATTATATTGTATATATTTGTTCTCACTGGAGTTTTAGTCCAAGTGGGAGATTGTTGGGAATGTCCTAGACGTTGCAGATCTGTCTCTTATACACATCTAGATGTGTATAAGAGACAGGTATATAGCCTAAATGGTCTAATGAGTACATGGATGAAATTGGGTATCTCATCCTGGTAACACTATTGGATGCGGCCCAGTCTGTAGTTGTTACAAGAAGTTGTAAGGTGCTAAAAACGATGTGATCCACAAATCGTTCATGTTGAGACATGAGAGTGGGGACATCCTATGCAATGAGTTTGTATATAGACTGGACCATGAAAATAGTCACTTTTCTTTATAACGACCGTTTACTGTTAAAACTGACTATTTCATTTATTATATAACCTAGGTTAACTCGATCTTAATCCTGAGCTAGCTATGAACTCCTGTTTGTTCGGGATTATCCTTTGATCTGCAAATGGTGAGAGTAGTCCAACAACACTACTCAATAAGCTTACCATTTTGAGGATAAGACCGGATGAATAGCTGGGGACATAGCCTTACAAGATGGAATTCACTTCTACCCTATTTAGGATTAACAGATAGGTTGTTCTCTCAAGTACTATCTCCAGGTCTTGAACAATCGGGGCCCCGCTTTCTCATGATAGAGAAATAATTTGATTCATAGAGATTATGAATAAGAATTGTTCATTAGAGGATCAGTAGGAACTTAAGGAACAAGATGTAGTCAGAGAGGTAAAACGGTATTTTTGACCTAGTTGTGATTACGAACAACCTGTAAAGGATCGACTTACTGATTATGGTTATTAAGTGGACATAATATATCTACAGTGAAGGGAGTTCAACTATGGGCTATAGTGGAGTGTCCCATTAGTTAACGAATGGGGGTTAGATCGGAATTAGTCGATTAATCTTGAATCGTTGGAACCCATAATCTGTAGGTCCGCGGGTCCCCCTACTAGCTCGTAAATGGATAAGCTTTAAGGTAGCTTGAGAAATTAATTTGAAACGTTCAAATTAAACGAAACAAAAGAATAAATATTTAAATATGATTTAAATATATAAAGATGATTATTGTGCAAAAATTAATTTATTTGTTATTAAATTAATTAATTTTTTTAATTAATTTAAGAAAATCAATTTTTGAATTAAAATGGTTTTAAATCATTTTACATTTTAAAAATTAAATGGAAAATCATTTGCATGGTTGCACAAAATGGAAAATGATTTTTCTCCATTACCATCATCTTTATGCTCACACAAAAGGCATTATCTTCTCTACTTTGATTCTCCAAGCATGAGCTGCAAGCCATGCACTCCATCTCTTTGCATGTTCATCTATTATATATAAAGAAGATTGGAGTTATTGGAGAAGAAGAGATACGGAATTTGAGAGAAAATTTTCTAAAGAAGAAATTGTCTTCTTCAGTTGGGCTGCTGTGAGTTTTTCTTGTTTCTTCACATCTTCAAGTTGTTCTTGAGTCCCACAACTCTGCCTAAAGCTCCAAGAGCATAGTAGGGAAGGCTTTGAGGTGGTTCACGTTGATATCAAGTGAAGACAGCAGCTGATAGACGTTTTCTTGGAGAGTTCATCAAAGGTATGCACTGAAAACCCACTTTTTATGAAGTACATGCTTTAGTTTTTGCCAAATTTAGTGAATTAGAATGCTTAATCCTTGATACTTCCACTACATATTGTTTAACTCTTTCACTTCTTACGTAATAAAGTTTTAAGCTCCTCCTAAGACCGAGAATCTTTTCTCAAGAGTGATGTCTTAAGTTCCTTCCCCTTAAGACCTAGAAATATTTCTTGTTCTGAAAGCTTCGATAAAGATTTCGCACAACAGTTTGTAGATCACATACAATTTTGAATTGAACTTGCAATAAACGACCACATACAATCAAAAGTACTTCAAATCAATAAAGTAGAAGCAACAACACTACAATGCACAGACTTGCAAATAAATAGGCACAATGGAAAAGAAAAAAAATCCCCAAACGAATTCTGCAGAATGTGAAAAAGGAAAGAATCCAAAAGAAAAAACTCTATATAACTTTTCAGATAAGGAAATAAATAAATTGCAGGATTAACATCTTGTGAGACAACTTTTGTAACAATACCAGAACAACCAAGAAACCAAAAACCATCAACCTTAAACATATATATAGCCAATGACAAAATTCTAACACCAAGTAACACAACGTGGATAGGATTATAAGGTTATTTGATTTTATTAATTTAAGGAAATTTAAAAGGATATAGTTAATAACATTGCAATTTTAGAAATTTAAATCAAGAATATTTTCCTCTTCAAGATTATTTAGGAAAAAACACTAATTAATTTATAGGAACAAATAACTTTTTTTGTTGTTGTTGTTGTCGTTGATAGTGTTTTCCCTCATAAGTATCACTTTTATTGGTGTAAGAAGCCTAAGAATAAATTTAAAAATAAAAATAAAAATAAAAAATAATAATAAAAAAAAAACTCACATATGAAAGATGAGAAGATAGTTAATATATTGATCAAATAAACAATACCATTTTGAAAAATGAAGGAGATGAATGGTTGTGCTACTAAAATTAAGAAATTTTTAAGGGATAAAATGTCCCTATTTTTCTAACTCCTTCCTCTTTATCTTTCTTCCATACTTTTTCTCAAATTCATCGTCTATATCTCTCTCTTCTCTCTTCCTTCTTCTCTACTGTCTCTTCATTCTTGTTTCAATGGTTGAATTCAATATTAAAAATAGGAAATAATTCCTCAATTTGGAAAATAATAATAATAATAATGTACATAACAAATATAAGTACTTCTAGTATTTTATTGAAAATGCTTTTTCTAAAGACGTTGCATGTGTAAGTGCCCGTGATTAAAATTATTTCCTCTTTTCTATTGTCTCTCCATCCTCTCTTCAGTGATTGAATTCAATACCAAAAAAATAAGAAGGATTTTTTAATCTGGAAAAAATAATGTATATAATAAAAATAAATACTTACAGTATTTGATTGAGGATGCTTTTTCTAAAGATATTATCGATGAGTAGAACTACAAGTTAAAAACTAAAAAAGAAAAGAAAAACACACATTAACGGTGATTACCTTTTTTTTTTTTTAGAAGAAATGAATTACTCCTAAAATCTCTATTCTTCCTTCACATTGATTAAATACATGCACAAAGGTGTTTATTGAAATGATATGTGTTGAAAAGATGTTCTTACATGAAAATTTTGATATTCAAGTCTAAATAACTAACTATTCAAGTCAAGGACATGATAAGCATATAATTAAAATGAGGGAAAAAAATGGAAAGATAGAGATTTTTTCAATTTTGTTCCTTTTAGATTCTAAACCCTAGATCGACCGATGATGAGTAATGATATTATATGAGTCTTTCTTTAGAAAATTTCAATTTTATGTTTTGTTCTAATTTTTCATGCCATGTTTGATTTTTCTGAATATGCAATCCTTTGCTTTCTTGTTCTGTTTCATTTTAAGTCTACTATCCGTTAAATTTTCAATTTATGCCTTGTTCTAACATTCCATCCCATATTTGATTTTATGAACTTGTAATCCTTTGATTCTTTGTTCTATTTCATTCTAAGTCCAATGCCCAGTTAAATTTTCAAATTATGTCCTATTTTGACTTTTCCTGCCATGTATAATCTTTTTAAACTTGTAATCCTTTGTGTTCTGTTTCATTCTAATTCCAATGCCTTAATAAAGTTTCATTAATTTATCACTTTTCTGACTTTCCATCCATGTTTGATTTTTTCTGAACTTGCAATCCTTTGTTTCTTTGTTTTTTTTTTTAATTCCAATTTCAATGTCATGTTCATTAATCTAATTTGAGTTCATTTATTCATGATATAAATTTAACTTCTGAGACCGGTCAAATTGTCATTTATTTATTCTGATTTTTTGGGGCTATTATTCAACAACGATCTCTCTTCCTTTATGTTCCCTATATAACATATTTGATCCATTATCCATCACCTGAGAGTCCCCACTATCCAAGAAGTATTGTTTCACGTGAGTTGTTTTCATTTTATTCTCTTCTTCTCTCTTTTCTAACTTTTGGTTGTTTTATTTTCTTATTTTGTCCCTTCTAACTTTTTGTTGTTTGATGAGTGATAGGGTGCCTCATTATATTTTGATTAGGCAACTCGTAGATTCTCCATCTACATCGTACTTAATTCTTTCCAGATATTTTTTAATTCCTTCCACTGTCTTTGTTGTGAACCCAAACTAATGCAAAAGACTCAATTAGTTTGAGATTCGTGTGTTATTTACGTTATTTTTGCTTTATATTTCCTTACATTCCATTTCAATTGTATTTTTTTTTTGTCGATTCCTCTTGTACTATGACATACATTTATTTGTAATATTCAGTTACTGTTTATTTCTTTTCTTTTTTTTTTTTCCTTAGCACGGACTGTTTAACATTTTTGTATGAGTACTTTTTATTGATTGTTTATTATTTTTTTATGTATTTTTTATGAGTACTTACATTGTATAATTTTTTTTATTTAAATGTTTACATGGTTCTTAAATTTGAAGATTAAATAAAACCAGCTCACTTTCATTAACCAATTGATTTTGAATAATTTTGAAACATAATAATTAATTGTGGTCAAATTGCGTATTTGTAAACCAAATAAAAAAGAATATATAAGAAACCATAATTAAAAAGGTCTGAATAAGATATGAAAATGGTACCCAAAAAAATTGTATTTCAATTGGTACAAATGAGATCTAAAGTTTTTTTATTTAGTTATTTTTTTTTTAATAACCATTCTACTAGTTAAATCCCCCATTTTGGCATTGTTAAGAATTTTTAACATTAATTTTTAAATATTTCATGTAATAGTTCTCATCATTGAACTAATTCAAATAATTTTGTCCAAACTTTAATAAATCAATTAATAAGAAATCAAATTTTGAAAATGATTGTTTTTGCATAAAAAGAAGGTTAGGAATTAATGATACAAAATTAAAGCTTAGGCCATATTTCAAGATAACCAACTATACAGGTGTACTTTAAAAAAATTGAAAAAAAAAATTACAATCTATATTTTGTTCAAACAAAATATGTGTATAATTATTGAATAAAAAATCATAAACAAAAATAGTCATCATAAAAGTTGTTTATTTAGATTTAGAAATGCACCAGATACTATTGATATAAGAACTCAACTCTGCATCCCAAACAGAGCTACATATGAACTTAGACAAAACAACTGTGCACCCTCAAATATAGACATATGAATTCTCTAGACATATGAACTCCAAACATTTTATATCAACTCAGCGTCTCAAACAGCCCAATAAATAGTTTTTGATGTTTGTACCTATATACTTATTGAAATTTCAAAAGTATGTAATAGATTCTTAAACTTTTGATTTCGTATCTAATAGGTTTATAAACTTTCAACTTTGTTTTAATAGATATATGGAAAAGTAAAAAAATAAAAAATTAATTAATTAAAATTTTCAATTTAACCAAACAAGTGATTTTGAAAATTTTAAAATCACTTTTTTTTATATTTAATTAAAATCTCTTCGAAATAGAAAAATTCTAAAAAGATTTAGATTTTATAGCAAAAAATTTCAAAAGTGTTTGTACTTTTGGAACTTTTTACTAAGTGTAAATATTTTTAAATATTTTTTTATATTTAAATAGACTCCTTCAAAATATCCCTTTAATAACTCAAAATCAATTTGTTGTTTAATTTTATATTTTTAATACAATTTTTATTCTACTAAAATTGATTTTGAATAATTAAAAATATCATATATGATTTTAATAATTTCATAATCATTTCCAAACACGCAATACTTTAAAGCATCATCGTCCGAATGAAATTGGAAATGTGCTAACAAAATTGACGTGTAACATAAACAATAATTTCTAAAACACTATAAAACAGAAAAACTCCAAAACCATTAGGTTTTCATCATCCTAAAAATTAGGGGAAGAAAAAAAAGTAGAAGTTGAGAAATCGTACCATTGTTTTTCTTTCTTCTTTGGAATACGTATCATTATTTCTTTGAACTTGTTCTTTCCATAGTTTTTCACTTAAAAAGAACAATACTTGATTGTATATATCTTTTCGCCATTTATTCTAGTCATACCAAAAAAAAATTAGAAATATATATATATATATATATAAGAGAAAAAACGGATGTATCAAGTTTTGGTTGGACAATTAAATGAGCTACAAAAATATAGTTGTAGTCTAAAGTGCATACAAATTTTAAATTTAAAATAATATGAATAACAAATTTTCTATTTTTTTAAAAAAAAGGTAACTTAGTTAGAAATGAAGCACACATAATGAATGAACTCAAATAATATGGGTGTATATGGGTTGGATTGGGTTGGGTTGAGGATATTTTTCGGACCAACCTGAATTTTGGTTTGATTGGCAACCCAACTAACCCAAATAAAGTTTCCAACTCAACTCAACCCAACCCTTAAAATTTGGATTGGGTTGGGTTGGGTTGTCGGGTTATAACTTACTTTTTATTTTTAATGAAAAATATGTAAATTTATATACAACACATGATTAATAATTAAAATCTCATAAAATTAAGATGTTAAATACCAAATATCTATGATATCTATTGTAAACTTTAAACATAAACAAATATCATAACAATTTTAAAAGAAAAATATTAAAAATTAAAAAAATAATCAATACAAAGAAATCAAACTTTAAACAAAGAAAAATATATATATATATAATTCGGGTTTGGTTGGGTCAACCCAATTTTTTCTAACCAACCCACAATCCAACCCAACCCAATAAAAATTTAAAAATTCAACCCAACTCAATCCAACCCAAGAACAAAACTAATCCAACCCAACTCTTACATTTTGGATTAGATCGTCCGGCTTGTTTGGGTTGTCGAATTATTTGAATACCCCTATCAAATAATCCACAAATTTTTTTTTGGATTTCTTGCGCGAAATATCTTAATTTTTTTGGAAAAATAAAATTTTATCCGACTTTTTCAAAACATAGCTCCTAAATAAAAATTTACCGTCTTTTTCATAACAAAGTTCCTAAATAAAATTTTATCGTCTTTTTCAAAACAAAGTTCCTAACTCTTTGGTGGAGTGATCACGAAAACCTTTCAAATTATCTTTTTCTTTTCTAGCTCGTGTTCTAATTCTAACTTGCTTTCTAACTCTGGCTCATTTTGTCGCTCTTATCCGTTTAACACCTGAAAATTTTTTGTTTGTTGCTTCTGACTGTCACATGTTGAAGAAAAAAAGAAATAACTCTATTTGTCTTCATGGTTGGAGACATAATATAGAGAAAGGAGTATTATCATTATTAAATATAGAATATAGAGAAGCTATGAAGCATAGACACGGATACAGATACAAGATACGGATGATTGGATATGACGATACACCAATTTCTAAAAAACTAGGATACTGATACATTGAAGATACGTTTTTTTTTTCAAGAAAAATCTAGGATATAGATAAATTTAGCAAACAAGTTAATGAACATAGTGCAAAATATAATTCAAACACTGAAATACAATACAAAAAATAATTCTAAGATGTTGAAATAAAATAATCAATAATATGCAATAAAGAAGTGACTCATATTGATCAGAGAAGAAGAAAAAGAAGATTATTGGGAGAAGTATGAAGATGAATAAAGAACTTATTCGACTCAAATGTGAAGAAGAAGATTAGATGATATTCTAGGGTTTGGTCTTTTATTTTTTTTCTTTTTCCTTTTAGTTTTGTATTTGAGTAGTAAGCTTTTTAAATAAGCTGCATAGTTTTAGTTAGGAAAGTTTGGACGAGTTACTTATCTTTTTTCTTAAAAATGATAAGTGTAAAAATAAATACGTCAAATCGCATATAAGATACGTATTTGAAAATATCAGTATCTGATATAGATTCTTTACCTCACATGAAGGTGTTTCACAGTAGAGAAGTGATCTAAAAAAAAGAAAACAAGAGGGAGAAGAAAGAGAGGAAATTCAGAGTGAGAAATAGAAGGAGAATCAAAAGTAAGAAAATGAAATATTAAAAAAAAGGTTTGAAATAAGTTATATAACTTTATTTTGAAAAACTAGGTCAAATAATATTTTGGCTCAATTCTTTAGGCGAATCTACCAAATAACTTTTTTTAAAAAAAAATAAAGAAAATAAAATTTTAAACAATAATAATAAAATAAAAGGACCATTGCTTTTGTACAAAGGCATGGTAGCCACATCCATTAACCATGAGAGTGGGCCCACCTCTTATTTATTTATTTTTTTAATTCTTTAATTTTTAAATTGGGAATTTGGGGTTTATGTATGAGAAGACAGCAGCCACATACTTTTGTGGACCAATTTGAGAAACCAACCAATTATTTGTGTGAAGAAATCCCAACTGCCCTTTAATTTATCATAGGAATTACTTTATCCTAAAAAAATATTTCAATAGAATTTTATAAAAATTTTAAAAATAATAAGAGTTTTACTATTAATTTTTTCTTCTGAAATTATAAATGTGAAAAATTCAACCTGACAAAAATGACCTAATTCCACTTAAAAAGGAATATTCAATTAAAAAGTTATAACAAGGACAATTTTTAAATTACACTCAATTAATAACATGATGTTATCAAACTAAGTTTTAAATATTAAATTCAAATTATATGAGGTTAAATTTTCGATTAAAATTGTTATCAAAAGAAAAAAAAAAATCCATTAAAATTCTGGTAAATCGTATTATAATTTGAAATGAAGGATCCTAATCTTAACATCAATTTGATAGGGAATTCAAAAATATAAATTTGCAAATAATGGATTCAATAAAAATTAAATTAAATTTCACGTTTTTAGATATATGTTTGATACATCTCTAGAAATTAGATTCCAAATTAAATTATTGTTTTCAATCGATATGTACAAACTATAAAATTATTTGTAGTTACCCATCAAATATTGATTTATTATAAACTATTATCAATTAATTATAAACATGTTTTATATTAGAACTTTTTATATAATTATTATTTTATAATATATATTTTAATAAAAAAATAATTGAATTTATAATATGATATAATCATTAAAACATATAAATTATTCTACACATATTACAATGAAGACACTACAATGGTAGGGTTATCTAACTGTTAGATATAAATAAAAAAATATATATATACATTCTCTAATAATGACTAGAAATAAATTAAAAATATTTCTCTCATACATCTAAAATAATAAACAATTTCTAGCATTACGGGAGGATCATACTTCTTTTATACGCACTAGAAATTTATTTTCATAAATATATTTGTAATCCTAGACTATTGATCCAAGCATGTAGACATTGCAAGCAATAAATAGAGCCAGGAGGTAGTCTGTACTAGGCTCGGGTATATATTCTTATCGACATATTGATCCCATGAGAACCTTACCCTCTTGTTTAACGATATTGACCTTCTTTAAGTCAATTTGAAAGTCAGTTTCCACAGGAGCATAAACAAAACGATCTCGAGTTGGCACGTCGTAGTATCAAATGATATTTTTTTAATTACCTCACTCGTCTTTTCTAGGCCTCGTTTCAATTGGATGAAAAATTTTCATATTATGGTGATACTCGTATTCTTTTTCATTATAAAGCGTCACCTAATAATTTCTCTAAAGAAAAAGAAAAGGGGGAAATCTCCTGAAAATTTGCATCAACTTTCCGTAAACGATTTTGTTGGATTCGAGTAGTACGACCATGGCTGTTTAGGGGAAATCTGTCAAACCAAAAGTATGAATTATTACTGTCAATTCAAAAGTGGCAAGAGAAACCACCACAAGGTTATTGGTTTTCTTCCAAATCCCACGTGCAAAAAATTCAAAAAGGAAAATACATAGAAATAAAAAAAAAAATTAAATAATTACTAGATGGTATGATGATTATTATGGTTATATCATCAAATTTTTTATTGTAAAAATTAAATCATTCAAATTTATATAAATGTTAAAATTAAACTATTAAACTTAGATAATTATAGAGATTTTAACAATTATATATATTTGATAGTTCAAGTTTTATCATTTGGGAGTCAAATTTCTACAATTATTGTAAGTTTGAAGGACTAATTTGAATAATTGTAAATGTTTGAGGGCTCAATTTTTACCATAGAAAGTTTGAAAGCTTAAATGCAATTACCACCTTATTTAAGAGTTGATTTTTGCTATTTGTTCATATTTTTACTTGTCTAAATACTTATGCTCTATAATCTTATAATTTTGAAGTTAAACTCCCTTATTTAGTACGAAAGAAAATGATTTGAAATCCTAGATAAAAGAAAAAAAAATCTATTTAAAATAGTTGAATTTTGCATGATTTTCATAAATTTTAGAGTTAAATATCTCATTTAACTTCGTTACATTTTAATTTTGTGTTTACAAATCACAATTAATCATCCATATTAGTAAGCTTGTTAGCTTTTTCCTTTCTGGTTAACATCAAAACACAAAACTTTGAGATTAATATTTGGGTGTAGCCAACAAACCCATCTCCATACATCTTATTCAACCACTAATGAAAAAAAATATTAAGAAAATCTTTTATTTAAAAAAATTTATCGTATGAAATTTGTGATTGGCCATTTGGATAGGTTGCACAAGGATGAGTGCAGCCCGATATGCACCCAAGTACTTTTCAAATTTTAATAATTTCATTTAAAATTTTTTCATTTAAAAAAAAGAAACAAAACATTTCGAATTCAAATCACATCATTTGAAATCATCTATGTTGATTTTTTTTTTTTCATTTGAAAATGAGTGTTGGGTAAAATTAATGTATCCAAAATCAACTTGAAAATCAAATAAATAGTAGTAGTTATTGTATATACTTAGTCTATGTAATTAGAGAGTTTGTAGGTTGGTTGAGTCTTTCTAGGGTCTATTTTTAGTCCCCTGATACTGTATTTATACCACATACTTTTTTGTAAAATACAACTTGTGGAAATACATTTTTAATATGGTACCAGAGTGCAAATTAGGGTCTGACATCGTGGTTCATGTGTTGTCCTTTTGAGAATCATGTTGTCAGTAGCTTTTGCCGTCAATAGCTTTCGAGAATCATGTCGCGCTTCTGTCCGAGGTTTTTGTCGGCTTCCTCGTCAATCGACAACTCCGTCTCCATTCGTTTGCGTCTCTTTTTGGTGCTTCCATCCAATTTCGTCCGCTTCTCCATTAGTCGGCAACTCCATTCGTGCTCATCTCGTCTGTGGTCGCCGTCTTCAGATCACTTTATTCGTGTACGTCTCGTTCATGGCCGTCGTCTTTAGATCTGGTCTTCGTTCGCCTGATTCACCTCTGTCCATTGCCTCTAATTGTCATCTCCGTACATTGCTCGTCTTTATGAAGCCCGTTGGCGAACCACTATCTGATTCAATCCTTGCCCATATCAACACCTCTTAGATCGTCTACGACTGGATCAGTCACGAGAATCCAGGTCAAGCCGACCACGTCAAAGCCGTCGAGCCAACCACACCGAGATGAGCCGAGCCGCCGAGTTGAGCCACCAAGCCATTTTTTCTCCCCACTAATCTGAGCCGAGAAGAGCCTGTTTTTTTTTTCTTTCTCTCCCCAGTTGAGCCAAGTTCCCCTTGCCACCGAGTTGCATGGAGAAAGATCATGTATTTCGCCCAATTAGTACTATTCTTGATAGGACAATTTATCTTATTTGGGCCCATTAAATAAAAAGTTTTCTAATTAGGCGCAAGTTATGGCGTATTGTCACTGGTGATAGCCCTTAACCAGTCAGATTATATACCGAGGACGATAATAAATTTGTTGAACGATCAGAGGATTCAGACATTCAAAATCATCATATCATCACCTGGCTCGGGAATACTTCTATACCTATCATCCATGTTCAGTTTAATGCATCTAATGATGCCAAGAGTTTGTGGGATTTCCTATCTACGCATTTTCAATCAGTTGGTTTAGCTCATTATTATCAACTGCACAACACACTTGTTAGTCTTACTTAGGAGACTGTCTATTCGTTAATGACTATTTGGCCACTCTCCAGCCAACTTGGACTGGACCCAATTGTATCCAAGCAGTCCAGAATACAAGTCTATTCGTGCTGCTTTGCTACATCGTAGTCCCCTTCCATAATTGGACTCGACGATACAAGAAATCTTGTTTGAAGAAAAATGTCTCGACATCATTTTTCCAAGCAGTCTAAGGTCGTCCTCACCAACATTCATTTGCCTGGTACTTCTGGAGCTATTTTCTACAAAAGTTGTAAGCTCACTGGGCATAAATTTGTTGATTGCCTGAAAGTTAAGTGCAGATACTGTCATAAGCATGGTCATATCCTAGAAAATTGTCCCATCCGACCACCTCGACCTTCGGGACATTTTTTAAAGTCATAACATGTCAAATCTGACTCTTACCTCTATGGCTGCTGCTTCCTCTGCTGAGCTTGAACCTTCTTTGTCTAACTTTCAAATGAGTGACTTATAAAATTTGCTTAAACAGGTGATTTTCTCCAATTTCTCTGCTCTTGCGGTTTCCTCAGGTAATCGGTGGCTCCTTGATTCTACTTATTGTAACCATACCACTTCTGATTTTTCTCTTCTAACTACACCCACTCCTGCCAAATCTCTTCCTCCATGTTTCTAACGGTAATTGTATGACCATATCTCATGTTGGCTTCGTTGACACTCCTACGCTACAACTTTTCAATACTTAATGTGTTACAAACCTAACCTTTAATCTTGCCTCAGTCAGTCAGTTGTGTGATCTTGGCTTAACTGTTTCTTTTTCTTCTATTGGGTGTCAGGTTTAGGATTTATAGACGGGACATATAGTTGGTGTCGTTCACAAAGTGGAAAGATTTTTTAAGCTCACATCACTTCAACTACTACTTGTTATCTTTCTACTCCTTCCACTGACTCTGCTATATATCAGTGGCATCTTCGTCTTGGTCATGCTTCTTCTGAAAAATTCCGTCATTTGATTTTTATTGAAATTTTGAATAATAATTCCAAGTTTATTCCTTTTGATTGTGTGAATTACAAACTTGCTAAACAATCTACATTATCTTTTTCCTAGTTCAGTTCTATATGTGATTAGCCTTTTGACTTAATTCACTTTGACATTGGGGTCCGGTTCCTACTTCTACTGTCACTGGATATCGCTATTTTTTTTTTGTTTATTGATGACTACTCTTGGTTTATTTGGATATATTTTCTTAAACACCGTTCTGCCTTGTCTCAAAGCTCTTCGTACAGATAACCCCTTGGAGTATAAGGACTTTAGTCTTTTTTTTTTCCTTACTCAGCAAGGCACTCTTGTTCAGTGCTCTTATCCCCATACCTCTCAACCAAATGGGCGAGCGGAACGTAAAAATCGCTCTGGATTCTGTTCGAACTCATCTTCTGTCTAACTTATGTCTTACAAAATTTTGGGGAGACGTCGCTTTTACTTCTGTCTACACAATCAATTGTCTTCCTTCGTCTGTTCTACACAATGTTTCTCCTTTGAACGATTATATGGTACTTCTTCTGATTATAATAATCTCAAGGTCTTTGGTTGTGCATGTTTTGTTTTTCTCCATCCTCTCGAACATACAAAGTTAGGACTGTGTGTACATCTCATTGCTTCCTAGGCTACGGAACGGAGCACAAAGGTTTTCGTTGTTGGGATCCTCTTTTTAACAGATTGCGCATCTCTCACCATGTCACTTTCTAGGAGCATACCATGTTCTCTAGTCTCTCGACCTTTCATGCTTATTTTTTAGGTTCTTTTCTCTATCTTCCTGATGCTTCTATTGATTTTTTTTTTACCTTTATTTGCATCTTCTCATGATACTGAGCTTGAGCAATCTGTGCCTGTCTCTCATGCTCCTAATTCGTCATCCGTCTCACCTGTGGAGACTATAGTGAGTTAGAATAAGTGCTACTGAGGGGTAGTTAAATACTTCTTTGCTTGACTAAATACTATCTCCAAAATAATTCTTATTCCTATAGTTATTTAGTTATCGTTTTCAGTCAAGAACTTACTAACACTCAGTAATTATGTAAGTGTAACCCTCCATTTTTCGACTTCAGAGGTCGACCCAAATGATGTGCCCAAATCGGCCCTTCAAAGCTTCAAAAGAGGCTGAACCAGACCCTAGGCCACCGAACCAGTCAAACTAGATTGCTCCCACGAACTACTTCACGGATGCACGCATTTTTAGGTTGGGATGAGCAGTGTCGCAATGCTTCATCCCAACATTGCAATGCCACGGGTTCTATGAAGAACAACATTGCAATGCTATCTGGGCAGTAGCTTCTTCTCCAGATTTTCCAATTGAGCTTGCTTGCTTCAATCTTAAATTACAACCTAGTTTCAACTCTATTAACTCTAATAAAATTATAGACCCTTAATCAAACATTAAAGCTCATCAACTAAGAGCCAATTACAAGTTTAACAACTAAATAAAAAAGAAATCTAATGCCAAAGTTGAATTAAAAAATCATATCAGTCACCAAACATGCATTACTAGAAAATCACCCATCAAACTCAAATTAACGTTAATTGAATGCTTAAATAATGCTCTGATACCAATTGATGGATTAAACATGCATAAAACGGAAACAAACAGAATCATTAAGCACTCTAATTACATTTAATTTCAGCTACAAAAGCATGCTTAAAATAAATGTAAGAGAAAGAGGGTTTCGCTAGAGATGTCCAATTTTTCCACGGAGACAGGGCACCGCCCTGAACGGGGCGGGATTCACCGATTAGGCGGGGAATGGGTGAGGAGTGGGGAAATTTTTTTTTCGTGAGCTAAACGGGGACGGGGACGGAAAATGCATTCCCTGTCCCGACCCCACCCTTCCCCTTCCCGCCCCGATTAGCTTTTACATATTTATTTAGTATAGTTATCTAATGTATATTATTATTATAATTATATTAATATTACATTTAAATTTCAAATTTAATTATTTATTAGGAAACATAATGAATATGTTTAAATTGAATGTTTAAATTTAGATTATATATGTGAATAATTTAATTTATATTTATTTCTTTCTACTAAAAAAATTAATTAGTTTTTTTAGGCCAAAATTTGAGTAATTTATCTATAAATTCAAATTATCATATGAAACTAACCATAATAAACAATTTAGTGATAAACTTAATTATTTGATTAAAATTTTCACAATTTAAATTAATTAGCTTTTTATATAAAAAAAAAAATAACGGGAAAAAATTTCCCACGGGGATGGGGAATGAAATGGGGAGCGGGGATGGAATGAGGAATGGCATCCCCGGCCCCACCCTGCACCGCCCCGTGGACATCTCTAGGTTTCAATTGTTTATACCTTTGAAGAATCCCTTTTGATCCTTGCTATACTCCACGAATTTGACCTTTAAATCACTAGTAGACCACCAAGATAGTTTTCTCTACTATTCTCAATCTTGAATTTGAGTGGTGGAACTCTTAATTGAGAGATAAATCAAAGGGAAGGAGAGGGTTTTTGAGAATTTCCCCAAAATCATAATATTTTGAAATTCCATATACAAGCCCCTCTTCAATTCCGAAATTGAAGTTCTTTTATTTAATAAAAGCATGCAAGCACTTAGTCTTTGAACTAATTGACACCTCAATTAGCACTAAGTAAGTGGGCAAGGTGTCAAAATGTGAAAAACTCCACTACCAAAGTTGGATTTTTCTACTTGAAACTAATTTTTAAAATTTTAAATTAATTCAAAATAAGAATAATTTAAAAAATAAATTCAATTTCCATAAATTGAATGTAAAAAATGAAAAATGATTTTAATTTTGATTAATTAATTAAAAAAATTTAATTAATTAATTAATTAATAATTTAATATCAAATATTAAATTAATAAAATACCTAATTCAAACATGAATCCTATTCATGTAATCAATATTTAAATAAATATTTAAATATCTTAAACTCTCCAAATATGTTTAATTTTGATAAATTTAAATGTTAATTATATCAAATATAATTATCCAACCCCTTGTTTGAAATTAAACACGTCAATATTCAAACCCTAAAAATAAATTTGAATATTTCAAATTCCAAACCCTAATTTCAAATTTGAACACTTCAAATTCGCTTAATTTTCTAATCTAAAGTTTAAACTTTTACGAGCTAGTAGAGAGGGACCTTATGGACCTACAGATCATGAGCTCCAACGATATGAGATCAATTAATTAAACTCTTTAATCCGTATTCATCAATATTCGTGAACCACCGAGACACACCACTATAGCTCGATAGTTGCACTCTTCTCACTGTAGATATATCTTTGTCCACTTGATTTAACTATGAAGGAAATCTAAATGGAGATATCCTTTGAGCAGCATAAGTGGATCGTTCCAAATCTCATTCAGAATGGACACAACAATTACAGTCTTAAACAGAAACGAATAGATTATGCATAATTAAAAATTACAGCATGCTACTTATAAAGGAAGATACAAGGGATAGAGTATGCAAACCTTTAAAAAACTCTTCTTCAAGTATCCTTCGATCAATTTCCAATGCGTCCAAAAAAGCACTCGAACGCAACGAACAGAACACAGTCTCAATGAACGTCTAAATGAGCCTCGATCCCAATCGAGTCCAACTTGATACTTGAACTAAACAGGAACACCACCACAATGGTTACCTTGGTATTGTCGGTGTGAGAATCCAGGAGTTGTGGGCTCTGTATGATTTTGGATTGAAGAAAGTAGGAGGTAGACGATCGAGTAAGTGAGAGATGAATACTATCTATCGCATAGACGATGTACTCGATTGTTTAAAAGATGAAACCTATCGTATAGACTTTTCTACTTGATCGTTTAGCAACAACTAAACGAGTAACTATCGTAAAGTCAGCTTGATCGTGTATGCTCTCTATGCAATCACTTAGTAAAACCTTTTTACTTGATAGCCTTTTTGTGAGATTATTTCGAATGAATCATCCACCTAATTTTGGAAAATCATTTTCTTTTTTATCTCATAGTTACCATAAAACTTCCAATAACCTCCCACTGAATTCGATTATTAGAGAAAAAGAATAATTAATTATCATATAATTAATATGTTATAAATAAATATAACAACCTACTTATCATATTATATTTATGATCTATAGTTTTAATATTTCATCATATCAAACATATAAACCATAGTTCTTTTTCTATTTTATGGTATTTAATATAAATTATATTTATATTAATTCCTCTAACTAATGTATCTAATACATCATATCAATTATATCACATATAATTGAATTTCCTCTTGTTAATTTGAACACTTCAAATTACCCAAAAATTTATTCTCAACTTAAACCTATTGGGTTACTAAGGGGACCTCATGGACCTGTAGCATGAAGCTCCAACGATACGTGCATAATTGATTAAACTCTTTAATAATCACGAGATCCACCATCCGTTAACTATTGATCACTCAACTAAAGACCGACAGTTACACTCTTCGCACTACAAATATATTCTGTGTCCATATGACCAATCAATAGTGTGATGACCCTTCACAAATCACTCGTAAGTACACCTGAGCTAATTTATCGTTTTGCCCTTGTAGTCACATCTAACTCCTTAAGTACCACTGATCCTCTAATGAATAATAAGTCATAGTCCTACCATGATTGAGTCCTCTCTTCTCAAAAGAGGGTGTGGTCACTATGTTCAAGACCCAAAATTAGCACTTAAGGGAGCAATTTATCTACTTACCCCTGCTTCAGGGAAGGAGTGAATTCCGTCTTGTGTAGTTGAGTTCCCAGCTCCCCAATCAGACGAATCTCCAAAATGGTAGGCTTATTGAGTTGGCAATCTGGCCACTCTCACTATACAAATCAAAGGACCGCCCTCATAGGTATGAGTTCCCAACTAACTCAGGATTAAGGTCATGTTACCTATGGTCATTTTAGTGAAATGTAAGTCTCAATTATCAATGGCATTATATAAAAAGACTAATCATCTTGTGGTCCGATCTTATACAAACTCTTTGTATAGGAAACCCCCGCTCGCATGTCTTTACATGAATGGTTAGGGTCAGATCATTTGTAGCACTTTACAACACTTGTAACATCTACAAAGCGGGTCGTATCCGTAGTATCAGTCAGGATAAGGTATCCCTCCTTTATCCATCTACTACAGACTATTTAGGTTATTACTTAAGGCATGATCCATTTGTATCTTTCACATACATGCTTAAGTCATATGAAATAATCACGAATCTTAGTTTATTAGATTTGAGTAAATGCTTATAAAATAACGTTTATTTTATTAATAACAATATGTGTACAAAATATTTAAAAATTACGAGGCCATCGTGAGAGTTAGGATACCAATCCCACAAACCAGAATTAGTAAGTCGATCATTCACAGGTTGTTTGTAATAACGGTTGTGGTCAAAAGTTGTTTACCCCCGAAATTACATCTTGCTTCTTAAGTCCCACTGATGCTATAATGAATAATTGATTTGTGATCCAATCACTAAATCGAGTCCCTCTCGAGACCAATGAGATGGTGAGGCCCTTTGTTCAAGATCTGAACTCAGCACTTAAAAGAACAACCTATCTACTATCCCTAAAACGAGTAGGAGGGAATTCCATCTTGCACCCTATGTCCCCAACTATCTACCCGATCTTACCCCTGAAATGGGAGGCTTATTGAGCTGGTGTTGTTGAACCAACCCTCACCTATGTAAATATAAGGATAAGAATAATCCCGAATAAACAGGAGTTCATATTTAGCTCAGGATTCAGGTTGAGTTACCTAAGTCATCGATTTGAAATAGTCAGTCTTAAATAGTAAACAATGTTATAAAGTAAGAATGACTTATTTCTTGGTCCCAGTCTTATACAAACTCATTGCATATGACACCTTCACTCGCTTGTCTCCACATGAACGATTCAGAACCACATCGTTTGTACTATCTACAAAGTGGGCTGCATTTGATAATGTTAGTAGAATAAGGTATCTAATCTTATTCATATACTATATACTGTTTTGGCTATTTACTCGAACTTGATCCATCTTTATGTCTTCACATAAAATTCAAGTATTCTTATAATAGCCATGGATCTTAGTTTATTGGATTTAGTCTTTGCAAGTACAATTTACCTATTCAACAACAGGTTTAATGAATAAATGTTAATATCATCCTTATTGCAAATAGAATATGTTTAACATTACAAATTACGAGTTTTAGGACATACAACCCAACTCGTTATAATGCTCAGCTGGTAACAAAAGGATACTCTCAGGAATATAGGATAGATTATGAAGAGACCTTCCCACCTGTGGCCTGGACGACATCTGTTCAAAATCTCTTAGTCGTTGTTGTAGCCAAACAATAGCGTCTTTTTCAAATGGATGTGAAGGATGCTTTCCTTGATGGGGCCTTATCTGAGGAAGTTTATATGAAACCACCCCCAGGTATCTCTCCTCCATCTCAGAAGGTGTGTTTCTTTCGTCGAGCGTTGTATGAGTTAAAGTAAGGCCCACGGGCCTGGTTTGCAGCTTTCAGTTCCACCATTGTTGAACTTGGATTTACGTCCAATTCTCATGACACAACAGTTTTTAGCGTCAAACAGACTATGGTATTGTTTTTCTTATTTTGTATGTTGATGATATGATTATTATTGGAAATGAACCTCTGATCTGCAACACTAACTTGGTGAGCACTTTAAGATGAAGGATTTGGATCACTTAGTTACTTTCTTGGTGTTGAAATATCAATGAGCTCTTGTGGCTACTCATGCTTGAAGCGAAATATTCTTCGGACTTATTGTGCGCTCCGGGATCACTGACTCCGTTACAGCCTCAACACCATGTTGGGATTGATGTCCTAATTCTTCCGGAGTCTCGTAGTTTTGTAAAAATACACATTGTTTGATGAATAAAATAATTGTTATTTAATTCTGGCATTTACTCATATCCAATAAACAAAGCTCCTTAGTTATCTTATGTGAACTTAAGCATGTATATGTGATATACAAGTGGATCATGGCTTAATTGATAATCTAAATAGGTCTGTAGTATAAGGATTAAGGTGGGATACCTGATCCTGGTGACACTATAGATATGGCCCACTTTATAGGGGTTTACAAGTATTGTAAACTACTATAGATGGTAGATTCTGACCATTCATGTGGAGACGTGCGAGCGGGGGTGTTCTATACAAAGAGTTTGTATAAGACTTACATCTCACCTAAACGACCATAGGTGACACGATCTCAATCCTGAGTGTTTTGGGAACTCCTACCTTTGAGGGCGGTCCTTTGATTAGTATGGGTGAGAGTCACCAGATTGCCAACTCAACATGCCTACCTTTTTGGGAACTTGTCTGATCTGGGAGCTGGGAACTCAATCCACAAGATAGAATTCACTCCTTTCCCGAAGCAGGGATAAGTAAATAGATTGCTCCCTTAAGGGTTGATTCCGGGGCTTGAACATAGTGGCCACAACTTCTCTTTAGAAGAGAGGACTACAGGGGCATTAGAGGGATTAGTGGTACTTAAGGAGTTAGATGTAACTACAGGGGCATAACAGTTATTGGCCCAGCTGTACTTACGAGCGATTTGTGAAGGGTTGTCGTACTTCTTATTGGTTAAGATGGACACATAATATATCTGTGGTAAGGAGAGTTCAATTGTCGGTCTTTAGTGGAGTGCCTGGCAATTAACGGATGGTGGATCCCGTGACTAAAGAGTTTAGTCAGTTATTCATGTACCGTTGGAGCTTCGAGTTACAGGTCCATAAGGTCCCCTTGGTAGCTCAATGGATTCAGTTGAGGATCAGTTCTAAAATGTTCAAATTGACAAGAGGTATTTCGATTATATATGATATGATTGGTATGATGTATAAGATACAGCTAGTGGATGATTAATGTAAATGAGATTTACATTAAATACCATGGAATAGAAAAAGAACTATGGTTTATATGTTTCATGAGATGAAATATTAAAACTATAGGTTATAAATATAGTATGATAAATTGGTTATCATTTATATTATAATTAATATTAATTATGGATAATTAAATTTTTTCTTCTGATAACCAATTGAGTGAGAGGTTATTTGGTGGTTCATGGTAACCGTGAGAATAAAGGAAAATTTGTTTTCCTATTTTTAGTAAGTTTTGGCAAAAAAGTTTTGGGATTTCTCTCGGAAAACATCTAACGGAAGCTGTCAAGTAAATACAGTTTACTAAGCGACAGCTTGACGAGCTACACGATCGTGTAGTGTTTTGTAAGCAATAGACATAGTACTAAGCGATAAGGTAAATGATCGCTTAGCTTTTGCTAGACGATGCGCTTAGTTTTTGCTAAACGATTGGGCATCAACTTATACGATAGGGTCTCAATCATCTCCCATTTTCTCAATTTTTAATTACTGAAAATCTTAGTGTTTTAATATGTCCATAGCGTAGAACTCGGAACAACGATTCCAACACCTCTTGAATCACTCAAATCGGAGCTAAAACGAAGACAATATGACCGAAACAAGTCTATAGAGAAAATACTATGGTGAATGACATGGCATAACCAAACCATCTGCATGCAGACATGTGCAGCATATTGGTTGAATGGTGGATCATTAAGAGATTAACATATGATGGACTTTTGATTTTTGGATTGATTTAAAAATAAAAAAATTGAAATTAAAAAGAAATTTAAAAGGAAAATAAATTTAATTATTTTTTATGTTTTGTGTCTAACGGCTAGTTTTATACATGGTATGTTTTTTTTATTTTTGGATTGACTTTAAAGAGAATGAATTTAAAAAGGGAAAAATGAATTTAAAGGAAAATGAATTTAATATTATTTTATGTTTTGTGTCCAACGGCTAGTTTTTGACACATGGTATTTTTTTTTTTTTTTTTTGGATAATTTTAAAAAGAAAATGAATTTCAAAAGAAAAGGAATTGAATATTATATTTTGTTTGTATCTAACGACTAGTTTTAGTTTAAAATCTCACCATTGATTTATTCTTTCCAAAATCCAATGGTCCAAATTAATTGTGTTTCTAAAAATTTTTCCATCTCTATATAAATCATCTTCCTCTCCAAATTTTAAACCAACAAATTTTACATTTCATAATCCTCCCAAAACTCAAAAGTTCCATTGTTTGCTCTCTAAGTTCCCCAATTTTTTTTTTTCATCTTATTCTTGAGAGAGTGTTATTGTATTGTGAGGATAAACTTGTTGAGTGCTTAAACTTATAAATCCACTCTAGTGAGAGTTGTATTGTGTTCTTCAAAAATTTCAACATTTGTAATGGTTTTGATTCTAAATTGTGGAAAGGATCAGGTTTGCTCTTGAACCGTAAAAGGAGCGGTAGTGTAACGGTTGGGCTCTAATTCCGTAAATTTCCAAGAGGCGGTTAAGGAGTGGAGTAGGTCGAGTTTGACCGAAGCCACTATAAAAATTAACGGTATCTTCTTCTCTAATTCTCTCTTTTTTATTTTTGCAATTAATTTATGCAATTTATTGTATGTTTTAGTTTGTTCTTATTTATTTGCTAAAATTTGATAGAATTTAAATTATCACATTTTTGTCATCTTATTTGTTGCATAAATTGAAATTTTTCTTATTATTTATAAAAAGTGTATTAATATAGGTTTAATTGGGTTATTTAAAAAAACAGTTTAATTAAACCCTATTCACCCCCTCTTGGTTGCCATATCGATCCAACAATTGGTATCAGAGTGGGTTGCTCTTCTTGAAATATTTATTTCTTTGATAAACTTAAATTGTTTTTTGAGCTATGACAACTTTAGGTTTTCTTCTCTTTTACTGATTGTCAATCTATTACAAAGCCTCATTTCCTTTAATGGTACTAATTATAGTTATTGGAAAAATAGAATGAGATTTTCTTGCTTTCTATTGATTATGATTTTATGGGATATTGTTTTGAGGAAGGTTTTAAAATTCCAACAAAGATGTTGATGGTGTTAGCACTATAAAACCTAAGGAAGAATAGTCAATAAATGAAAAGAAAGCATGCTCTTTAAATGCCAAAGTCATTAATTGCTTATTTTGTGTGCTTTGAATGAAGTTGAGTATAATAGAGTCTCTATTTGCAAAACCGCTAAAGAGATATGGTGATATATTAGAGAATTACTCATGAAGGAATTAGTCAAAGTAAAAGAAACAAAGATGACATGTTAGTTTCATTAATATGAAATGTTTAAAATTGATGAAAATGAAGCTATTTCCGATATGTTTATATTAGATTTACTAACATTGTCAATGCTTTTAGAAGGACTTGGGAAAAAGTACTCAAAATCTTGAGAAGATAAAGAAGCTATTGTGGTCTTTGTGCCTAAACAATGGGAGCCTAAAGTCACCGCCGCATTCAAGAGGCAAAGGATCTCAAATCTCTCTCCATTGATGAACTCATGGGCTCGTTGTTGACGCATAAGATAAAGATCAAGAAAAATATGGAGGATGAGAAGAAAAATAAAGAAAAGAGTATAGCTTTAAAGACCATCTCTTTAGAAGTTGACTCCCAAGATGAAGATGACCTTGATGAAGATGACGTTGCCTATCTTTCACGTAAGTATAAGAACTTCATCAAGAGAAAGAAGCAATTCAAGAAGCATCTCTCCAACCAAAAAGAGTCAAAAGGTGAAAAGAACAAAAAGGATGAGGTAATATGCTATGAATGTTAAGAAGCCGGGTCATATCAGTACTGATTGTCCTTTTCTCAAATCATCCAAGAAATCCAAGAAGAAAAAGCAAAGAAAGCTACTTGGGATGATAGCGATGAAAGCGAAAGTGGGAGTGATAATGAAGAAGTGGCCAATTTTTGCTTCGTGGCTCATAATGACAAACAGGATGAACAAAATGATGAGGTAACTCTAGAACCTCTTTCTTTATATGAATTGTTCGAAGCTTTTGAAAATATGCAAAATGATTTAGAAAAACTTAGTTCTACGTATGTTGTGCTTAAAAAGAAATACAATGTTTTATCTAGTAAAAATAAGTCTTTACTTGAAGAAATTGCTTGCTTAAAAGAGAATGAGCATGATGCTATGCATATTGATGAAATGAATATCTCTTGTGACAAGCATGCTTTTGATTGTGATGAAAAAAATGCCTTGCTTGACAAAGTTAAATTTCTTGAGCATGATAGTTGTGAAAAAGATAATTTGATTAAATTACTCAAACAAAAGGAATTTAGTGCTTTGCAAGAACTTGATAAAGGCTAAAGAATCTATTGAAAAGTTGACAATAGGTGCTCAAAGATTAGACAAGATAATTGAAGTAGGTAAGCCTTTTGGTGATAAAAGAGGTTTAGGCTATATTGATGAATGTTCTACTCTCCTTCAAGTTTAAAACTAACTTTGTTAAAGCATCTCATAATATGCCTAAGCTTAATATGCCTAAAGTTGTGTCTGAGCATGTTAAATATAACTTTATGCCTATATGTCATTATTGTGGTGTTGAAGGCCATATTAGACCCTAAGTGTTTTAAATTGAAATATGCTCATACTACTTCTCCAGGAAGAAATTTTTCTCAAAGGGCAAAGTTTCATAATGCTCCAAGGAATAATTTCTCCAAGAAAAGTAGAGTGCATAAATATGTTGTAAGAGATAAATCTTTGCATAATGTTGTTTTGTTTCTCATGTGGCAAGTTTGGACATACAACTTATTCTTGTTACTTGTCTAAATCCAATGCTTAAATGTCTATGCAAAATTGAAATGGATTCCCAAGTTTGTCAATGCTAAACCATCTAGAACCCAAACAAGTGTGGGTACCAAAGAATCAAACCTAACATTTGTGTTTGTAGGTTTGTTAGCCTCTAAGAAAAACAAGTGGTACTTGGATCGTGGTTGCTCGAGGCACATGACGGGAGACCCATCCAAGTTTGTCTCTCTCTCCAAAAAGGATGGAGGTCTTGTAACCTTTGTGACAACAGAAAGGTAAAATAATTGTAAAGGTAGTATAGGTAATGAATCTTCTATTTTAATTGAAAATGTACTTTTGGTTGATGGTTTGAAGCATGATTTACTTAGTATTAGTCAATTGAGTGATAAAGGCTTTAGAGTTGTGTTTGATAAAAAGAATTGCATCATTGAAAATGCTAGTAATAGAAAAGTTATATTTTCTAGAGATGAAAAATGTTTATACTATTGATTTGAATGATTGTCCTATTAATGATAAATGTTTATCGGCTTTTCATAATGATTCTTGGTTATGGATAGAAGACTAGGACATGCTAGCATGCACTTAATTTCAAATATTTCCAAGAATTTTTTGGTTAGAGGTCTTCCCAAAGTTAAATTTGAAAAAGACAAAGTTTGTGATGCTTGTCAAATGGGTAAGCAAACTAAGTCTCTTTCAAATCTAAAAATGTAATCTCTACAACTAGACCCCTTCAACTATTACACATGGATTTATTTGGCCCTTCTAGAATTGCTAGTTTTGAAGGGAACTATTAGCCTTTGTGATATTTGTTGATATTTTCAAGATTTACTTAGGTTTTGATGCTAAAACATAAGGATGATGCTTGGAAAGCTTTTCTAGTTTTGCAAAAAGAGTTAAAAATGAAAAATATTTTTTTTGATTTCTAAAAATTAGGAGTAATCATGGAGGAGAATTTCATAACAATGCTTTTGAAACTTTTTGTGAAGAAAATGGTTTTTTCTCATAATTTCTCCGCTCCAAGAACTCCTCAACAAAATGGTGTATGTTGAAAGGAAAAATCGTACTTTGCAAGAATTTGCTAGATCAATGTTGCATGAGTATGGTTTACCTACATACTTTTGGGCGGAAGCCGTTAACACGGCTTGTTATGTTTTAAATAGAGTTTTAATTAGACCTTCTTTGGATAAAACTCCTTATGAACTTTGGCATAACAAAATTCCAAATATCGAGTATTTCAATGTTTTTGGTTGCAAATGTTTTATTTTAAAATAACAAAGAAAAACTTGGAAATTTTGATTCTAAGATGGATATTGGTATTTTCCTTGGCTATTCCTCTACTAGTAAAGCTTATAGAGTTTTCAATAAAAGAACTTTAGTAATTGAGGAATCTATGCATGTAGTATTTGATGAATCTTGCAATGTTATTTCTAATGAGCCTATTTATAGTGATGTTTTAGAAGGAAATTTTGGAGATTTACTTGTTAGTGACAAAGGCAAGGAAATTGTTTCAAAGTAAGCAAGAGGTGAGCTTAATTGAAAAGAATGAAGTTGGTTCTTCTTCATCCATGCCTAAAGAGTGGAGGTATGCTCTTTCCCATCCCAAAGAATTAATTCTTGGTGATCTCAAACAAGGTGTGAAAACTCGTTCCTCTCTTAATATGTTTATTAATCTTGCTTTTGTTTCTCAAATTGAACCAAAAGTTTTAAAGATACCGAAAATGATGAATTTTGGATTTTAGCTATGCAAGAAGAATTAAATCAATTTGAAAGAATAAAGTTTGGGAGTTAGTCCCTAGGCTCTCTCATGCTTCTATAATTGGAACTAAATGGGTCTTTAGAAAATAAATAGATGAAAATGGAAATATCATTTAGAAATAAAGCTAGACTTGTAGCTCAAGGTTATTGTCAAGAGGAAGGAATAGATTATGAAGAAACTTTTTTGGATTATAAGCTATTAGAATGTTGCTTGCTTTTGCTTCTTATAAGAATTTCATTTTGTATCAAATAGATGTGAAAAGTGCATTTTTAAATGGTTATGTCATGGAGGAAGTTTATATAGAACAACCTCCGGGTTTTGAAAGTTTTGATTTTCCTAATCATGTCTATAAGTTGAAAAATGCTCTTTATGGCTTAAAATAAGCTCCAAGAGCTTGTATGATAGACTTAGTAATTTCTTGCTTGAGAATGGATTTAAAATGGGTAAAATTGATACTACTCTTTTTATTAAGACTAAAGAAAATGATATGCTTTTAGTACAAATATATGTTGATGATATTATTTTTTGTTCTACTAATCCATCTTTGTGTGAAGAATTTTTTAAATGTATGCATAGTGAATTTGAGATGAGTATGATGGGAGAACTTAGCTTCTTCCTTGGACTCCAAATCAAACAACTCAAGGATGGTATTTTCATAAGTCAAGAAAAATACACAAGGGATTTGCTCAAAAGGTTCAAATTCAATGAAGGTAAAATTACAAAAACTCCTATGAGCACATCCACTAAGCTTGACAAGGATGAAAAAGGTAAGTGTGTGGATATAAAAGCTTATAGAGGTATGATTGGATCTTTACTTTATTAACCGTTAGTAGACCCGATATTATGTTTAGTGTATGTCTTTGTGCTAGATTTCAATCTTGTCCTAAGGAATCACATTTACATGCCGTTAAAAGAATTTCTAAATATTTGCTTGGTACTATTGATTTAGGCTTATGGTATCCTAGAAATGTTGATTTAATTTGATAGGATATTCCGATGCGGATTTTTCGGGTAGTTTACTTGACCGTAAGAGTACTAGTGGGACTTGTCAATTCTTGGTAGTTCCTTAGTTTTCTTGGTTTAGTAAAAAGCAAAATTCGGTTGCCTTATCCACTACCGAAGCGGAATATATTGCAGTTGCGAGTTGTTGTGCTCAAATTCTTTGGATGAAACAAACTCTTTGTGATTTTGGATTAAAGTTTGATAATGTGCCTATATTTTGTGATAATACTAGTGCTATTAATTTGACTAAAAATCCTATACATCATTCTAGGATTAAGCATATGATATTAGGCATCACTTTATTAGAGAGCATGTGCAAAATGATAATATTACTCTTGAATTTGTAGGCTCTAATAATCAATTAGCGGATATTTTTACCAAGCCTTTGAATGAAGAAAACTTTTGCAAAAATAGGCTTGAGCTCGATATTATTCGTTGTGATGCCTCTTGATTTTATAATTTTACTTGTTAAATCTTTTAGAAGGCATTTTGATAGGGGGAGATATGGAAAGCATGTGTTAATATTCTTAGGGGGAGTTGTGCTAAATTTATGTTCATGTTTTTAAGGGAAACATTTATGTAGTTCTAAATTTTTCTTAATTATTCTTTTTTATGATTCCAAAAGGAGGAAAGTTTAAGAAAAATATACTATAAATTTATTATGATTTTTGATTGTATTAATTAGGGGGAGAATTTATTTATTTTTGTAGTGAATTTCAAGAATGATCTTTATGGTTATATGTTGAATTTTATTATGTGCTACATATGGTTTACATGTATTTCAAGCTATTTTTCTTGAATGGTTTGTCATCATAAAAAAGGGGGAGATTGTTGGCTTTTTGGCCCTTAATCTCAAATTAATTAATCAATGTTTTGATGATAACAAACTCAATTTTTAACTACTGAAAATCTTATGTTTTAATATGTCCATAGCATAGAGTTCGGAACAACGATTCCAACACCTCTTGAATCACTCAAATCGGAGCTAAAACGAAGACGATATGACCGAAACAAGTCTATAGAGAAAATATTGGGGTGGATGACGTGGCATAACCAGACCATCTGCATGTAGACATGTGGCGGTTGAATGGTGGATCATTAAGAGATTAACATATGATGAACTTTTAATTTTTGAATTGATTTAAAATAAAAAAATTGAAATTAAAAAAAAATTTAAAAGGAAAATAAATTTAATATTATTTTATGTTTGTGTCTAAAGCCTAGTTTTTTACACCTGATATGTTTTTATTTTTGGATTGACTTTAAAGAGAATGAATTTAAAAAGAAAATGAATTAAAAGGAAAATAAATTTAATATTATTTTATGTTTGTGTCTAACGGCTAGTTTTTGACACATGGTATGTTTTTTTATTTTTTGGATTAATTTTAAAAAGAAAATGAATTTAAAAAAAAAAGGAATTTAATATTATATTTTGTTTGTATCTAACGACTAGTCTAGTTTAAAATCTCCACCATTGATTTTTCTTTTCCAAAATCCAGTGGTCCAAATTAATTGTGGTTTCTAAAAAAATTTTCATCTCATATAAACCATCTTCCTCTTCAAATTTTAAACCAACAAATTTTAAATTTCATAATCCTCCAAAACTCAAAAGTTCCATTGTTGCTCTCTCTAAGTTCCCAATTTTTTTTCATCTTATTCTTGAGAGAGTGTTATTATATTGTGAGGATAAACTTGTTGAGTGCTTAAACTTGTAAATCCAATCTAGTGAGAGTTATATTGTGTTCTTCAAAAATTCCAACATTTGTAACGGTTTGATCCTAAACTGTGGAATGGATCGGGTTTGCTTTTGAACCCGTAAAAGGAGCAGTGGTGTAATGGTTGGGCTTTAATCCGTGGAAAGAGTCGGAAAGATTTTATTCAAATTCTCAAGAGACGCTTGGGGAGTGGAGTAGGTTGAGTTTGACCGAACCACTATAAAAATTACAGTGTCTTCTTCTCTAACTCTTTCCTTTTTATTTTTGCAATTAATTTAAGCAATTTATTGTATGTTTTAGTTTGTTCTTATTTATTTGCTAAAATTTGATAGAATTAAATTATCACATTTTTATCATCTTATTTGTTGCATAAATTGATTTTTTCTTATTATTTATAAAAAGTGTATTAATTAGTTTAATTGGGTTAATTTAAAAAAAAATTTAATTAAACCTTATTCCCCCCCCCCCCCCCTAAGGTTGCCATATCGATCCAACAGTTATGCCCCTTTGTAGGCTACCCCAAAAGTACACGGGGGATTTTTTTTATGAATCGATGAAAAATAGGGTGTTTGTTTCAACAAATGCTACTTTCCTGGAGGATGATCATATAAGGGAAAACAGTCCACAAAGCAAAGTCGTGTTACGTGAGCTTTCCAATGAAACTATTGAAACTTCAACAAGAGTTGTTGAAGAGTCTGCTACATTAGTAAGAGTTGCTGATGGGAGTTCATCCAGTAGGTCGGTTCTACCTCAAGAGTTGGGAGAACCTCGCCGTAGTGGGAGGGTTACGAACCCACCCATTCGCTATTTGGGTTTCACGGAAATCCTTGCTATGGTAGCAGATGACGACGTTTTGGATCCATTGTCTTATAAGAAGGAAATGGAGGATGTTGACCAGGATGGCGACGTTGATGAACCTTGTGTTTACAAGAAGATCATCAACGCTTCAGTAGTCTTCTTAGTGTTGTACGTAGACGATATCCTACTCATTGGGAATGATGTAGGTCTACTGACTGTAGTTAAGAACTGGCTAGCGACCCAAATGAAAGCTTTGGGAGAGACTCAGTTTGTTCTAGGTATACAGATCTTTCTGGATCGTAAGAACAAAGTTCTAGCACTGTCTCAGGCATCATACATCGACAAGATGTTGCTCAAGTACTCGATGCAGGACTCCATGAAAGGCCTATTGCTGTTCAGGCATGGAGTCACTTTATCTAAAGACATGTGTTCTAAGACCCCTCAAGAGGTTGAGGAGATGAGACGGATCAGTCTAATGATAACGGGCAGAAATGAACGTTATCATAGTGCTAAGTTCTTAAACAATGTTGGATTGTAGTGATGAAACATGTTAACTTGTGTCCATTAAGCATCGTTTTCATGATATTGTGGTCGCATGCATTCAGCACATTAGAACAGTTGATTTTTGTATTTTTGTGTAGAATATGCATTGATGCAATGCAAAGATTGCGATCATAGGAATTCATTGTTCGAGCGCAACTTCACCGCAAGGTTTTACGTTGATAGTGCTCGCAAACATTCGCCCGAGAAGGATTGCCGCAACTTGGTCAGCGCAACATGGTAGGCGCATCCGGGTGAAAGGATAATTAAGAGCGATGGGATAGAAAGCTGATGATAGTCGAATCCAAATTAAGTTGATAGCCGATAACGGTCACAAAGTACATTCAGCTTTGTCGGTGACAATTATTCGGCGCATCAGTCAGGAATTAAAGTTGTCCCATCTGTACAACTAGGAGAGAGAAGCCGCCTTTCACCACGGATGCTTTATAAATACCAAGGTCATTTTTTAGAGAAGGGGTTGACCAATTCACGAGTTCAGCAGTTAGAGATTCCATACTTCATTTTGCACGTCCTTGTTCTTAGTTTTCTTTCATTTTAAGGCGGATTTGAGGGAAGAAGTTGTGCCGGCAGATCGTTCTGGTAAGCTTAGGAGAGCGTCGGAAGCTTCAAGGACAGAGAGAGGGCCGACACCTACGAAAGCAAGAACATCTTTAAAACAGAATAGAGATTTCAGTGTAAAAGTCTCGGTCAGCTCTCTACCTTTAACTTCCATTGTCATTTTGTACTCAACTCATTTATAAAAAAGGAATTTCCTTCTCTATACTTATTTACTCTCTGTTATTCATGCATGAGTAGCTAAATCGATTGAATGAGTTGAGAAGCATTTAGTTAGCACAACTAGGGAATCTTCATTCTTTGCGATTATCTTGTTTATGTATGCTTCATTCGTCCATTAGAGATACTCAGGAGGGTAGTCTTGATAAAGGGTAGAAATGCAGGTTATCATAGTGCTAAGTTCTTAAACAATGCAGGATTGCATTGATAGAATATGTTAAATTGCGTCCATTAAGCATAAATTCTACAATATTGCTGTCGCATGCGTCCAACACATTAGGGTAGTTGATCTCTATATTTTTGTGCAGAATAATGCGTTAACGCAATGCAAAGAATGTGATCATAGGAATAAATCGGTCGAGCGCAACTTCACCGCAAGACTTTGCGTTGATCTGCTCACAAACATCCACCCAAGAAGAATCACCGCAACATGGTGGACGCATCCGGACGAAAGGACAATTAAGATCAATGGGAAATAAAGCTGACGGCAGTCGGATCCAAATTAAGTTGACAGCCAATAACGGTCACAAAGTACATCCAGCTTTATCGATGACACCTATCCAGCGCATCAATCAGGAATTAAAGTTGTCCCATCTGTACAACCAGGAGAGAGAAGCCACCTTTCACCTTTGATGCCCTATAAATATAAATACTAAGTGCCTTCTTCAGAGAAGGGGTTAAGAAGTTGATTACTTCAACACTTTACAAGTTCACACTTCTATTCATAGTTTTCTTTTTCATTTCATGGCGGAGCTAGAGAAGAGTGGTGACGTCGGATATCGTCCAAGGCAGCTCGAGAGAGAACCTTGGGGCGTAAGAAGAGAGAGCGGGTTGACTCTCGCGAAAGCGAGAATATCTTTAGAGCACGAGCAGAACAGTGTAACACCTGGTGGCAAGAAATTGCTCTAGGCTCTTTACTATACTTGCATTGTTATTCTGTACTTCATCTTTTATCTATTCAATGGAAGTTCTATTTCTACATCTGCTCACTCTCTTAATACGCATGAGTAGCTAAACTAGTTGAGAAGAACTAAGCTAACATGATCTAGGAAGTTCATTGCTTGCGATTGTCTTGTTTTATGTTGTGCGAAACATCCTTTTAGAGTTGCTCGAGAGAGAATCTAAAGAAAGAACCTAATGTCTCGAGAGAGCTAGGTTAGAATCTGACTTGAAAGAGCAAGATTAGGTTTGCATAAACAAGAGATAGGTACTTAGAAATAAGCTTTGATTGTCAACTTGCATCGCATGCATCCTAGGAATAGGAATGATATTATGTGGTCGCATATTTGTGTGAATATCATGTTGTCATTGTATAAATAGAAATAGAGGTTTATGTGTAAACCCTGTAGACTTATCGCATATTTATCGCATGCGTTCTAGCCTTAAAAGTCGTGGCATTCACACCGAGAGGGGTTTACTATTGTATGCATGTTACATGATCGCAAGACATGAACGAAACCTAGGGAGTGTTAGCCGAAACCCTTCTCAACCCGTTCACCGCATATTCATCGTATTTCCCGTTGCCAACTCTTTTTGAACTCTATCGCATTTATTATTATTTTCATTAATGCAACAACAACTCAACTTATTTATTTAATCGGTTACCGCAAGTTTTCATAAAGATCTCTAACACAACTATTTTCACAAGTCCTTGTGTTCGACCCTGGACTTACCAGGAAACTCAGAGGAATTTACACTTGGATTCCGCTGGGGAAACTTGAGTGCACAACGCTATCCATCAACACATATCATCCACATTTTCCACATTTCATAAATTTAATCATCAAGTCTAAGGACAGGATCTAGACTTGGAGAAGGTTAGGTTAGAATCTAGACTTGGAAGAGCCAGATTAGAATGCATGAACAAGAGATAGGCACTTAGGAATGAGCATTATTTGTTTTAAAAGAATCGCATGCATCCTAGAGATAGGATATAATTGTATATGGTCACTTTGCTTTTATGCATTTTGTATCATCGCATAGGACAAGAGTAGAGACTTAGGGATGAGCTCTATGGACATTTTACATTCAACACATGCGTCCTAGATTTAGGAGCATCACATTTACATTGGAAAATGACTTCCTGTGCATGGTTGTTACATGATCGCATAGTCTGATGCATTCCCAAGTAACGTTAGCTAAAGATCTTCTCAACCCATTCATTGCATACTCAGTGCATCTATCAACGCAACTGTCTTTTCTCAACTCCGCCGCATTTGTTTATTTCTTTTTCATCAATGTAAACAACAAACCCAACACCTAATTTATTTATCCGGTTACTGCAAAGTTCTCATAAAAATTACCAACGCAACTATTTTCACAAGTCCCTGTGTTTAACCCTGGACTTACCAGGAAACTCAAAGAATTTACACTTAGATTCCACTGGGAAAACTTGAGTGCACAACGCAATTCCATCAACGCATAACATCCATATTTCCACATCATAAAACCAAGCACCAAGTTTTTGGCGCTGTTGCCAGGGACTTTGGCAAAATAGAGTGCTAACGGTAATTTTTTTTTTATTTCTTTGCAGTCTCTCAATCTCTGGCGAATTACGACCCAGAGATTGAGAGAACATTCAGAAGAAGATTACGAGACTGGCAACAACAACAAGAAAGAACACCAAGTATTGTGGAGTAACCGGACGCAAGGGCCGCTAACGTGAATAATATAATGGCTAACCCCATCCTTCTAGTGAATGACCACAATAGACCCATCCCGAACTATGCATCACCTAACCTCTATGATTTCTCTCCAGGAATCATGAAGCCGGTGTTAGATGGATTGAGGTTTGAAATGAAGCTGGTAATGTTGCAGATGATCTAGGCTGCTGAGTAGTTTGGAGGAAGGCATGGCGAAAACCCGCACGCCCACCTCCGGAGGTTCATAGAAATCTGCAACACTTTTGTGTTCCCGAATATCTCAACCGAGGAAGTTCGACGAACTCTGTTTCTATTTTCTTTGTCTGATCAGGTAGGGAAATGGGCATATTCTCTCGAACCGAGGGAGATAACTTCGTGGGAACAAGTGGTGGAAACGTTTATGAAGAAGTATTTCCCACCAACTGAGAATGCTAGGAGAAGGAAATTAACAAAAAAATTTGAACAAGAAGATAATGAATAGCTCAGCGATGCTTGGGCGAGGTTCAAGCGATATGTAAGAGACTGTCCACACAATGGCCTACCAGACTGCCTGCAAATGGAGATTTTCTACCAAGGATTGAATCTCTCTTCGCAGACCGCTACCAATGCGGCAGTCGCTGGTGGTATGCTCGACAAAACATATGAGGAGGCAAAGAGTATACTTGATCGCATTTTCAAAAATCACGAGGATTGGAGGGAAAACGATCAAAGATTAAGAATCAAAGAAAATGAGGCAAACAATGGGGCCATCGCATCCCTGCAAAATCAAATGATTGCGATTATGAGTTTGGTACAAGATATCACAATTAATAATACGGGAACGAAGAAAGGGCAGGTCAACGCAATTACTCAAACGACCGCAAGTTGGGTCATTTGCAGAGATGCTCACCCGATGGAGGAATGCCCAACAAACCTGCAATCGGTATGCTTCCTGAGATATAATCCCTATTCCAATACATATAACCCCGGGTGGCGAAATCACCCAAATTTTGCATGGAAAAATCAACAACAAAGCTTTCAACCTGTGGCACAAAAAGGAGGGCCTCCCGGATTTTTTCCGCAATACAACGGTCTGGATTCTTATACTAGGCTTTTATGCCCTAGTTTATTATTTTGTACTAGTTTTTTGTACACCCCACTTTGCTTTAGGACAAGTGGGAGATTGTTGAGGTTGATGCCCTAAAGTCTCGTGTCCTGTAGTTTGTAAACAGTTTATATGAACGCTTGTGTTATTAATATATGATATTTACTTCAAATCTTGTATATTTGCTCAGTTACTTGTTTTATTTGCTTTACCACAAACCAATAAACTTAAAATCCCTGGTTATCTGTATGTGACTCCAGCATGTATGTGGTAACATACAAGTGGATCATGTCTTGAGTGATAACCAAAATGGTTTGTAGTATATGGATATAGGAGGGAAACCTTATCTTGGTAACGCTACATTGATCGCTACGGATACGGCCCGCTTTGTGGAATGGTCACAAGTGTTGTGACTTGTCCCAGATGATCTGATCCTGATCATTCGTGTTGGGGACATGCGAGCGGGCGCGTCCTATGTGGTGCCATACACCTTCTCTTGGCCTGAGAGGTGTTCACACATAGTTGGACTATGTTGTATTGTTCATTAAAGGAATCATTAGTACTTAAGAAGTGAGATGTAACTATAGGGGCGAAACGGTAATTTGGCCCAGTTGTACTTACGAGCATCTGTGAAGGGTCATCGTACTCATGATTGGTTATATCTGATGGCACAGAAATATATCTGTGTTAAGAAGAGTTCAGTTGTTGGTCTTTAGTGGAATGTCTGACAGTTAACGGATGGTGGATCTTGTGGCTAAAGAGTTTAGTTAGCTATTCACGGACCATTGGAGCTTTGAGCCATAGATCTATTAGGTCCCCTGGGTAGCTTGGATAAAGTCGAGAACCAGTATCTAGGTTAATTTGAAATGTTCAAATTGACAAGAAGAAATTCGATTTTATATGATATAATTGGACTGGTTAATTATATATGATATAATTGGCTAAATGTATGAAATACATTATTTTGGAGGAAATTAGATATAAATATGATGTATATCAAGTAGAGGAGAAAATACTATAGTAGATATGTGATATCAAACTATAGGATAAAAATATAATATGATTATTAATTAATTAGTTGATTAATTATATGATAATTAATCCAAAATTCATGTTTGGACATGGTTTAGTGGAATCCGTCGGTTATTGTAACCGATGAAATAAAAATGAAATCGTTTCATTTTGAATCGATCACCCAAAAGAATTTGTGAGCAAGCGCATGTTGGAGAATCTAAACGATCACTTATGTAAAACAAGAGCCTATACGATAGTCCTCTTCGCCTAAACGATTGTCTACCTCGCGCCTAAAAAATCACACACTGTCGCCTACACGACTGGATAGCTTCTCTAAACGATCGTATAGTGTGTCGATTTAGCTAAAGGATCGTGTATCTTTTGCTAAACAATTGTTGAGTAAATCCTACACGATCTTGTAGCTCCTCCTAAACGATAAGCATTTTTGCTATGCGATAGCGTCTTTTTCCCTCCTATTTGCTTATCGCCTACACGATTTTTGTTTCCTCCTTCCTCTACCAAATTCACCAAAGACCACCCTTTAGGTTTTCACTTTGAGAATACCTGGGGCTCTTTAGTGTTGGTGTCGTCCCCGCGGCGTTCATGTTCGTGTGTTGTTCGTGCTGCTGTTATTGACATTGCTACTGGGTGTTGGTAGATCGTGTGGAGGTTTTTGCTGCATTGGAGTTCCGAAGTGTGAAGAACGTCTTCAATTGGTATGGAACTATTTCCCATGTTATTTATCTTGTTCTTAGCATACCGATAATTAATGTTTGTTTGCATAACTGTATGTTTTGAATGTAAAATATGTATTTTGGTCATTGTGAGATCGGAGCGATCCGATCGTGCCCGTGGAACTCTTAGATATGAGATCCTTCATGACTATCATTTTGTTTGACATCATCTTCAGAGTAAAACTCTTCTTTTACGAGTTGTTTCTACTATTGAGCAGTCTGCCGATATTTTCACCAAAGCTTCGTCCCCCGGGCCCTTTCTCCTGTTGCTTAACAAACTTAAGTTGATTCCTACTTTACTACCTTGAGTTTGAGAGAGAGTGTTAATATATATACTTAGTCTATGTAGTTAGAGAGTTTTAGATTGGTTGCATCTTTCTAGGGTCTATTTTTAGTCTCCTGATACTGTATTTATACCTCATATTTTTCTCTAAAATAAAATTGTGGAAATACATTCTTATGAAATTGACATTCCTAAAAATCTGCCACCTTCTCCAACATTTTTTTTTCTAAGTTTCAATTTTATTCCTATCATTATATTTCTTTTCCACGTTTAATCTCTTTATAGTCCTATAAAGCCTGATTATTGGTTTTAATTTTTTATAACACTTTTTTTTTCTTAGACTTCTATCAATTAGTTTAAAATTTAAATACAATTACGGGCAATTTAAATATCCTATTAAATATGAATAGAAAATAATTAAAAATAATATATTAATTTTGGTCACTATGGCTAAAGCATAACAATTTAATATTATAACATGCATTTTTAGGTTTAAAATGTATATTAAGCACTTTTAATTGTTTAAAATTAATTTAATATTAAATTATATACTTTTAAATGCAATTTATTAACGTGAGGCCTTTCAAGATGATTTATCCTCACTCATATAGAAGGTCACCCAACATAATTTTACTCTAAGCTAAGCACACTTAATTTTGGAACTTCTATGCTTGAGTCACTGGAAATGAAAGTACATTCTATTGATATAGATAATAACTTTCAATTTTTTTTAAACTTTTCTTAAGTATACATTTATATCCTCATAATCTCTCTCATTTGAATGTGATCTCAATTAATTCATGTAACCCTCTGAATTCTGGCATTACAACACCAAACATGCCCTTAACAAGCATAGAATCTATGTGGGCTACTGATTCAAAATATTGAATTGGGGTTCGTGAAATCCATGGGGTTGACTCACTGGAATAAAAAACCTGAGGTTTCTAAAATAAATTATATTTAGTTATTAGCTATCATCAATGTTTCATTACTTTATTCAAAATTGCTTCTTTTAACTCCAGGGCACATTTTCCACAATTTAGTGGATAGATGACTAGATATTGAGGGAGAAAATGAAATTTGCCCTACCTTTTGAAATTAAGGTTTTTTTTGCCCCTTGCTGACATCATATTTGAGTGAAATGACCAAAATGGAACCTCGTGTATGGGGATTAATCTTATGCTCTTGCTCTTCACTATCTCATTGTCTCATTGACTCGCTATTTTCAATCTCTCAACTTCTTCTTTCTCTCAGTTGTCTCTTCTCTTTCTCGCTCTTTTACTATTTCACTGTCTTACTCCCCCATATTTCTCTTTGTCTCACTCTTACTTTCTCTTCTCAGTCTTCTCTCTCTCAATCGTGCTCTTCGATCTTTGTTATCTTGCTCCATTGTTTTTTATTTCCGAATAACATTCTGATGGCCAATGACGATACCTCTACAATATTTCAATGGTCGACAAAAAATAGAAAAAGGAAAAATGGAGAAAAACGATTAACATAAATGAAGAAGGAAAATTGAGAAGGGTAGGAGAAAAAAATTCAGGATAAAGATGTAAATTCAACCATATAAAGCATGATTATAGGGCTAATCCTTAAATTTTGAAAATAGTTTTAAAAAATGATTAGAAATCGTCAATCTATAATAAAAAAAAATTGCATGCATACATAGGATCATAAGATAAATCAATTAATAGACCTAAGGTCAGTTTAATTTTAATAGGATTAGAATTATTTCTTACTTAGCATTAAAATAGTTTTAATAAACTAAGTAGGAAAAATATTACTATGATTATAAGGGAACTCTACTAGTAAAGTTCTGTCTAAGGCTGGAGTTATTTAAGTTGGTGGTTTATGAAACACCTTCTCTTTTATAGATGACTATTTGAGGTATGGTTAAATACCTAATGGAGCATAAGTCAGAATCACTTGAAAAGTTCGAGGAGTTTAAGGCTGAGGTAGAGAACTTGTTAGGTAAAACTATTAAAACACTTCGATCTGATCGAGGTGGAGAGTATATGGCAAATATTCCATGACTATATGATAGAACATGGAATCCAATCCTAACTCTTAGCGTTTGGTACACCTCAGCAAAATGGTGTATCAGAACGGAGAAAAATAACCTTGTTAGACATGGTTCGCTCGATGATGAGTTATGCTCAGTACTTAGCTCCTTTTTGGGGTATGCAGTAGAGACTAGAGTTCACATTCTGTACAATATTCCCTCGAAGAGTGTTTCTCAAACACCTTTTGAGTTATGGAGAGGGCATAAACCTAGTTTGTGCTACTTAAAGATCTAGGGTTGTCCAGCAAACGCGCTTGTGACAAATCCTAAGAAACTCGAACCTCGTTCAAGTTTGTGCCAATTTGTTGGTTACCCAAAAAAAATGAGAGGTGGCTTTTTGTACGACCCATAAGAAAATAAGGTGTTTGTATCGAAAAACACTACTTTCTTTGAGGAAGACCACACGAGGGATCACAAGCCACATCATAAGTTAGTATTAAAAGAAGCTACTGAGGAGTCAACAAGAGTTATTGATGATGATGGTCCTTCAACAAGAGTTGATGAAGGAGCTAGTTCTTCAAGTTCGTCTCGTCCTTCTCAATCGTTGAGAATGCCTCGATGCAGTGGAAGGGTTATATCACGACCTGACCGTTACTTGGGTTTAACAGAAACTCAGGTTGCCATACTTGAAGATGGCGTCGAGGATCAATTGTCCTGTCGACAGGCAATGAATGACGTAGATAAGGACTAATGGGTCAAAGCCATGGTCCTTGAAATGGAGTCAATGTACTTCAATTTAATATGAGTGCTTGTAGATCTACCTGAAGGGGTAAAATTCATAGGATGCGAATGGAGTTATAAGAGAAAGAGAGATACAACTAGGAAGGCACAGACCTTCGAAGCTAGACTCATAGGAAAGGGTTATACCTGGAAATAAAAGGGTGACTATGAGGAAACCTTTTCTCATGTTGCTATGTTAATGTCTATAAGAATTCTCGTATAAATAGCCACATATTATGACTATGAAATATTGCAAATGGACGTCAAGACTGTCTTTCTTCAATGATAATCTTGAAGAAAATATCTTTGTGTCTTAACCCGTATGGTTCATAGTCCAAGGTTAGAAGCAAAAGCTTTGTAAATTGAATCGATCCATTTATGGGTTGAAACAAATGTCTAGATCTTGGAACATTAGATTTGATAATGTGACCAAATCTTTTGGTTTTGACCAAAATGTTGATGAGCCTTGTGTATACAAGAAGATCAACAATAATAAAGTAGCTTTTCTAGTACTTTATGTGGATGATATCCTACTAATTGGGAATGATGTCGGGTAACTTTCTGAAGTGAAGAACTGACTAGCGGCCCAATTCTAAATGAAAGATTTGGGAGAGACGCAATATGCTTTTGGGATCCAAATCATCAGGGATCAAAAGAACAAAATGTTGGCATTGTCTCAAGCAACGTATATCGACAAAGTGTTGGCTCAATATTCGATGTAGAACTCCAAGAAGGGTTTATTGCCTTTAAGGCATAGGGCTCACTTGTCTAAGGAACAGTGTCCTAAGACCCTCAAAGAAGTTGATGATATGAGACGTATTCCCTACGCCTCAGCTGTGGACAGCTTAATGTATGCTATGCTCTGCACAAGGCCTGACATATGTTATGCAGTGAGAATAGTCAGTAGGTGCTAGTCCAATTCAGGGTTAGACCATTGGGCGGTGGTTAAGAACATTCTCAAGTATTTTTAGAGAATGAAGGACTACATGCTGGTGTATAGGGCTAAGGATTTGATCCTTATAGAGTACATCGACTTTGACTTTCAGACCGACAAGAATTTTAGGAAATCTACGTCAAGGTTAGTGTTCACCCTTAACAGGGGAGTTGTAGTTTGGAGAAGAATTAACCAGAGATGCTAGCAGACTCCACTAAGGAAGCTGAGTATGTAGCTGCTTGTGAAGCAGCTAAGGAAGCAGTTTGGCTCAGGAAGTTCCTAACACAGTTGAAGTTGTTCAAAACATGGACTTGCTTGTTACATTTGTTGGGGATGATGCCTTAAACTCTCGTAGGGTTTTGTAGTTTGTAAACACCTGTATGAACAAACACTTGTGATGTAATAATATGAGATATTTTCTTCACCATTGTCTATGAAATATGAAATGTTTTATTTGCATTTACCACAAACCAATAAACTAAGATCCTTGGTTGTTGTTGTAACTTAAGCATGTATGTGGAGACATAAAAGTGGATCATGTCTTAAGTGATAAACAAAATGGTCTGTAGTATATGGATATAGGAGGAAAACCTTATCCTGGTGACATTATGGATGCGGTCGGCTTTGTAGATTGTTACAAGTGTTATGACGTGCTACAGATGGTCTGATCCTGATCATTCATGTCAAGACATGAGAACGGGGGCGTTCTATACGAGGAGTTTGTATAAGACTGGACAACGAAGTGTATAGTCTTATTATATAACGTCGTTCATGGCAGAGATTTCAGTTCATTAGGATGACCATAAGTAACATGACCTTAATCTTGAGTGAGTTAGGAACTCCTGCCTTTGAGAGCAGTCCTATGATTTGTATAGGTGCGAGTGGCCAGATTGTCGACTCAAACCTATCACTTTGGGGATTCGTCTGATTGGGGAGCTTAGAACTCAACTACACAAGATGGGATAAAATCATTCCCCCAAGCAGGAGTAAGTAGATAGATTTCTCCCTTATGGGCTGATTCCAGGGCTTGAACGATGTGGCACCACACACCTTCTCATGGCGAGGTGTCCACTCATTGTAGGGCTATGATGTATTGTTCATTAGAGGGATTAATGGTACTTAAGGAGTTAGATATAACAAGAGGAGCAAAACGATAAATTGGCCCAACTGTACTTACGAGCATGGTTCAATTATATATGATGTAGTTGACATGATACATGAGATACATTAATTGGAGGAAAATGATATAAATATGATTTATATCAAGTAAAGGAGAAAATGACTATGGTTTAAATGTTACATATGATGTGATATTAAAACTATAGGTTATAAATATAATATGATAAGTTAGTTATTATATTTATTTATAATTAAAACAATTATGAGATAATTGTTGGTGGTTTCTTCTTAACCATGCATGAAAATGGGAGGTTGTATTCATTTTTCATAACCTAAGGATAAAATGAAAAATGTTTTCATTTTTTGAAAAAGAATCGCAAAATCACATCTTTTGAGTACACAGCAAATCATATAGCTCACGTGAGACTGTGTAGAAACCTTTTAAGCTTTTGACTAAACGATCGTGTACACGCACCATTATCTAAACGATCGTGTAACATTTTACTAAACGATCGGGTGGCTAGTGAGTTTCTCTAAATGATTGTATAAACGATCAAACCTGTTTTACTAAACGATTGTGTACCTTTAAACGATCAAGCACCACCGTTTATATGATAGACAGTATCCTTCTCCCACTTGCTTGGTCATATAGTGCGATCGTTGTTTCCTCCTTCCCTCTACCAAATCCAATAGAGCCCACACCTCCTGGATTCTCATTCTGAGAATACCAAGGTCACTGAGTGGTGTTGTCCAAAAGGTTGTCTGTTTGTGGAGAAGTTTATTCATGGTTGACCAGATGATCCACTAGACGATTGAGTTGGCATTCTAAGCGATAGCGAGAGGTTGCTGTTCTAGACTGCACGAGAGCGAGAGAAAGTTAGAAGAAACGTACTTCAAAGGTATATCTCTCCTTTTTTTGTATTTGTTTACTAAAGCATGTGTAATTTGTTAAAATATGCATAGCTGGTTTGTATGTTTGTGAATGCTTGTAATTCTGTCACAATGAATTTGGAACGATCTGGCTTCCGCTCATGGGTTCTCTTTGATAAAAGTTTCTTCAATTAGTATCAGAGCCAGGTTATGATGTTCCAAATCCATTGATGTATGGAATAACATTTACATTCTAGGTGGGTAAACCATGTCTACATGCTGTTTAAGTGTTAAATATGTTTGTGGATGTGGATTAATGGAGTTTTTCTAGGAAGATTACCTTTGGTTCTTGAATTCGTTTACATTCAAAGTTAATTGTAAGGGCCCTTGTGTTTTTGGGCATATTAACTTGTTATCGAGTCTGTAACTCAAAATGTTTTAGTTAGTGTGAGCCACTCGTGATGAAGCTTCAAGGCAAGGAGTTGCGAATTACTTCGAGGAAGAAGAAGACCAAGCGTTGGTCAGATCGTGTAAACATGGGGTAAGCAATCGTTAAGTCTGGGATACTCGACAACAAGGTGAATGCGCACGCACTAAACGATCATGTAGCTCAGCAAGCTTCATTGCTTAGTCACTGACTACACGATCATGTAGTAAAAGTTACTTAGCGCTTGTTCTATGGTCATTTAGATGATTGCACAACAACGTAGTCGTCTCAAACGATCGTTTAGTGATAACTTGTAGAAATGCAAGTTATTTATACCATCTTATTTAGAATATACGGAAAAAAGAAGGAAAATCTTGCATCGAACGTATAGAAATTGGCTTAGAAATGCAAAAGTTGTAAAGTGTTGGAAACACACCCGCTAACCCCATTGCGATGGCAAAAAGAGATGTCCAAATCTTTATTTTGCAGGAAATAGGTCACCGCATGCGACAATCGCTCGAGGACAAAAAGAGCAACGTATTTGCACTGCATGCGACGGTCAATCAAGAACGAAAAAGAGCAACGCAATTGTAGCGCATTCGACGAACGATCATGAATGGAAAGATCAACGCATTTGCACCACATGCGGCGATCAATCCTGGATAAAAAGATCAATGCATTTTCACCTCATGCGGCGATCGATCGTAGATGAAAAGAGCGACACATTCGTGGGGAGTTCTGAAATTGTATAGCTTTTTTGTTGTACGATCTAACAAATTGAATGTGGAGCAGAGCGGACGTTTCCACCAAACTATGGCAGAAAAAGCAACTTTTCAGAGTGGGACCACTGATGAAGGAGGTGCTAAAGTCTATAAATAGCTATATCAATTACGAAGAAACGAGGCTGATCTGAAGAGACATTTAAAGAAAACCCGAGAGAAAGACGAGACAAGTCCGAAAGGGAAGTCTTGGGAGCAAGAAATTCATTCACATTCCCGAAGAAAAGCTCGATGCAAAGATTATTTCTACTTGGGAAACTAGCCTGAGAAGAAAGTTTTCCACCACACTCCTTCTACATGTCGGCAAGCAAATCGTCTTCGATCGGGATCCATGTCAAGAAATTGACACGCTTTCCTTATTTGTTCTCACTTTCTATTCATCAACTGTTGTTTATTTCTAATCTTTCATTCATCCATCTGTAACAAATGCTCTTTTAATATCATTATCATATTCATCGTCATTTCTCTGTTCATGATAACGGGCAGAAATGCACGTTATCATAGTACTAAGTTCTTAAACAATGTTGGATTGCGTTCATGAAATATATTAACTTGCGTTCATTAAGCATTATTTTCATAATATTGCGGTCGCATGCGTTCATCGCATTAAAGCTATTGATTTTTGTATTTTTGTGCAGAATATGTGTTAACGCAATGCAAGAATTTTGATAATAAGAAATCATTGGTTGAGCACAACTTCACCGTAAGGTTTTGCGTTGATCATGCTAGCAAACATTTGTCCGAGAAGGATCGCCGCAACTTGGTCAGCGAAACATGGTGGGCATTCTATAAAAAAAATGATAAAATATTCATGAAAGGGTAATCGAACGATTGCTTCAGCTCCCAAGGAAATTATTACATGGCAGACGAAAGGACGTCCTTTCCTGCTATGTCATAATGGGAGGGGGGCGGCAGGCTTTTTGGATTACCAAAGCCTGCCAACGCACCGATTGCGTTGGGCCCATCAAGGCCCAACCTATAAATCGCCCATCCTCAGCCTATTGGAGTTTACTTTCATTCTCTTCGCGAAACCCTACCAAAAGCTCTTTGTATACCTTAACCATCGTCCACACTTTCTTCCGAGAAAAGAAAATTTTCCAACTTCTTTCCCTTTACCGCACTCATGGCCAGACAGTCATCTCATTCCTCTTCCCAATCATCATCCCCCCCCCTCCAGCCTAAGTCAACTCCTAGAATAGTCGGTAAACCCAGGCGAAAACCCTCTGTAACCTCAACACCTTCCACCCACCGAGAGGGGCTGAGCACGGAGAGTGCCCCTGCCACCAGACCTAAAGTGGCGCTCGCATTACCTTCAACCAAGAGTGAGCTGAAAAGAAAAGACGACAAGGAGGTATTCGGGAGTATCCTGAGCCATTTGGAGAGGCACAGGGGGTTGCCAGAGGCTGGAGTAGTAAACCAACCCGTGCCGTCGGAGGAGGAGTTAGCTTTAGCTTCGCGGATGATGGCCCTCACCATCTCAAATCCTAAGGAGACTGCCCCAACAGACTCCAATGAGGGACCCATAAAGGCTGTTCTGGAGGTTATGGAGGCGAAGAAGCGGACGGAGAAGTCTGGAGAAAAAAAGAAGGAGAGGAGAGTTGAAGAGAAACGGGCAGAGGAAGATGAAATTGCCCGGGTGGAGAAAGAGAAGAAGGAAAAACGGAGAAGTGAAAGAAAGCAACGCAGGCGGGAAGAGAAGCGCCTGAGAAAAGAGGAAGAAAGGAGAAAAAGGGCAGAAAGTATGGATATTGATGGAGAATCAACCACCACAAGGGTGGAAGTGGGAGTGCCAGCGTAATATGAACCAACAACACAACAACAAGCTTCATGGCCGCATTCTAGACTATTTACGTCGGAGGCTCAACTCTGTGGTTCGAACAACAAGGAAGACCCTGACATCTCCCCATTAATGTAGTGTCGCAAGAAGAATGCGGCGCAAGGGTCCACAAGAGACCCAACATCTCAGGAATGCATAGAGAAGGAAAAGGAAGAAAGAAGAAAAAAAATAGAGGGGAAAGAAGAAAAAATGGCACGAGTGTGCCAAATCATCGCCTCGGCCAATTTGGCTAGACGGCTTCATGATGAGGAGGCTCGTTGTGCCAACGCAAGGGCAGGAAAAGAAGAGAAAAGAAGGCTCGAGGATGAGCAGTGCATTGCGCTCGCCTCTGAGCAGTTTGAAAAAGAAATGAGAGAAGAAAAGAAAGCGGAGGAGAAAGCAAAGGAGGAAAAAGAGTTGCACCGAGAAACAAACATTCAGCACACCAGAGAACGGAAAAGAAAAGAACGGTAAGAATGGGAAAAGGAAGAGCAAGAGCAACGCAAGGCGCAAGAACACATTCAAAGGCAAAAATCCTGCCTTGTGTCCGCTCAAGAAAAAGGCAAAGCGAAGGTGGAAAGCAACGAGCTTGCACCGACCAGGAGGTGCCCAAAAACCAAGAAGGAAAATGATGATTTATTGATGGAAATAGGCTTCTTTCCTGCACCAGTGCCACTACCAGATCTTATCATCAACATTATGGTGGAGCATGGGTGGGAAGCTTTCTGCCAATGCCCATCCATTGTCATTCCATCGGTAGTGAGGGCCTTCTACCATGCCCAGCTCCACGACACCGAAGATGCGGTGATCGTCGACGGGAGGGTAGTGCCATTCAATGTAGAGGACATCAATCAGCTCTACCAGTTGAAGAATTTCCCGGAAGCACCGGGTAACAAATTGATTAATGATCCTACCGAAAAGGATATGAAGGATACGCTGAATGTACTAACGCAACCGGGCACCAAGTGGACGGTGTCCTTAATCGACATCAAAACCCTCGCCTCCAACCGTCTGCTATCTGAAGCGCGCCTTTGGGTCTACTTAGTGAAGAGACGACTCATCCCAACATTGCATGATAAAACCATTTCAAGGGATAGAGTCATGGCCGTCTACTGCATTGCGCAAAACATTTCAATTAATGTGGGCCAGCTTCTTGCGAAGCAAATCCGAGGTGATGTTAGCCGCGTGAGAGGCCAGTACTTCTTTCCATGGACGGTTTCTAGCCTATTCCTATCTGTGGGTGCGGGCATTGAAGAAGAACCCATGTTAGAAGTCCACGACATCATCAGCACGAAAATCCTGAGAGTCCTTCTCAAGGATTCGCCGCATTGCCCTGAGCCTCCACCGAAGCGGCCCCTCATCGATTTGAATGCGCCGCAACCACCGATAGCTAAGAAACGGCACTGCAATGACAAAAGGGAAGGAAACCATCCAAGGAAGTGCATCGCATCAGTAAACAAATTTACCCTTGGACCGCTTACCCTTAGTCATTCGCCCACCAAGCCATAAGATGAACCCCTTCCCCTCTTCCCGAACAATTTAAAAATCTCCTCCTTGCCGCCCGACTCCACCCGCGCATCACAGCAGCTTCCATTTGCCATCCTTCTCCACCCCATTTTTTCCCACAAACATCGCCGCATGTGATGACCCACATGTTTGGGAGCAGGCCCTTCCCGCTCAGCCCCAAACCGATGCAGGTGAGACATCTGCGGCGCCACCCCCATCGCATCTATAGCTGCTGCCCTCGAAGACATGCGGGGCTTTTTGTCTCAAGAACTATCTTTCTTCTGCCATTACACTAATGGAGTTGTGAATGAGTAACTCAGAGCTACGTCAGGCGATCATAAACATTCAACGCAACATTTTTACCCCTCGCCTAAATCAAAGACAGATGGCCAAACTCAACCACAAGTACTTCAATTTCTTGACCTCATATTTGCATGGTTCTATGGTGCGTCAACATCTACAGCAACCTCTGTTCTTTCAAAAAATGCAGCAAGGAGCTCCTTCGCAATGCCCTTCTCACCAAGAGCCCCCGCCGCAAAAGTTAATTTGGGGGTGTACCATCTTCTCATTCACATTTATGAATTCTTTTTTTGGTCATTCTAATTATTTTTTATATATAGCTATACCTTTGTATTCTTTGTACATGCTTAAAATTTTGTGTTTGGATCATTATAATTCTTTGTGTACTTAGACGATTTTTTATATAATTGAGTGATTATTCTTTCCTTATGTCTTGGCCTCTTTATTTATATCATCCTTTGTCAATTTAATGTGGTATTTCCTTTCTTTTCTTTTGTGTTGTTTATTTGCGCTGCCATGACGATATTATGCGTAACCTTAGTGCAATTTCTTTATACATTCATTGTTCTGCCTAACACTTAGACAATTCATCGTAATACTCTACTTTACCTTCCCATTACAAGACTCTGCTGAAACCTTCTTTTCAAAATTTTGACTAAGTGTTTTGTCTTTTGTCCAAAACAACTCAATGAGAACCTTGTGACCTCTAAATTTGGGGGGGGAAAGGTCTAAGCAGATGCGATCAAGCGGATGCGTTCAAATCAGGCAAAATACAATCTTCGAAATAAATATAAAAAAAGAAAAAAAAAACTCCGCTGTCAGCGCAAGGAAAATCCTAACCTGATAAGAGTTAAAATCGTGAAAGGAACCTGCTCGTAGTTGGATGTTGCATGACACCCGTGGGAGCAAGCGAAAACAAAGGTAGGTTTACCAGATCACAGCAATACAAAAATAAAATAAGAATAAAAGAGACAACTCCACTGACCAGCTAAAGTGAAAACTTGGCTAAGGATCAAGAGTTGAAGTTGAGCTTGGCACACAATCGAAGTTGGATGCTCGTATGACATCCGTGGGAGCAAGCCAAAACGAAGGGTGTAACCATGATCAACGCTCTCTATAAGAAGACGCAAACCAGGCCACCGCATAAAAGGCGCACTTCGTTGTTTTTAAAACAAGAAGAGAACTTTGAGCAGAGGTTTGTCTTAGGTAAGAATAAAGTAGAGCATGCTGAAGAAATATTCGAAGGATAGAAGGAATCAGTAATTTTGAGAAATTATGTAGAGGTGGAGCATTCAGAGTAGCCGATCGATGCAAAGTTAGGATAGGATTTGAACTGAATTTCCTTAGTAGAGGATATGCTTGAGGACAACCATATATCTAAATTTGGGGGTGTAATAACTTGTAGAAACACAAGTTATTTATACCATCCACCCAAGTTTAGCAACCCGAAAATAGGGAGGGGGGACAGCTTTCTAGTATGGCTATTTGCCTTGACGTTAAGTCACAGTCTTATCCCTTATTCAATTTCATCAAAACCAGTGCATAATGCCCATTGGAACGTCCGTGTATTTTATCATCAACTTGATGAATTAATTTCAAGATAAAAGGCTTTCCTATTATAAAAGGTTGTTTAAAAGGATTTCCCGTTCTTCCATCAAATATTCTACTTTTTCCTGGATACTCGGGTTCAAATACCCATGGACTCGCTGTTTCGCTGCTTTATTTCATTTGATTACGCATGCTTATTCAAAAGCGTTGTTGTTTTTAGGATTTGGGTCCATTATTCACTCAATGGAATCCGTTGTTGGATATTCTCCAGATAAAAGTCAGAATATGGTTCTTATGGGTGGTTTAACAAAGCATGTGCCAATTACAAAAAATGCTTTTTTATTAGGTACCCTTTCTCTTTGTGGTATTCCACCCCTTGCCTGCTTTTGCTCCAAAGATGAAATTCTTAATGATCGTTGGTTGTATTCACCGATTTTCGCAATAATAGCCTGTTCCAAGCGGATACTTGACAATTGAAACAAATTATTTCGATTGCAACTAGGTAATGATATGTATGCCCAAGTATTTGTAAAAGGTAATCTTATTTAATTAGAAAAACGCATGTCATTCCTTTTATCAAAACATATTGATCATGTCTGCTAGTCTTCTGTTTATAGGAAAGGAAGTTGAAACAGGCATGGTGGTAGGTGCTTGCCACTCCTTGATGGCTCTGATGCTCAAAACCAATTAGCAGTCTTCGATCTAACATATTGGCCATATCGCTTCTTTCGGTTGGTTGAATAAGGGGGCCCCTTATGCCACCTAAGATGAAGTTGCAATCCGATTGAGAAGAAGGTATTCATAGATGGGACTTTCCTGTCATATGAAATAACATATGCTTACGGGTCCATGGGCACAGTTGAACAAGGCTTGTATTTTGATGCAAGTGGAGTATCAGAGGGGAGGATCCAGGCTATCATATCTTACTCTTTTTGTTGTTCAACAAATATAGTAAGTGAATAGTTCCTATCCATTTAATGGGACTTGACTTGAATTTGTTTAATTTCAAAGACAAGAGTTATTTTTTAGCAAATTAAACTGACTTAGATAAAATCAATAGCCGAATGGTCTAAGTTTATGAACCCCTAGTTAGAACATTCAATGGGAGGTAATTGGGGTATATGATACTTCACTTAAACCTCTTCACATTTCTCCCTTTATGTACATACCGTGAGATCTATCCTCAGCCTTGTGGCACCTTGGGAGTGTCCCCCTAAAGGATGGTGTTTGAGTAGGTCAATACCAAGGTGAATGGAAAGAATGTTCATAGTAAGTGGGAGTGGGACGTGTGACATCATATCCCACGGTCTCACTCATTAGGTTGGATAACGTTTCTGTGCATCACCTCGAGGCACCCTGAGAGTGTTCCCCTATAGGATGGAGTTTTGCACGACTCTTTATCTAATCTCCTGTATAGGTTAAGGTCGCTTTAGTCTTTTGTCCTAATCTGGTTTTTCCCTACGATGGGCACATTAGGGCGGGACTTTAGGGTCGAAAATAAGGGGTTACACTTACGCGGAATTGTTAAAGGCTAACAGTTCTGGACTGTAAAATGGTGATTGTTAATGTCAGATACAAGAGTTGTTTTAGCCTAATGGTTGAAAGTGTCTCATCCCAGTGAAGGGCCATCTGGTCACCCCATTGGTGACTTTTGTCCTACCTAGCTAGGGCATCATTGTGAAATAGATGTTTTTTCACTTAGGGTACATGGAAATTATTTTGCTAAAACTAAAATTGGTTTTAAAAGTGGTATTGCATAGACTCATTAAGTTTGTTCTGTTTTCAACAACGTTAGAATGGCTACAATCACATTAGCTCTATTAAGCGCCGACAAACTGACTGGCGAGAATTACGCTAGTTGGAAACATACGATCACTACAATTTTAATCATCGATGACCTGAGGTTCATCCTTACGGAGGAGTTTCCTATTCCACCTCAGAACGCCACTCAAAATGTTTGAGAGGCTTATGAGCATTGGACATGGGCAAACGAGAAGGCCCGAGCTTACATCTTGGCCAGTCTGAATGATATTTTGGCCAAGAAGCATGAGCCTATAGTCTCAGCACGTGAGATCATGTGGGAATATTCGGACAACCTTCTGGACAGCTTAAGCATGAAGCTCTTAAATGCATCGTCAACTCCAAAATGGAGGAAGACACATCTGTTTGTGAACATGTGCTAAATATGATGGTCCACTTCAATGTGGCGGAGATGAATGAGTCATGCATCGATGAGGGCAGCTAGGTTTGCAAAATTCTACACTCGTTGCCAGATAGCTTCCTGTACTTTGTCAGTAATGCTATACTGAACAAAGTAGACTATAGCCTTACAACTCTTCTCAACGAGTTGCAGACATTCCAATCCTTGCTGAAAAGTAAGGAGAAGAAGGTTGGTGAGGCAAATGTTGCTTCATCATCAAAGAAGTTCCATAAATGTTTGACTTTTGGGACTAAGTCTGCACCTTCTACTTCTAACACTTCTAAGTGGAAGAAGAAGAAGGGTGGTAAAGGGAAGGGGAAGGCACCTGCTAACCCACAGCTTGTCACCCAACGAGAAAGGCAACTTGCACTGGTTGACAAAGGAAAGTGTTTCCATTGCAATCAGGATGGGCACTGAAAGCAAAATTTTCCTCGCTGGATAAAGGAAAAGAAGAAGGCTAAGGCCAAGGCAAAACAAGGTAAATATGATTTACTAGTTTTGGAAACTTGTTTAGTGGAGAATGGTGATTCTGCCAGGATTATTGACTCTAGGGTCACTAATCATGTTTTTTTTTTCTCTTCAGGAAATTAAATCCTGACAGCAGCTTGAGGCTGAAGAGATGACGATGCGAGTTCGCACCGGATACATCGTCTCAATTGTGGCAGTGAGAGGGCTTCAGTTGACTTTACAGAAAAAGTTTATCATTCATTTTGATTTCTGTAAAGTTGTGGCAATGATGTTTATGTACTTCCCAATTTAAAAGGGAACTTAATTTCTGTAAAGTGTTTGATAAATATACTCTTCATTTTGATTTGAATAAAGTGTTTATTCATAAAGATGGTGTTGAGATTTGTTCAACAAAACTGGAAAACAATTTGTATATGCTAAGGCTGTTAGCAACAAATTTCCTCCATAACATAGAAATGTTTAAAATTGTCGTAACTCAAAAGAAACGACAAAAGGTTTCTCCTAAGGAAAATGCCCATCTTTGGAATCTTCGATTAGGAAACATCGATCTCAATAGAATTGAGAGGTTGGTGAAGGATGAACTTCTAAACGAGTAGAGGAAAATTCTTTACCGGTGTGTGAATCATGCCTTGAAGGCAAGATGACTAAAAGACCTTTTACTGGAAAAGGTTATCAAGCCAAAGAGTCTCTAGATTTATTGCATTTTGACCTTTGCGATTCGATGAATGTGCGAGCCAGGGGAGGCTATGAGTATTTCATCAATTTTATTGATGATCACTCTCGGTATGAGTATGTTTATTTGATGCAACGAAAGTCTGAATCCTTTAAAAAGTTCAGAGAGTTCAAGGCTAAAGTTGAAAACACATTGGATAGTCGGATTAAAACACTTCGATCGGATCGAGGTGGAGAGTTTTTGGATTCGGAGTTCCAGAACTATATGATAGAACATGGAATCGTTTTTCAACTCTCAGCATCGAGTACACATCAACCGAATGGTGTAGTAGAGAGGGGAAACAGAACCTTGTTTAACATGGTTCGGTCGTTGATGAGTTACACTTCCTTACAGGACTCATTTTGGGGTTTTACAGCTGAGACTGCAATTCTCAGCGCCGGCTAAGGATTTTAACTAAGTGACTTTTTAGGTTTGCCCAAGAGTAACTTTTACCTTGGAAAGTTGAACAACTTTTGATTATCGTCCATTAAACTCTTTAACAGAGTCTTTGATCAAATGTCGCATGCTTGTAGAAAATCTATCTAATTCACCTTTCCAGGTAGGTTTTAGGTAAGGGTGTTCCTTTTCCGTCAGCTTAAGTACCCCAGCCTAGATAGAACCTGCCTTAGACAAAAGGTCCCTTATAGATATATTTAATACAATTTTAATCTTTTATGCCAATCAATTTAGTCCTATTAAACTGATTTAAAAAAATTAAACTTAGATTGCTAATATCAGTAGAACCCTGAACTTAGGTCTATCTCAATCCAATTTTAAAACTCTTTTAAAAATGAGTTTGCCTAAGTCCACATGCAACTCTTTGTTATCGATTTTAGTTCTTATAACAGAAACAACCAAAATCATCCACAACACAAAGCAAACACATACAAGGCATTCATAATGCTTACAAATTAGCCTAAGTGTCATGCTCCATGCATTGTTCATTCATTGTTACTTTTATATAATACTTATACAACCAAGCAATGAACCAAGCAAACATGCTTCCATTCACCCTTATACTATAACGCTTATAATATAAAGATGATGCATGAATATGCTTACTGCATGCATAAATAGAACTCTTATATTTCATGATGCATGCACATGCTCTCTTGTAATTTCATCATGCCATATTATAACACATATAATATATGATGCATTAATAATTGCACAACCTAAGGTGGGTTGCAACTCTATATGTCATACACTATAGCATATAAACTAACGCACATCTTATGTACATTAAAGAAAAGTTGATGAACCGGGATAATTTGCCTCAAATCCTCAAAACCAAAGCTAACTATTACAATTAGCATGCGAACTAGGTCTTGAACCGTCTGGGCGAAGAACGTCTCCATTGATCGTGTACCAAACTCTTTGTGATCGCCTATACGAAAGAGTAAATGCTTTACTCAATCATTTACCAATGCTTCCTTAGCTAAACGTTCATGTACCTTTACTATGCGATAAAGCATGAGGCACGCAATCATGCAACATGCAACATACAACGCAAGCCTTAAACGATCATTTAAATGAAAATGATGCGGTGAAGCATAATCGTCTAAACGATCACTAAGCAAGCGCCAAGTTATTGTATACCCCGTGATCGTGTCGTCAATAACAATGCAATGAAGCATGCTAACTACACGATCATTTAGTGCGCGTACCTTTTGTTAAACGATAAGCATCATATGCGCTATATGATCGTCTACCTCCAGCAACCGCACGATTGAGCAACCAATGCCATGCGATAGAGTAAACGCATTACCCCATTGTTTAGCATACCTAAATGATCGTTTAGTAAATACTATACGATCAGGCAGAATATTTCTACACGATTGTAAAAGCCAGATCCCAATGATCGTTTACCTGAGGCTACACAATACGTCCAACCCTTGGTCTTCTTCCTCACTGAGAACCATATCTCCATGCTTTGAAACTTCATCAAGAACGACTCAACCAACTCAAACACTTTGAATTACAAACTCGATTGCTTGTTAATTATGCCCAAAAATGCAGGGAGCCTTACAAATTAACACTTTGTAAATTCAAAAAAAGCTTTGAACAGAGGTAATTAACCTATAAACATTCATAAACATTCATCCACAAACGCATTTAACACTTAAACGCAATGTAGAAACCTTAAAACCCACCATGACTGTAAAAGAAGTTCAAAACAGAAGTGAAATTTGGAATATCAGAACAACCTAGCTCTGATACCAATTGAAAGAAATCAGACATGAGAATTTCAATGAGTAGCAGAAGGATCGTTCCAAATTCCATTCGAAATTGAACATTAACAATTACAGTCAATAAATGGAAACTAACAGGTCATGCAAGAACTAGAAATTACAGCATGCTGACAAGATAATATAGGGATAGAAAATACATACCTTTGAAGACTCATTCTTCAAACTCCCTCAATTAGTCTACCAGCGTCCACAGCAACACAGCCTTCGAACGCAACGACCGGAACAACAGCACGATCACAACCAACACGAGCCCAACGAACGATTACCTTGATATTCTTGGTGTGAGAATCTAGGAGTTGTGGGCTCTGTATGAACTTGGTTAGAGGAAGAGATTGGAGGAACAACAATCGTGTAGATGATTGAGCAAGTGAGAGATGACACAATCTATCGTATAGACGATGTGCTCAATCATGTAGAAGATGGCAGCTTATCGTATAGACAATGCCAAGAGATCGTTTAGCTATGACCAGCTGAGAGAATTATTGTATAGATAATGTCCACGATCATTTAGTCTCTCTAATAGCAATCGCTTAGTGAAACACTTTCACTTGATAGCTTTCACCCTGAGTTTCTTTCCGAAAGTAGCAACTATTCTAAATTTAGGAAAACCTTTTTCCTTTTATCTCAGGTTACCATAAAATCACCAATAACCTCCCACTCAATAGGTTATTAGAGAAAAAGATATAATGATCAAATAATTAATATTATTATAAATAAATATGATAACCCACTTATCATATTATGTTTATAACTTATAGTTTTAATATTTCATCTCATGAAACATATAAACCACAGTTCTTTTTCTATTTTATGGTACTTAATGTAAATCATATTTACATTAGTCCTCCACTTGATGTATCTCATACATCACACCAATTATATCACATATAATTGAATTTCTTTTTGTCAATTTGAACATTTCAAATCAACCCCAAGAATTGATTCTGAACTTGAATCCATTGAGCTACCAAGGAGACCTTATGGACCTATAGCTTGAAGCTCCAACGGTACGTGAATAATTGACTAAACTCTTTAGTCATGGGATCCATCATCTGTTAACTGTCAGACACTCTACTAAAGACTGACAGCTGCACTCTTCTAACTACATATATATTTTTTGTTCATATCGACCAATCAATAGTGCAATAACCCTTCACAGATTACTCGTAAGTACAATTGGGCAATTTCACCGTTTTGCCCCTATAGTTACATGTATAGTTGGGCAATTTCACCGTTTTGCCCCTCTAGTTACATCTAACTCCTTAAGTACCACTGATTCCTCTAATGAACATAATTCATAGTCCTACTATGACTGAGTCCTCTCTTCCAAAGAGAGGTTGTGGCCACTATGATCAAAATCCGGAATCAGCCCTTAAGGGAGCAATCTATCTACTTACCCCTGCTTCGGGGAAGGAGTGAATTCTATCTTGTGCAACTGAGTTCCCAGCTTCACAATCAGACAAATCCCAAAAAAAGGTAGGCTTGTTGAGTTGGCAATCTGGCCACTCTCACCCATACTAATCAAAGGACCGCCTCAAAGGAAGGAGTTCTAAAAACACTCAGGATTAAGGTCATGTCACCTATGGTCGTTTCGGTGAGATGTAAGTCTCAAGTATCAATGGCAGTCTCAAGTATCAATGACAGTCTCAAGTATCAACGACATTATATAAAGAGATGAATCATCTCGTGGTCTGGTTACAAACTCTTTGTATAGGACAACCCCGCTCGCATTTCTTCACATGAATGGTCAGGATTAGATCATCTTTAGTAATTCACAACACTTGTAACCTCTACAAAGTTGGTCATATCCGTAGTGTCACCAGGATAAGGTATCCGTCCTTAATCCTTATACGATAAACTTTTAGGTTATCACTTAAGGCATGATCCACTTGTATATCTCATATACATGCTTAAGTTTACATACAATAACCATGGAGCTTTATTTATTGGATATGAGTAAATAAAAAATAAAATAACTCTCATTTTATTCATAACAATGTGTATAATGTTTACAAACTACGAGATTCCGAGAGAATTAGACTCCAATTCCAATAGATCCGTTGTCTTATTAGAAGGCAATGGAGGATGTTGACCAGGATCAATGGGTCAAAGCCATGGATCTCGAGATGGAGTCGATGTACTTCAACTCAGTATGGGATCTTGTAGATCAACCTGATGGGGTAAAACCTATAGGTTGTAAATGGATCTACAAGAGGAAACAGGGTGCCGATGGGAAGGTACAAACCTTCAAGGCTAGATTTGGGGTAAAGGGTTGTACCTAGGTGGAGAGAGTTGACTATGAGGAGACTTTCTCGCCTATTGCCATGTTGAAGTCTATTCGCATCTTTATGTCCATTGCCTCATATTATTACTATGAGATATAGCAAATGGACATCAAGACTACCTTTTTGAATTGTAATCTTGAGGAGGCCATTTATATGGTGTAGCCTGAGGGATTCATAGCCCAAGGTCAAGAGCAAAAAGGTTTGCAAACTGAATCGGTCCATTTATGGGCTGAAGCAGCCATCTTAGTCTTGGAACATTTGGTTTGATACTGCAATTAAATCGTACGACTTTGACCAAAACATTGATGAGCCTTGTGTCTATAAGAAAATCATCAACAGTTCAGTAGTTTTTCTAGTATTGTATAAAGACGATATCCTACTCATTGTGAATGATGTAGGTCTACTGACATCAGTTAAGTACTGGCTAGTGACCCAATTCCAATTGAAATATTTGGAAGAGGCTCAGTTTGTTTTTGGTATTCTAATCTTTCGGGATCGGAAGAATAAAGTGCTAGCACTGTCTCAGGCATCGTACATTGACAAAATGTTGCTCAAGTACTCGATGTAGAACTCCAAAAGGGGCATATTTCCTTTCAGGCATGGAGTTACATTGTCTAAGGACATGTGTCCAAAGACACCTCAAAAGGTTGAGGAGATGAGACGGGTCCCCTATACATCTATCGTTGGTAGCTTGATGTATGCGATGTTGTGTACTAGATCAAACATCTGCTATGCTGTGGGGATAGTCAGTAGATATCAGTCTAATCTAGGACAGGGTCATTGGACCGCCGTCAAGAACATCCTCAAGTATCTTCGGTGAACGAGGGACTACATGCTCGTGTATGGATCTAAGGATTTTATCCTTAGTGGATACACGGACTCTGACTTTCAGACTGATAAGGATTCTCGGAAATCCACTTTAGGCTCTGTATTCACTCTTAACGGAGGAGATGTAGTATGGCAAAGCACTAAGCAGTGGAGTATCGCTGACTCCATAATGGAGGTCGAGTATGTAGCGGCTTGTGAAGCTGTTAAGGAGGCCGTTTGGCTTAGGAAGTTCCTGACTGATCTAGAAGTTGTTACAGACATGTCTAGGCCCACCACCCTCTATTGTGATAATAGTGGTGTTGTGGTGAACTCCAGGGATCCCAGGAGTCACAAGCGCAATAAACATATAGAGCAGAAGTATCATCTCATTCGCGAGATAGTGCGTCGAGAGGACGTGATAGTCATGAAGATCGCTTCGGAGCACAACATTGCTGACCCATTTATGAAGGCTCTCATAACTATAGTTTTTTAGGGTCACCTTCAGAGCATGGGTCTACGAGATCAACCGCGGCTGGACTAAGGAAAATGGGAGATTTTTGTACTGGGTCTTAGTGCCCTAGTTTATTGATTTGTACTTGTTTTTATGTACACCCGACTCGCTTTAGGACAAGTGGGAGATTGTTGGGGATGATGCTCTAAACTCTTGTAGGGTTCTGTAGTTTGTAAATACCTATATGAATAAATACTTGTGATGTAATAATATGAGATATTTTCTTCACTGTTGTCTAAGATCCCTGGTTTTCATTGTAACTTAAGAATGCATGTGAAGACATAAAAGTGGATTATGTCTTAAGTGATAACCAAAATGGTCTATAGTATATGGATATAGGAGGGGAACCTTATCCTGGTGACACTATAAATGTGACTGGCTTTGTAGATTGTTACAAGTGTTGTTACGTGCTATAGATGGTATATCCTTATTATTCATGTGAAGACATGAGAGTAGGGGTGTCCTACACAAAGGAGTTTGTATAAGACCGAACCACAAAGTGTATAGTCTTGTTATATAACGTCGTTCATGATAGAGACTTTACTTATCTTGGATGACCATAGGTAACATGACCTTAATCCTGAGTGAACTGAGAACTCCTACCTTTGAGGGAGGTTCTTTGATTTGCATGGGTGTGAGTGACTAGATTGTCGACTCAAACTTACCACTTTTGGGATTCGTCAGATTGGGAAGCTGGGAACTCAACTACACAAGATGAAATTCACTTCTTCCCTGAAGCATGGGTAAGTAGATAGATTGCTCCCTTAAGGGTTGATTCTGGGACTTGAACGATGTGGCGCCACACACCTTCCCATGGCCCGAGAGGTGTCCACTCATAGTAGGGCTATGATGTATTGTTCATTAGAGGGATCAGTGGTACTTAAGGAGTTAGATGTAACTACAAGGGCAAAATAGTAAATTCGCCCAGCTGTACTTATGAGCATCTTTGAAGAGTTATTGTACTGTTGACTAGTTATATCTGATGGACACAGAAATATATCTATGGTGAGAAGAGTGCAAATGTTGATTTTTAGTGGAGTGTCCAATAGTTAACGGATGGTGGATCTCGTGACTAAAGAGGTTAGTCAGCTATTCACGCACTGTTGGAGCTTCAAGCTACAGGTCTATAAGGTTCCCTTGGTAGCTCAATGTATTCAAGATGAGAATCAGTTTTTGGGTCAATTTGAAGTGTTAAAATTGACAAGAGGGAGTTTGATTATATATGATATGATCAAATTGATTCAATTATATATGATATAGTTGACATGATGTATGAGATACATTAATTGGAGGAAAATGATATAAATATGATTTATATCAAGTAAAGGAGAAAAACACTATATTTTAAATGTTACATATGATGTGATATTAAAACTATAGGTTATAAATATAATATAATAAGTTAGTTATTATATTTATTTATAATTAAAACAATTATAAGATAATTGTTGGTGGTTTCTCCTTAACCATGCGTGAAAGTGGGAGGTTGTATTCAATTTTCATAACTGAAGAACAAAATGAAAAATGTTTTCATTCTTTGAAAAAGAATCGCAGAATCGCATCTTTGAGTACACAGCAAACTGTCTAGCTCACGAGAGACTGTACGACAGCCTTTACTAAACTATCGTATACCTTTACTAAACAGCAAACTATTTAGCTCACGATCGTGTACAACACCATTATCTAAACTATCGTGTAGCATTTTACTAAACGATCGGGTGGCTAGCGAGTTTTTCTAAACGATCAAACCTATTTTACTAAACGATCGTGTACCTTTACTAAACGATCAAGCACCACAGTCTATAAGATAGACAATATCCTTCTCCCACTTGTTTCGACGTATAGCGTGATTGTTATTTCCTCCTTCCCTCTACCAAATCCAACAAAGCCCACACCTCCTGGATTCTCACTCAGAGAATACCAAGGTCACTAAGTGATAGTGTCAGAAAGGTTGCCTGTTTATGGAGAAGTTTGTTTGTGGTTGACCAGATGATTCACTAGACGATTGGGTTGGCGTTCTAAGCGACAGCAAGAGGTTTCTGTTCTAGACTCCACGAGAGCGAGAGAAAGTTAGAATAAACGTTCTTTAAAGGTGTGTCTCTCCTCCTCTTGTATTTGTTTACTAAAGCATGTCATAATTTGTTAGAATATGCATAACTGGTTTGTATGTTTATGAATGCTTGTAATTCTGTCACAATGTTTTTGGAACGATCTTGCTTCCGCTCATGGGTTCTCTTTGATAAGAGTTTCTTCAATTATATTGTGATAACAATGGGGCAGTAACCAACTCAAAGGAACCTCGCAGCCATAAACGAGGAAAGCACATAGAGATGAAGTATCACTTGATACAGGAGATTGTGCAACAAGGAGATGTGATCATTATCAAGATCACTTCAAAGCACAACATCGTTGATCCATTTACAAAAGCTCTCTCAACTAAAGTGTTCGAGAGTCATCTAGAGAGTCTAGGTCTACGAGACATATATACAGTATAATCTAGGTCAAGTAGAAATATATAAGATCTCTCTCTCAGTTCCATATAACTCCCTACGTTGGGGAGTTTATTATAATTAATATATATATTTATTTATAAGTTCACTATTTACTTAATTAATAAATTAAATCAAATCTAATTTATTAAAATAATTATTAATTAATAATAATTAAATATCTCATATTTAATTAAATCTGCATTAGAATCATATTCTAATATATCTCTCTCCCATAACCTATAATTTTAATTCAATTAATTAATGAAATTAAATTAATTTAATTAATTAATTCTCCAATTAACTAATTATTAAATTAAATATGTATTGCATATTTAATTTAACCTTATAATTGAATCATATTCGATAATTTTTCTCTCATATTACCTACAGTTTTAATGTGTATCTAATGCACATTAATTTTAACCTATAGTTTTAATATTAATTCTATTCATATTAAATTTAATATTTGAATTCCATCAAATATTTAATTCTCCAATTAAATTAATTTTTGAATCAAATTAAAAATAAAGTTATATTATAAAGTTTAATTAAAACATAAACTTTATATTATAAAGTTTAATTAAAATATAAACTTTATATTATAATGTATCACCATACATTATATTCTTTTCCTCAGTAAATTCGTTCATTTCAAATTACTTTAATTACCTCAATACCCTTTATGTGCTACCAATGGGATCTATAAATCAGAAGTTCTAACGATATGAGATTAATTAACTAAACTCATTAACCAAGTTAATTAATATTCGTTAACTGTGGTTACACTCTACTATAGACCCACAGTTGTACTATTCTCATTGCATATATATTTATATGTCCACGGATATTGACTAATAACAGCAAATTAGTCATTCATGAGTGTTCGTAACATTATTTGGGTCAAATTACCGTTTTACCCCTAGGTTACTTCTACATTATTAAGTATCAGTGCTCCTCTAATGAACATCCTGTTTATGGTCAAACCATAGAATAAAAACCCCTCTAGGCTAGTGAGAGGGCAGGGACCTTTGTACAAGTCTAGAAGACACCACTTATAGGAACACTTATCTACTTACCCTTAAAGTCGGGAAGGAGTGAATTCCATCTATTGAAATTATGTTCCCAACTCCCCACTCAGTCTTTTCCCCAAAATGGTAGGCTTATTGAGTCGGCGAATTGGCCACTCTCACTCATACAAGTCAAAGGACAATCCATTGTGAGTAGGAGTCCATAATCCACTCAAGATTGAGACTAAGTTGCCTAGATCATCCTAGTGAAATAGAAACCTAACTAGTCAATGGAGTTATATCTAGAGGTTACTATTTTGTGGTCCAATCTTATCAAAATTCATTGTATAGGATACCTCCACTTGTATGTCCCCTACAAAAACACATTGGATCATTGCATTTGTATCAAATACAAAGTGAGTCGTATTCATAGTATTACCAAGATAAGGTATCCAACCTTATCCATATAGTATAGACCCTTTAGGGTGTATCTTGAACAGTGATCCCCATATGTCTCCACATACAATTCAAGACTCATACAGCAATCTATGATGAAAGTTTATTGGAATAGGGTTCTAGGAAAAATAAATATATAATAAGCAATAACTATTTATTGTAATAAACATTATTAACACTTTATTAATGATTGGTCAAATGTTATATTTACTATCTATGAGTTTTAGGGCATAAAACCCAACATTCGGGTTGATATGTCTCCAACTATGTTGCAATATCATAAAAGAAAGAATAAAAGAGAAAAAGGAAAGTCGGCAGTTGAATCGGTTAAGGATTATTGTCAATGTTGTTGGGAGAAGTTGAGGTTTAAGAAGAAGGAAATAACCAGAAGGGAGGGAGGGAAGTCTGAATATCAGGAGGAAGGAAGGAGGGCTCTTGAGAGTGGGAGTTCGGAAGTCTCTATCGTGGAGAGTTCATCGAAGTGTGTCGCGCATCGTCTACTTCTAATAAGTAATCGTGTAGCAGAGCTCAGCGATCTGTACCATTTGGTAGGCGATCATATAGCATTTGGTAAGTGATCGTGTAATATTTTGTAAGTGATCGTGTAGTACCTTGTAAGTGATCGTGGGGTGTTTTGTGGGCGATCGTCTAGTGTTACTCAGCGATCGTGTAAAGCCTTTAAGCAATCGTATAGAGTTTTGTAAACGATCGTTTGGAGTTGTTAAGTAATCTTCTAGCCTCTGTTTGTCTCTTATCATTTAATAAAGAGTTTGTTCATCATCTAATTTCTATTCCGGAAGATTGAACTAACTCGTTACATTAATAAAGACTTTCAAAATAAGTATCCTAACAAATGGGTATCAGAGCAATCACCTGAGTAGCATGGTTCAGAAACATTTTGAGGAGAAACTGGAATTACTAGAACAAGAGATCTTGGGATTCCGAGTTGAAATATAGAAATTGCCAACCATAGAGAAGAATTTGGCATCGTTAGCGAAGAGCATTGAGAGTTTGGGATTGCAGGCAGAGAAACATCAACAAATGTTCATTTCTTATGTTACGGAAAATGGCCAAGGGAAAGGAAAAATTGACGAAAGAAGCAGAAAAATCGATTACTCATAATGTGTGCGAAGCAAATAGTTCGGTGAAAGCCACCGGAGAAGATGCGATTTGCGACTAAAGCAAATTCAAGAAAGTAGAAATGCCGGTGTTTAGCGGAAGCGATCCAGATGCGTGGTTATTCAGAGTAGACCGCTATTTTCAAATTCATAAGTTGACTGAATCTGAAAAGATGATGGTGACGGTTGTGAGTTTTGACGGTGCCGCATTAGATTGGTACCGGTAGAAGGAAGGTAGATAGCCATTCAAAGACTGGGAAGAATTGAATAAAAGGATGTTAGTGTGATTATAATCTTTAAGAGAGGGATCGATCTGTGGAAGATTTTTAGCTATTAAACAAGAAATGATGGTGGAGGCATATCGTTCGATAAGTTAATAGCGTTTCTATTGCATCTGCCGAACGAAGTTCTTGAGGATACATTCATGAACGGTTTGGCACCATAGATAAAAGCAAAACTTGAATGTTTGGATACTACCGGGTTAACGCAAATGATGTCGCTGGCATAGCGTGTTGAAGATAGAGAAAATGCACGGATCGAAGCGGGACAAGCACGAACATATGGAGGTAAGTTCCGATATTTGAACTCTTCAAAACTCAATATTGAAAATGTGAGTAAATCAGTAAGCGGAAGTGAACCGAAAGAGGGAGAGAAGACCAGAGTGTCATTTTCGATGAGGACCATCACCTTGCGAGGAACATCAAATAATGATAACCGGAGAGAAATTATGACAAAAAGATTAACAGATGTTGAATTTCAGTCGAAGAGAGAAAAATGGCTCTATTTCTAGTGCGATGAAAAGTACACTGTTGGACATCGGTGCAAAGGGCAAGAGTTGAGAAAATTGAGATTGCTTGTGGTGCAGGTGTTCGGTGAGGAGTGGAAGTTGCATGAAGATGACGAAGTAAGAGAAGAGACAATAGAATTGCGTATGCTGACACTAAGTTAGGAAATTTCATCTATTGCTGAACTGTTTATGAACTCAGTTGTGGGATTGATGAACCCACGAACAATGAAGATTAAAGGGGATATCAAAGGAGAATCGGTAGTGGTGTTAATAGACTGTAGAGCTACACCTAACTTTAAATCAGAAGGTCTTTCGAATCATCTATAGTTGAACATCACAACCACGACCAATTACGAAATAGTTTTGGTTTCTGGAACTGCTCTGTGAGAAAAAAAGGTATGCAAAAATGTGGAAATGAGGCTGGGAGATTAGAAAGTGTGTGACAATTTCATACCATTGGAGTTGGAAAGTGTTGACGTGATTTTGGGGATGAAATGGCTACACTCTTTGGGGAAAACAGAGGTCGATTGGCAAAACCTAACAATGTTATTTGTTCATGAGGGTCGGAAGATTACTTTGCAAGAGAATCCAAGTCTGGCAAAGACAGGGGTTAGTCTGAAATGTATGATGAAGAAATGGGATGAGGCCGTGCGAGTATTTTAGAAGCATTTGACGGTGGCTCAAGAGAAAATGAAAAAAACTGTAAAAAAGGTAGTTGGACAGATAGAACTTTACCTTGAGGACAAGGTAAAAGTGGAGGGGGGAGGTAATGATAGGTCTCCAATTATGTTGCAATATCAAAAAAGAAAGAATAAAAGAGCAAAAGGGATGTTGGCAGTTGAATCGGTTAAGGATTATTGTCAATGCTGTTGGGAGAAGTTGAGGTATAAAAAGAAGGAAGAAACTGGAAGGGAGGGAAGGAAGTATGAATATCAGGAAGAAGGAAGGAGGGCTCTCGAGAGTGGGAGTTCGGAAGTCTCTATCGTGGAGAGTTCATCGTAGTGTGTCGTGCATCGTCTACTTCTACTAAGCGGTCGTGGAGCAGAGCTCAGCGATCGTATAGCATTTGGTAGGCGATCGTATAGTATTTGGTAAGTGATCGTGTAATGTTTTGTAAGCGATCGTGTAGTACCTTGTAAGCGATCGGGGAGTGTTTTGGGGGCAATCGTCTAGTGTTACTCAATAATCCTGTAGAACCTTTAAGTGATCGTATAGAGTTTTGTAAACGATCGTCTAGTCTCTGTTTTTCTCTTAACGTTTAATAAAGAGTTTATTCATCGTCTAATTTCTATTTCAAAAGATTGAACCAACTCATTACGTTAATAAAAACTTTCAAGAATCAGTATTCTAATACGGGTCTTAAGTAAAGGGTCCTACCCTCTCACTGGCCCAAGAGAGATTTCTGTTTGATGGTTGGACAATAAAAAATATATAGAGGAGCACTGATACTTAAGGATGTAGAGGTAACCTAGAGGTAAAACGGTAATTTGGCCCAGTTGGTGTTATAATCACTCATGAAAGACTAACTTATTGTTATTGGTTAATATCCGTAGACATAGAAATATATCTGCAGTAAAAAGAGTACAACTATGGGTTTATAGTGGAGTGTACCCATAGTTAACAAATATTGATTAACTTGGTTAATGCGTTTAGCCAATTGCTCTCATATCGATGGAGCTTCTGATTTATAGGTCCACTAGGTCCCATTGGTAGCTCATAAAGGTATTGAGGTAATTAAAGTAATTTGAAACGTTCAAATTTACTAAGGAAAATAATATAATGTATGATGGTACATTATAATATAAAGTTTATATTTTAATTAAACTTTGTAATATAAATTTATTTTGAATTTGATTCAGAATTAATTTATGAGAGAATTAAATATTTGAAGGAGTCTAAATATTAAATTTAATATGAATAGAATTCATATTAAAACTATAGGTTAAAATTAATGCGCATTAGATGCACATTAAAACTATAGGTAATGTGAGAGAAAAATAATTGAATGTGATTCAATTATAAGATCAAATTAAATATGTATTATTTAATTTAGGGATTAATTAATTAGAGAATTAATTAATTAATTAATAAATTAAATTGAATTAAACTTGATGTAATTAAACTAATTGAATTAAAACTTATAAGTTATGAGAAAGGGATGTATTAGAATATGATTCATTTAATTAATATATGAGATATTTCATTACTGTTAGTTAATTTGATTAATTAATAGTTATTTGATTTATTTTAACAAATTAAATTTTGATTTAAATTATTAATTAAATAAATAATGAATTTATATATATATATATATATATATATATATATATATTACAACAATATCCCCAACGTGGAGAGTTATATGGGGTGAGAGAGATCTTCTCCAAACTTCCTCTGAGTTCTCCCAACATCACAGAAAAAATATGAAGGAACTTTTTTTCCCTCTCTCCTTCTAGTCTCCTTAAGATCTTTAAAAAATTCCCTCCAAGGACCCCATCTTTGGAGATCACTGGTTTCATTTACAGTAGAGGAATCAAGATCGTAGATCCCAAATGTTGGTGAAGCCCTCCAGAACCGAGAGTAAGGGTTTCTAGATTTTTATTTCTCTGTTAATTTGTTATTAAAATTTGAGAATGGTTTGAATTTTTTTTCCGCTACGATGGAAACCATCATTGTATGTAAAGTTTCCATAATTGAGTCCATATATAAATATCAAATTGATAATTGATATTAAAGCAAGAATAGAAATATTGGTCGATAAGTTGATATATCCAACATTGTATCCATAAATTGAAGAGTTCGATAAAAGTATTGACATGTTTTGAAATGATTTTAAATTGTTAATGTCACTTTTGAACATGTTTTTAATTATTCAAAATCAATTTAATATTAAGTAATGCTTCAGTGTAACCCATATCGTACACATATCTTTCATCTCTTCCAATCACAAAGGGATATATATATATTAAAAAATTTACCATGTGTTAAATTATAATTTGGCACTTCATGAACTGCACAAAGATGAGTACAACTTTGGGATGCACTCAAGTATTTTTCTATAACATGTAAGAACATATAATTAACATTCCTATGATAATAAGTTCTTACAACATTATCAAAACATTAGAGGGATTTTATTTGTTAGCTTAAAGTAATTTTCGAATTGTAATTCATTTGTATTTCTAAGCCATTTTAATTTGAATTTTTAATCTTGTATTTGTGACGTATTAATTTCTAGAAAAAAATTAAGAAAAATCAACTACCTTCTTAAAGTAGGAAAGATGTGTAAAAATTAGAATTGTATCAATTTATAACATCTTTAGTAATTTATAATGATATTTACTTATTCCATTTAAAAACAACTAAATTAAAATGACCACCTAAGTAAAAATATTCTTTTATCGAAATCCTACTAAAAAAACCAAATCAAATAATTACTCTGAATAAGTAAAGAAAATTAGAGGAAGACAACTAAATGAAAATTCACTCATTTAAATGAAGTTATTGCCATCCCTATGATTTGAGTATTTTGTTTTTTTAAGTATTACGTTAAAATTCTTTGCATTTATTAAAGAATTTTTTTTTTCTTTCATCAAAGTGTGAAAGTTATGTAAGAACCACTTTCAAACAAAATCATAATTAAAAGAAATTAGATTGGTTCACTCGTAAAAATTTATATATTATTTTAAAGATAATACTAATATTAATTTGAAATTAATAATGATATTCTTAAAAGTTTAAGATCATAAAATGTTTGTTTTTTACCCAAACATTAATATATCTTATAAAAGAATAAATGAATTAGGAACGTTAAAAATATTCAATATCCTGTAAAAATTGATCAATTCAATCTAACTTATACAGTTTGGATTGAGTTATCAACTCATTTGTATTAAATTGTGTTCAAATAAATGAAAATTTTATTAATTAGATTGGTTTATGGGTTGATCTAAAATAACTCAAACTAATCCGAACCAACCCGAATTTATTATTAACTTTAAAATGTATGTTTTTTAAATTTATGATACAATTATATATACATGTATTTATTTAAGTTTTATTGTTTTTTGTCTAATTTATTGTCCAACCACTCCTAAAAATAATTTTTAGTACTTTAAAAAGAAAAAAATCATTATATAAATTGAAATTGAGTTGTTAATCGTAATTAGGGTTTAGGATCAATATATCAAAACAATTAAATCAAATTTTTACGTATTAACATTTTTTTTTACAACAAAAATTCAATAAATAATCTGATTAACCTAAACAACTCAACCTAAATTATTTAGATCGAAGAAATTAACAATCCGAATAATTAGGTTAGATTGAAAAACTGTTCCACGCAATCTAACCCAATCTACGAATATCCCCGAAATGAATCTTAATCATCAGGAGTGGGAGAATAAATGATTCAATGAATATAATTAATGTCCAAAATATCTATCATCATCAATGCCACGAAAACATATTGTTGCTTTTAGTTTGGACCCATTTTACAATTTGTGCTCCCATGATTTAACCCCTCCAATCAATTCAACCTACCATTAATCAATACACTTTTGTCCCAATCAAATCAATTGCATGGATAATTTATCCTTTTGGCCTCACCATTTTCAATACTTTAATTTTAATATTTCAAGAACATATTTATTTCCCTATTCTTGAAATAAAGTTTTTATTTAATTGAAATTTTTATAATTTAAATAATCCTCTCTTTCAAACTTTGTTATATTTCACGACATAACATCATGTGTGTTGTCCTATCTTCTTTATAAGTTTATCTATATTATGATTTATTTAAATTATTATTATACACAAACTTTAAGATTTAGTTAATAAATATTTGTATTGGTACCATTGAAAATAAATAGTATTTGATGATACAAAAAAGTTAAGATGGATTAGATTAATAATATTTGTTGTAAAAAGGGCTTTTATAATAAACAATCAAATACTAAGTTTAGTTTTCATTAGAGATAGTTGCAAATATAAATATTAACCAAAAGTATTAGTAGATATAACATAATGTAAAAAAAAATTACAAATATGACCAAATTTAAATAGTAGTGATAGACCATATTATTGGTAGGAGTCTATCCATGATAGACCATATCACTTGTAAGAGTCTATCAACGATAGAAGGCTATCACTGATAGATTTAGGAGTCTATCAATAATAGAAGTCTATCACTGATAGATTTGTCTATATTTGTAAATTTTTTTAAATGATATCATACACTTGGTAATTATTCCTAAAAATGCTACCAATTATAATTACCCTTTTCATTATATAATATTTGGGTTGATATCTAAGTACAATACTAAAGTGGAGAAATTTTTTGTGATAAAACTTCTTTATGAATATATTATTTTGGGATTTTGAAGGGTCAATTTTGGCTGTCTAACAAATAAGCCAAAACAATCAAATTATGAATAGATACATATTAGGTTCAGTTGAAGGAAAACATGGAGATGCTATAGTCAACTTAAACATCAATGTCACACATAGTTAGATAATTAATGAAGAGATGTTTCACTTTCAATTTTAATGAGTTTGAATCGTATGTAGTATGTTATGCAATCTAAGTTCTAAATTTTAATGGAAGTCAATATAAAATAATTATTGATGTTGGCTAATAATAATAATATTTGTGTATGTATCAGCTATTAGATAAGGAATTTGAAAACATAAATTTTAATATAAGGAATTCAATAAAAATAAAGTTGTATTTAAATTTTTTAGACATGTGTTTGGTAACAAATTTAAAAACTAGATTTTGATATAAATATGATGATTACTTTAAATGGTAAAACTACTAGAAATATTTTAAAGTATAATGAAATGTCACTATTTATCGGTGATAGACCGCGATAGACTACGATAGACGTTTATTAGAGAGCGGTAAACCGCAATAGACATCCATTAGACACTAATAAATGTCTATCGCGGCCTATCGCTGATAGCTAGTGATATTTTGCTATATTTGTAAATAATTTGGTTCATTTTCTTTTATTTAAAAATAGTCTTATAAATAATTATTTAAAATGTATTTGTTATTAATTTATAATCATAGAACTAGTTGTTGTTACTCACTAAATATTATTTGACAATAAACTATTATTATTTATTTATGAATATATTTTATGTTAAAAAAAGTTTGTATAATTATTATTTTGTAATGTTATATAATTTATAACAGGTTAAATTGCAATTTGGTCTCTAGGGTTTGGACTTTGGAGAAAGTTAAAATTTAGTCCCTATTGTTTGATAGAACACTCCTAGTCCCTATAGTACCGACTATGTATAAGAATTTTATCAAATTATATAGACTATTTATGAGGTTTTTATCAAACCATAAACACTAAATTCTAACTTTTTTCAAACCACATAGACCAAATTTATAATTTAACCTTTATAATATATTACATAATACATATTTTCATTTAAAAAATAAATTGAATTTATAACATGACATACTGTAATTTTAAATATTTTTATCTTTATTCAACAGCTGCTGTTGATGGAGAAGCCATTGAGAAAGGCAAGGAGTCGAAAAATGTTGTTAATTTTTTCAGAATTTTTACTGTTTAGATCATAAAACCCGAAAGCAATTTTTAGAAATAGATTTTGAGTTGTTTGTCAAATATATATTTATTTAATATAGTAAATTTGAAAAACACAAAATAGAATATGAATTGTAACCAAACAAATGCTTAATTTCTCCCTAAAAAATCCTACAAACTTTTTGATGTGACAAAACATTTTTCGTGGCAAAAAGATTTTAGTGAAATCCACTTATCTATTAAATGCAAGTAAAAATTACAAATGAAAATGCATTTAAAAAAGGAAAAGTCATAAATATTTTACTAACCTTTTTGTTGCGATAATAAGCAAAAATATATAGTTTTTGGCAAGTGTACATACCATACAGCGAAGGATCCACGTAGAGGCTAATGGTACATGCTCCTCAAATTATCGTTTTTTTATTTTTTTTTATTTTTAATATAATTTAGAAGTAAGAATTACTAATATATATAAGTAAAAGAGTTTCTACATAAAAGATCTAAAAAAAAATCCTATATTTCATAAATGTCTTGAAATTTGAATGTTTTTCAAATATGATTTTTAGGGTTGATTTTGGATAATTATACCTTTTTTCATTTATTTATATCCGATTTTTATATATTTTTCTATTTTCGAAACTACTTTAATGATGGGAGAGGAAATTCATTTATTATAGAGAAAAAAATGCATTTAATATAAATTTTCTCATTTATCAATTGGAGAGAGGAAATACATTTATTGTAATTTTTTTCCATTTTCCAATTTAGAAAAAAATCATTTAATGAAATTTTATTTTCTATTTACATTGATTTTCAGGTATCAACTTATTGGGCTTTTTTCTTATGAATTAATGGTTACTTTAAATATATCTTATAAACCAATATATGAAATATATCACAATATATAAATCTACATAAATTTCATTTACACCACAATATATATATATATCATAATAAATTAATTCTAACTAAAAAAACACTCTAGTTTATATCAAATAAACGAATACATATACCGTAGTGTATATAAAATTTCCTATAGAAGCTAAAAAAAGTACATATATATCACAGTATATATAAAAATTGGAAAAAATAAAACTAAAAGTTGAATCGGGCCTGTCGTTCGTCTGCTCTGAGTTCGCTGTCGTCGTTCATTTATTCTGAGTCCACTATCGTCGTTCATTTGCTTCGAGTCCGTCATCCACTACTACAAAAACTGTATTACTTGACTTTTTTTGCTGTCAAGTATTAGTGTTACATGACGTTTTTAAAAATGTCAAGTAATCCAGTGTCAAGAATAAGATAACTTTTTTGACTACCTAAAAGCGTCAAGTTGTAATTTACTTTATACGTTATAACTGTCAAGTATATGAGATCTCTTGACTTATTTTAAGTGTCAAGTATCTACATTCTTGTCATTTATTATAGATCAAGGTTTTCACAATACGACAGTTTTTACTTGTCAAATATAATTTCTTCTCGACATCCAAAAACTGACAATTCAATGAATCTTGATACATTTTGCTTGTCAAGTTTGTATGTATTTTTTTTTTTTTTTAAATTGTACTATTAGAAAATACTTATATAATTTCTCATGTTTTGAGGTCCAACAACCACATTGATATATATAAGACAAACAATATTCATCAACTAAATAAATGACATTTCCAATTTTGTCAACCATATAAACAAATAATATATATTTACAATTTTATGTCAATAACAAAGAAAACTAAATTCTTACCAATTTAACGACAAAGAAAATCAAGTTCTTCTCCACCATATGAAATTTGATGAATGATGATTACAAAGAGTAATGTTCAAACACTACCGTAAACCAAATCCAGAAAAATATTAAAACTAGTATCGATAGTCTTTGATTATCCCATCAAGTTGGTCATGGATTTGCCAAAGTGAATCACCTATTCAACGGCATCCAACACCTTCCAACCATTCGTCCAAACGACAAGGCAAATCCAGTAATCCTCAAATCATTTGACGACTCCAAAATTAAGCTTCGTCCAATCTGCATGATTTGAAGTGAAATCATAAACATTAAGAAGAAGACTTGATACACTACTTTAAATTATTTTAACTGTGTATCTAGTGTTTGGTTCTATAATTGATTGGTTGATTTTGCAAGAATCTTTATGAGAAAGCTTCGAATCTTATTGGTTGATGTCCAAAAAATACTAGAAAGGAAGATACCAACTAATTAATCAACCATTAATCTCTATAAATTGATCCATCTAAGCCCTATATCAGCCAAAAACAGTAGCTATATGCCCCATGTTCAACACAAATACCAGCAAAAATAAATGAGAAAAACTTGGAAAAATTGTTTCAATTAACCAACAATAACCTTTACTAATAGATCAACCATGAAGCCACCTTAACCAACATCACATTTAGATACCAAACTAAGCAAAGGATTGTTCCAATAACAAAACAACAACAAAAAATTTAAGGAAAATTTCATATTCACATAATAATTAGCAACGACACCAAAACAAAATTTCAAATGAGACCACAATTTCCAAATCCCATTCAAATTAGAGCTATGCTCAACCTCATCAAGCCCATTTCTTTTGTTCCAAAATGATAATTAAGAAGAAAACTCACCAAATATTGGCTTGCGGCTTGTCCCTCTTCAAATCAACAAGAGTTTTTTTTTATTAAAACCAAACATCCAGTGGCCTCCAATGGCCTCCAAACAACAAAATGAAACGATCAATTTGTCTCACAAAATTCACAAGTTGTACTTAATCATGGAGACAGAAAATACAACTTTTTGGGATAGCAGCCTTATAAAAACTTATCCCCCATCCAATATTTTAAATTTTTCATCTCAACAATTGTATATTATTCATTGTGGGTCATAGATTTTATTTTTTTAGAAAAAATCTAATCTTAAATATACAATAACAAGCCTATAAATTTATAAATAATCTTAGTAGAAGTGCATATCATGCTAACCCTACTGAAGAAACTCTAATTGAGATTTCATACTTGAACTCATTAGGGAGAAGGAATGAACGAATAAGAGAGGCAAATTGTAATAGGTCATTAATTTCAATTGAAACTTTCAAACAAAAATTACCCAAGCCATCCTCAAAACTCAAACGAAATCCTAGAACAAAAAACCAACAATAAAACATGAATCAACGAAGATCAATACCAGTTTTGGCGCTAGGTTTCATTGATCACAATCTCTTCACAAGAGAAGAAACAACATTCGAAAGAACCCTTCGAACAATTTTTGCTCAAAAAGTGAAAACGGATTTCAAGATTCAATAACCAACAATTTTATCAAGTAGGATTAAGCAATAATGTCTCAATCCTCAAGACATTATAAATTTACTAGTGAAACAATCTATCAATTTGGAAACAATCAATCTCTCCCTCGTTTGATTTTCCTTTCCATATAGATTTTTCTCTCTCAAGTCATATACACACTTGTATCAAACAGAATTTGAAACAACGTTTTTAAACAAAATATTATCATGGAAAATATTAGCATAATGGACAAAACCATAATTTAAAATTTCACCAACTTACATAAATATGATGAGTAGATTCTAATAAATGTTATTTGTATTAAGCTTTTAAGGAAGTTAAATAAAAAACTAACAGTCATGCCCAAACAAACATTCCTAATTTGAAACTCGGGAAACCAAATGAATTTAGCAATAAGATACACTAAAACAATTAGGAGTAAAAACAAAAGTCTAATATCCTAAATAAATAATAAATGGAACTATTATTGAATTAGAAGTTAAAATAGAAATAATGTAACAACAAATCATAAGTTTCCTCCTAAACCACTTTAAATCATCACAGAAAAAAAAAAAAAGAGACACAAATATCATAGTAAAGAGATTAAAGAATAATGGTACATAAAAATTTCAACAATGGCAAAGCAAGAACAAACCTGCACTCATGTTTGAACCAAGTTTGGATAATTCCCTGCCTTCTCATATTGCTCATTGACAAAATCCTTCAGTGTTGGAGATGTTGCAAGGGAAGCGAGTTGTGTTCGTTGGAGACTCGCAAAGACGAATGCAATGGGAGTCATGGATTTGCATGTTGATGGAGGGAGTGAACAATTTTGACGGAAATGTGAGGGATTTCGACGGAAGGGCTTTACGTGAGGGTTTCGGCGTTTGTGGAGATCGTATGAGGTAAGGAGGGTATTGAAACGTTAGTGAACTACGGAAAATTAGAAAAAAAAATAAGAGTCAGTTTCTATTTACTTAATAATTCTTGACATTTACGATCTGACAAGAAAACATAGATTAAGCTTGACATTTTTAAACCATCAAGTAGTGTGTTAGTGTGAAAACAATCTAGAAAATTGCACAACCTCCACATTTTTTAAAAAATTCTTGACATTTTTCTTTAAAATCGCCTATTACTTGACGTTTGTTGAAAAAACATCAAGAATTTAAAATTGCAAACGTCAAGTAATACAGTTTTTGTAGTAGTGGTCACCATTGATTTGCTCCGAACCCATCATTTTCGTTCGTAAGCTTCGAATCCGCCATCGTCGTTCTTGTTATCCAGTGTTGTCCCGTCACTGGATCGCCCCATGCTATCCGCCTCTCGCTTGTAACTCATACTGCTAGAAGGAGAAAAGAGAGGGAGGGAAAAGGAAAAAAGAGAGGGAGGGAAAAGGAAAAAAGAGAGGGAAAAATAAGTAATGATCTTAAAGCATAGGGGGAGAGAATATATGCATGTACGTGGGAGAGAATGATATACATATAATGTAGGTGAGGAATGTTGGTATTGAGATGCGCTTGGTATACGTGCAACTCAGGATCAGTTTGGTTTCTAGCATTGTCATAGGTTACTTATTCATGCCAAAAACTATATGAAATAGAATTAAAAATAAAATAAAATAAAATAAATAAAAATAGAAAGTAGATTATTTTAGGTTGCACTACAAAAGAATTAGAGAAGTTTTCAACCTCAAAAATATTTTATTGAAAAGGTAATATTTACTCTTTTTTTTTTTTACGTAATTTTCAAATTCCCATATTATATTTATATTTATTTATATATATATTGCGATGTTAAAGTTAGGAAGTAATTTCTTTGTCACTTGTCAGGGAGGTTGCATCTAATTTTGCTTCCATTTCCTTTGAATTTTACCCTATTGTCTATAATATTGTTGCTGGCAAAACAGCGAAGTTTGCTTCCATTCTCCCTTCTTTCGTTCTACTCCTTACCTGATTGGTTAGCTAATGTTGTTTCCTGGGACATTTGTCCTAATTTGACATTTGTGGTGATATTACTTCTTTAAAATAGAAAAAAAAAAAAAAAAAGAATCTGTCATTCATCAAAACATACATATCTTACCATTGACCAATAAATTTCAAATTCTTCTTAATCATGTTTAGCTTTTATACTTTTAAATCTATGTAATAAATCTTAATGTTTTTATCGTAAATATTTGTATAGATATTTTAGAAGAAAACAACAGTAGAGACAGAAGTTATAGAATCAATTTTAAATTACACTTATGTATTGTAGCCCTATATAAAATTTATGGATATGTCACTGTGTATATACGATTTAAATTTAATATAATCGAAAGTGAATACAAATGGCATTCCGATCTAAATTGAAGTTTTAGCTCACTTTTTTTTAGGAAAAAGTTTTAACTCACTTGAATATCATAGAAACACATACAATCACTTAATTTTTATTTGTAGTGTCAAATAAAGAAGGGAGAATTATAATAATAATGTAAATAAGCATATTGATAGCACTGAAAATGTGTCATCTCACTCCACTTAATTCAAGGTCGTTACTTGGTTTTATGTATTTATTTAATGGTTTTACAGGTATCGAGCATCTAAGAGGCAGAATTGACTATTACAAACTGTTCTGAGTTAATTTGGAGCAATTAGGAGCTAAAAAGAGTAACTGAGCTACAAATGAGCAAAAATGAGCAAAATGCCCCTAAAGGCATAACATAACAACATAGCAATGTCATGTTCGACACTTTTCCCAAGAGTCTATCTTTAGATAAAATGCATTGAGCGTCGTGACACTGTCCTGTGGTGCCACGACGTTCTGGACTTTGACAGACGGACATCACATGCACGGATGAAAGCAACACTACACTCTCAATCCCCTGGGCTTTGACAAGGGTTTGCAACGCTACAACACTACACAGTTTTCTATATATAGATTCTTTCACTTTTAGGTCAAAGGGAGAGGAGAGTTAAGCTGATTTCAGAGCTCTAAGCTCGATTTTGGACATTCTTGGCCAAAACCCATGAGATTTCTTTAGATTTTGATTTTTATTTGTATATTTTTGGCATTGGGTTCAAGTTTTGAAGAAGGATTGAAGGCTCAACGTCGATTTTAAGGTTCGATGGACATTTTCTATAGATTTTATGATATTTTGATGAATGTTTTGGATTTTTCTACTTGTTCTTGTTTTTCTTTCCTTTTTTGAATATCTAGAATAAGCATGTTGGTAGATTAAATTGACAACTCAATCATTAATATTTTTATGTTCGTTCACCCATGCTATGCATATTGTAGTTGTCCGTAATTGCATATAAAGCATGCTTAATTTGAGTAGAAATAGTTTTTAGTTTTAGCTACGGTTCGATGGTTACGATTCTAGGATCACCCAGTAACAAAAGATAGTGAAACCTAAGGAATGGAAATGCGTTAGGTTAGATTTGATCAATTTAACTTAATGTTCTAGTCAATCCAAGAGCTTAATGAGGTTGACTAAGTAAATATGCTTGCGTGACAGTACTTAGTTAATTTAGGAATCGACATAGCGTTGGTTTTCCCTAGGGAGTTTGTTCGGATTTTTGTACATTCAATTAGGCTTGAGAGGTAGATAACCCATGAACAATTGCATGATAAATCAATGAATTAATTCATAGATAACCTAACGATCTTTTAATTGGCGAAGGTAATTTTGTGTTCGCTATCTCTCTCTCTCTCTTAATCTATCTTACGTTTCGCACTTTAAATTTCTGCATTTAGTTTTCCTGTCAAACCAAACTAAACCAAAACCCCCCGTTTTTACTACTTTTCATAGACCAATTTAGTTAAGAGAGATTCTATCTCAGGCTCCCTGTTGTTTGACGTCATTCTTGCTAATGATACTACTAGTTAGTTGAAGTTCTTGATAGGTGAAATATAAATTTTATTTGATTGGTAGAAAGAGGTTACGACACCCTTTCTTCCATCCTTCAAATTGACGTCGTTATCAAGGAGCCAATTAATTTTTCCTTGTAAATTTGTCTTGCAAACTTTAAAGCCCTAAAACATTTTTCTTTTTCGTTATGTCTACTTTTTTTTGTCATAGCAGATGATGATCGATATATTTATTATCTACTTCTTATAAGGCAAGCAGCTCAATAAGACGAAGAAGAGGTAAGAGAAATTTGTTACCTTAGTAGTTGTTTATCTAAGCTTACCTCTCTTGTTCGAGATTTGTCTGCTAAGCAATTACAAGATGTGGATGCATGCCAAGTTTGTTCATTTCAAGGTCATCGATCTGAAGCATGTCCTCAACTGTAGCTTACTTTATGCACAATGTTTGTCCCTCTTGAGAGTCGCCTAGCCTAGTCTCAATGTTGATACATGTTCCTCCACCAAAGACATATCCAAATATGTCTTTGGCTGAATTGGTTATGGAGATTTCTAACAATTTTTATTAGTGTTCTTAGGAATCCCTCTATAAGCAGTAAGAGTTCCAAGCTTTCTGTAGAATAGCCTCTATTCCAGTTCTGGGGCTAGATTTGGCCTTTAGAGCTTGAGTGACCTTGTTGCTCAAGTTGCTGAATTAGTTAGGAAGCGAGACGAGCCCTTGTTGTAGCCATTCTCTAAGACTATTGAGTTGAGCAACAGTGAGGTAACCGCCATCGACCACCATGTTGAGTAGCTGATTCCTCAAACTTTGGGCCAGGGTATGTTGTTGGAGTCTAAAATTTCTAAACTTGCTAATTGTTCTTCTCAGTGTCCATAGGAACCTCTTGAGTCTCACCTGGAGATTCAAACTCCTTTGCAAGTTGTGAACGAACCAGTCGTCCAACTTGTAGATTTCATTCTGACACTAGAGTGTTGACTAGAGCCACCCATCATCTATGCCACTGAAAAGTCGAGTTTCTTGAGAAGTTCTATTGGTTTAGAGTGAAGGAACTCTTAACAAAGAGACCCATGAGCGGAAGCGAGATCGTTCCAAATCCCATTGTGACAGAACATACACATTTACAATCTAATAGTAATAGTTATACAAAAAATGAAATTACAGCATGCTTCAAAAGGGAAATACTAAGGTTCAAGAGAACTTACCATTGAAGAACTATTCTTCTCGTTCCCTGAACTTACTGCACAATCATTCACCAAACACGAACGTCAAGCCTCAATGATCTCCTCGAACAAGAACCAATCCACACTCAACCCTCGAACACAAAACAGATACCAGCAGTAGGGTACTTTGGTAGAGGATAGGAGGATTTAGGCAGATCATGTAGACGATCAAGTAAGTGGGAGATAGTATTAATCTATCGTATAGATAGTGTACTCGATCATTTAGAAGATAAGTTACTATCGCATAGAAAAATTTTACACGATCGTATATGCTCTCAAGCTATCGTATAGCTAATGCTTTTGATCGCATGATTCACAATCGCTTAATGAACTCTCTTTGTAAAAATGAAAACGATTTTCATTTTAACCATCAGTTACCATAAATGATCACAACTTCCCATTAAGTTGTTTATGGGAGAAAAAAACGATAACCAATTATCCCATAATTGATTTAATTACAAATATAATCAATATATTCATAAGATACAGTTTTAGTATCACACCTCATGCAATATATAAACCATGGTTCTTTTTCTCCCTTAGAATATTTAATAATTTCTTCAATTAATGTATCCAATACATTAAGTCAATTATATCTTATATAATTCATGCAATTTAATTATATCATATATAATCAAATTTCCTCTTGTTAATTTGAACATTTCAAACTAACCCAAAAACTGATTCTCAATATGAATCCATTGAGGTACCAAGGGGACCTTATGGACCTATAACTTGAAGCTCCAACGATATGAATAACTGATTAAACTCTTTAATCACGATATCCACCATCCTTTAACTGTCGGGAATTCCACTAAAGACCGACAACTGCACTTTTCGCACTACAGATATATTTTGTATCTATTGGATATAACCAATCAATAATACGATGACCCTTCACAAATCGTTGGTAAGTATAGCCAGGCCAATTTATCATTTTGCCCCTGTAATTACATCTAACTCTTTAAGTACCACTAATTCCTCTAATGAACAATACATCATAGTCCTACTATAAGTAAATCCTTCTCGGGCCATAAGAAGGTGTGGCATCACATTGTTCAACCCTAGAATCAGCCATTAAGGGAGTAATTTATCTACTTATCCCTTTATCAGGGAAGGAGTGAATTCCATCTTGTGTAGCTGAGTTCCTAGCTCCACAATCAGACGAATCCCCAAAATGGTAGGTTTGAGTCAGTGATCTGGCCACTCGCACCCATACAAATCAAAGAACTGCCCTCATAGGTAGAAGTTCCCAACACACTGAGGATTAAGGTCATGTTACCTATGGTCATCCTAGTGAAATGAAAGTCTCTGTCATGAATAGTGTTATATTACAAGACTAAACATTTTGTGGTCCGATCTTATACAAACTCTTTTGTATAGAGCATCCCCACTTACATGTCTAATACATGAATGGTCAGAATCAGACCATTTGTAGTACTTTACAATACTTGTAACATCTACAAAGTGGGCCACACTCGTAGCATCAATAGGGTAAGGTTTCCCTCCTATATCTATCTACTACAGACCACTTAGGTTATTACTTAAAGCACGATCCACTTGTATGGCATCACATACATGCTTAAGTTACAACGATAACTAGGGATCTTAGTTTATTGGTTTATGGTTAATACAACAAAATATCTCATATATAAAAGACTTTAGTGAATAAAATACAAGAAATATTCAAAAATAAAATAACTAGGGATCTTCTGGCATCTATTTTATTTTTGAATATTTCTTGTCTTTTCCTTACAAGTCCGAGTCTTTATTTTCAGTTGAGTCACTCGTGTCTGCATTTTACTTTCCAAAAACAAAAAGATGAAAAAATAATTCTATCTCTGGATCCCTAAATTCTTTAAAAGCTCACTTTCTATAAGCATTTTCATGGATTCAAGGAAGAAATTACCCAAGAAATATGAAAATTTTTACGTACTTTGACAGGAAAACAATGTCGAACAATCAATGTTAAAAAATTGTATTTCCTGGAGGTAGTTAGACATCAAAATTTTACGGCTTTGTTTCATTTCTTTCATAGCTTAGCTTCTTGTTTTCCTTTTGTAGGTTCCTTTCCTTAATCCTAGAAGAGAAAGAAGATCAAATGAAGTTGTGAGCCTTCTTATCACCATTTCGTGCATGTGAATGTTATTAGAGGAAGTTTTTTGTTCTCTTGACTCTTTTGTCTCTTTGGGCTTAGATTAAGATACATTGGGAAAAATGTATCATTTTATGTTGGAGGTGGGATATCTCTGATCTCCTGGAGTTCTTGAGCATTTGAGCTCGGACTATATTTTTGTGTGCTTGATTTGCTTGTTTGCTCATTTGTTTGGTTTATTATGACAATGAGTTGATGACATATTTTCTTTATAATAGATTTGTATGAGATGATGTTTGAAGATCATAATCATGATTTTTAGTCCGTTATAAGAAATTTTCTTATCTCTCATGCATTTTTAGATACTTTTCTGATGAACTTAGGTCTTGCATGCTTAGAGTTTTATTATTTGGCTTAAATTTCTATTGTCACTTGGAAAGGCCCCACTAATGAGATAGTGTCAGCATGATGGATAGTAATGTAATAATATTGTGAAAATAAACTTGTGCGTATACTATATTGATCAATTCAATTGTCCTTAAATGAATACAAGCTTTCTCCAATTAAATCCAAGTGTAAGCTTAAGTGGAATGTCCTGGCAAGTACCAGGGTCGAACATAGGGACTTGGAACTAATGATTACTGTTGAACTTGATGAATGATATTTACGTAGGTAATGCTTAATCAATGCGTTCAAGATTATTTGTAAAAGAAAAAGACTATTCGAAAGCAATAAAAGAGATAGTGAGAAAGTGATGTGTTGAGTGATGGAAGTGAAGTGTGATGTTGTGAGAATGTAAATGGTAATGCATTAAGTGATAGGGAATGGAATCCGTTGATGGAAGGTATGCAACACAAATGAAACAGTTTAAGTGGAGTGATAGAAAAATTAATTAATAAAGCATGATTGAAAAGGTTTACTAATATTCACCTAAGTGATGTACAAATATCTGTTCATGTCTTTAACTTATTAAAATGAGTTACTCACCTCTCAGTGTTAGTTTTCTCATTTTTAAACTCTGTGACATATCTAGCATTGAGACATAGGTCATTTTTAACGCAATTATTTCTATTGATTGCTTATGATTATGTTCTCAATTGCTCAAGGACTAGCAAAGTTTAGGTTGGGAGTGTTTGATAGATCCCTAAAAGAACTATCTTTCTCGACCTAAATCCTATTAGTTCTTATGTATTTAATATTTATCGAGTTTTTAGACAAAAAATCAGCAAATGAGGACATTGAGAAAATTTTGGATGCAAAAGTGGTCAAAATAACAATACCATATTGCAATAGCGTTATGTCGTTGTCTTGTGACGCCGTAACACTTTTATTTGGGTGTTGCTCTTGAGCGTTGTGGTACTACCCTATAGTGTTGCATCGTTCCCACATCTTTATAAATATATAGCTTCAATTTTAGGGTTCATAGAAGATGGAGAATCAAGGGGATGTAGTCACAAACTATTTTTCTTTCTTCTTTCTTTATCTCTCAGCTTAGGAACTATTTCTTTTGGGTTCCAATTATGAATTGGATGTTTCCTAAACTTCTCTACATCTACATGGGTTACAAATAGCTTCAATGTTCTTCTAGAGCAAGGACTTAATGTAATTTTTGGGAGATTTCTCTGGTTGAACTTGATGCTTTTAATTTACTTCTTTGAACCTTGTACTATTTTAAATGTATGTTGGTATATGGATTGACCCTCATTCCATGAATGTATATCTTAGCTAATTGGTTGGATTTGCATGTTTGTTCTTTGTTTGTCTAGCTTTAATCTCTCAAATAGCAAATTGTTGAATCAATGTATCCCAAGGAATATAATCTACCAATAGGCCTTAAACCTCATGTTCAACCTAAATTCAAGGATAAATTTGTTAATTAATTAAGGTATGTAATTGCTTAATCACATAATGGAACCCTAGATCTTAATTCCACTTGTTTTAGTTCTAGATGGACGCTTTTGAACCCAATAAGATGAAAGCATGTAGTTTAATTAAGGCTTAACTTTAATTAATAATTAGTGTGCTTGCTTGGTTTGCCCAACAAGTTAGCAGTTCGTCATGCCAATGAATTGGTTGGGCCAAGTAGGTCGTTGTGCATGTGTTAATTGAATTCATGTGTAGTCAAGAGAAATCGATGATCGAAATTGCATTGGAACCTTCTCTTGCTCTTAGAACAAGATTTTCTAATTCAAAGTTATATTTACCCACTTTATCTCTTATTTTCATGTCTTTATATCTGTGCAATTCAATTCCATACCAAGCAATTCAATTCCATACCAACCCTCCCTTCCCCTTCCCCCATTTACCGCTATAACTAGGAAATTAGCTTAACAAAATATATCTCGTGCTTCCCTGTGGATTAATTCAGTCTTGCCACTAATGTTATGCCTTAATAGTAGTAGTTGTACATATTAAAAATTACAAATGTTTTGGACCACCATTAGAACTCATCACACAATAAAAATTAGTATTTAATAACAACTCACGATGCACGACGACACACGGTGATGCCCAATAACCTTAGATCTAAAGCTCTTTCTTCTTCATTCTTCACTTGGCGAAGAACAACAACAACGGTCATCATATTTTTCACTAGGCAGCGATAGCGATGGCAAGAAATGCAAGAAGCAAGTTATCGGAGAAGGTTGAAGAAGATGAAGATGAGAGAAAGGAGACGGAGCCCATATAATTGAAGAAAATAATATTACATTAATAAAATTTTCCAAATCAACTAGCCAACTCATTATTTAATGTCTATGTCATTTTATCTTAAGTTAATACCTTTTATAACAATCAATAAATAACAGGCAAAATATCAATATAACAATTAATCTAATGGTTTAAGTAGCTTCAAGGACCATTTAGAATCATTTCTCAAATCTTGAGGATTAAAGTGTTCATTTGTAAACTTCCAGATCTAAATAGACATCGATCTCAAATCTTAGAGACCAAAAATGTATTTTATCCTAATTTATTTTTGTTGAGACAACAATTGAAACTTGTTTGAAATTTACAAATTTAGTCAAACAAACTACAACTAACAACTAATATATTGAATTAGTTTTCTTGTATCACATTAATGTTAAACAAGGTACAACCAACAACTTAAACATCAAGAACTTTAGACAGTTTAACAAAATTACATAATATTCACAAATAACAAAACTTAGCTTGAACATCTAGATTCATCTCTAATTCTTTTTTTATGCATCTAGATTAATCTCTATTTTTTTTTTGCTTGAACATGAACCCCAAAATATCTACAAAGAAAAAATTCAAATAATTTCAATACTATGAGCTAAACGTAAAAAACTTTTTAGAATATTAAACCAATATGAATACTTGTAAACAAGTCAGTTTAACTATATAATTGTCCCACTTCTACAAACTTAATTAAAACATGAACTTAGAAATTATACTCTAAAAATACTTCAAACTCATCATCAAAAGTTAAAAATCAACTCAAACATATGCGTAACTATGCATTTACCTCTATACCAATCTCAAACTTAATATAAAACTTTAGGACCAGTTACATTTTTAATCCTAAAGATTTGAAGTTGATGTCTATTTGGTCCTTGCCATAATACCCTTGAGAAACAATAAACTGTGATGCTTCATTGGGTGAAGCATATTCTGATTTTGAGTGTGCATTACTCTGCAAAACCACTTAAGAACCTCTCCTTGATCATCTTTATCCAAAAAAGAGCCCATTTCTTGTCAAATTTCTTAGCACAAATCCACATAACATGAGGACTATTTTCTTTTCAAAGAATGAAGCATAGTAAAATTTTCAGTGAACAGTTCTAAGAGTACCCATTTCTTGCAATGTCTTTCAATTTAGAGATGTGTGGAAGCATGCTTGTTCTAGGTGAATTTCACTTCTTTTTTTTAAACCAGCCTCCTTGAACATTCCTGGAAAACAAAAACCTGACAACAATGAGATTGTGTTGTTTTTATAATTTATTGCTTTAACCCTTTAATGGAGTCTTAGTTCTCAACCGCATAGAGAAAAATTGCATCAATATCTGAAGGAATCTCTTCTTTCACTGCCTCTGAATTACTAGTTGGTTTCACATTCAATTCCAACCCTAACCAAGAACTTTCCATTATTTTGGCAATAGATATTCTTGTATTTGAATTAAGATCCAAAATCTTTGACAATAGCTTGCACACATCTGATATAAACTAGTTGAGAAATTTAAAATTCTTCTTTCCCACTCTTTTTATACGTCTTCATTTGATTAGGATCATCGAATGAGAAATAACCTGCCAATAGAACAAATTGAATCACCCCACATTATTGATGATAATAATAGTCTAAGTCAAAATAGTCGGACAAGAGACACATCACTAGGTGGCAGCTGCGTGGAGCCAATCTGGCAAAACTCTAAGGAGGTGTTTGACAACCAACGAGAGTTGAGTTGAGTTAGTACTTTTTACCAACTTAATGTTTGATAACCAACTTTAAATGGTAGTGGAGTTGAGTTTGTTATTTTACCAACTCACCCCAACTCTCCCCAATTCTCTCTCCCTCCAATGTTTTTAATGGTTTCACCCATCAGTCTCCGTTGGCAATTAACACTACCACCCTCCGGCGACATACTCCAATGACAACTTTCGAGCGACCAACTCCGATGACCAACTTCGAGCTCCAGTAATCACCTCTGACGACACTCTCCGGCAACCAATTCCAACATCCACCTTGGTATAAAAAAAACTCTAACTTCCACATTCACACGACCAACTTCAACGAAGAACTCTAGGCTCCACCAACTGCCTCCAATGACAACTCGAGCGACTAACTCCAATGACTATCTTCGCACAAGCAACTTCAACGACATACCCTACCTACCACCTTCGTGTGCCCAATTTCGATGTCCACTGATAAAAATAAAACAACGGGTTTAATTACCTACCATTTTGTCACTCACTCTCACTCGTTTTCCCATACGTTTTCATTACTCTCCCAACTCCCTCAATTAGTTTGTTGTTTCTGTCTCTCATGCTCTCATTCACATTTACTCCCTTTCTCTCATCTTCTCTCTTCTTTTGCCGTCCGATTCATCTTTCTCATTTTTTTCTCATCTTTCTTTGTTTGGCTTGTATGGGTTTTATTTTTTCTTTTCTTTCTCAACTCCTAGATCTAAAAAATATTACATACGACGTCTTATTATTGTTTCACTCAGAGATATAATTTAAACATCTTTTAATGTTTTCAAATATTACATAATTCTAATGAAATAGTGGAATTTAAAATTATGGCTCATTTTTTTTAAAAAAAAAATAGTTTGTATACTGATGCAACATAATAGTAGAAAAATAGACATCAATATTTCTAAAATAATTTCACCAGTTTTAGAAAAAGGTAAATCCATATTCCACAATTTGGTAAAAAAAGACTATCTAATAGTTGGTTTTATGAGTTAAATTGTTGGATTTTAGTTTTTTTTTAAGATTAACATTTAAATGTCATCCCTTCTATCTAAAACAATGTCAATAGTTTCATTTGATGACACGAATCCTTTTAGTTTTTTTTTTTTTTAATTTTTACAATAATTAATGATTTAGTTGGGTTTTTGAATGGAATGATCCCTTCTATTTGAGTGTTTAAAAACTTGAATTCAAAATTTTTTGTTTTGTATATGAATATTTTGTAGAGAATTTGTTATGTTTTGAGAATGGAAAAGAATTGAAAGTTTTTTGGTTTTTATCTTAGAAAAGATAGAAAAATATGTGTATAGTTGAAAATTCAAATCAATAATAGCAAAAAAAAAAAAAAATACAAAATCAATTTCACTTACAAAAGCAACACTAGATACCCCAACTCAACTCAATTCTGTATCCAAACACATGCAATAATTACCAATTCAACTCAACTCAACTCTGCACACCATACACAGACAATGTAACTCTCCAGATAATTTAACTATTCAGATAATAATTATAAACTCAACTCAACTCAACTTTTTACTTTTATCGCGCGTCAAACGCCTCCTAAATATATTTCGAGAAGGTTTTGCCATTTTCAGTTGGTTATTATTCATTCAGTGATCTTGTACTACTTTGCCTATTTTGGTTGTAATATTTCATTTGTTATGTCTTGATTATTTTATTCTTTTATTATTAAGTGTATATAAACATATGTTGTGGTTGCCACTAATGTAAGGATGAAGATGAAAATAGAATTACTTTGAATAAAATCTTTAGAAAAGGAAATTCACATAGTATGTGTTCGTCTTCTCTTCCTCTTGATTATCTACTTGGTATCGAAGTAGATGACCCAGGGAGGTCTTATTTTTAAACCCCTACAATGTTATTTCCTCTCCAATTAATATTATTTCCACTTGTTTGATTATTCTTCATACTTCAAGCCATAAGTGAAGGGGGAGTGTTAAATATTATAATTAAATTTACCTTCACCCATTAGCTTAACCTTTTGGGTCAATTGGGGGTTTAAGATGATATCAGAGTCTGTTATACAGATCTATAGTTATCTTGGAATTTAAACAAGCCTATCCTATCCTCATACATCCACCCAAAATGGCAGAGTTGAAAGAAAGTAGCACCACATTGTCGAGATTGGGCTAACTCTACTTGCTCAGGCTTCCATGCCATTGAAGTTTTGTTGGTTTTCTTTTCAACATGTTGTATTCTTAATTAACAATTTTCCTTCCTCTGTGCTTCAGGACAAATCACCTATTGAATTACCGCTCAATAAAACTCTAGATTCCTTTCATCTCAAAGTGTTTGAGTGTGCCTGCTATCCGAGTCTACGACCCAATAACTCTCAGAAATTAACTATTGCAAAACAGAGAATAAATCACGTTTATACATTCAGTATGCATTTTAATAAGCAAAAGGGAGGAAGAACATTTTCTTACCTTTGTAGATCCCTTTGTCTTCACGAAAATCCCAAGCTTTTTACCCGCAACATATCTTCAACGAACAATGAACACCACCGTAAGAGAGAGCTTGATATTCTCTTAGAATCCAAGGGTATAAGAGTGGTCTCTAACCCTTGGAGGAGGAATGATGGAGTTGAGAAACTGTTGAGGGAATTTTGGGAGAATTTGGTGGCTAGATTTTCACAAAATGAATCCTCTTTTAATTTGGGAAAAAGAAACAATTATATGGTAAACCCTTCTCCGAGTATTTTCATATTTGCCTTTAGGGCTCAATTAATCAAATAACATGATTAATTAGCAAAATAAATAACTATATATATTAAATCTAATTTAACGTATAGAGTTAATTAATTAAATAAACATCATATGTTTATTTTCCTCCACCTTTCAAAATTAACTAATTCTTTATGAATTTGATTCATAAAAATTCACTGTTTGAATTCTATTCAAATATGTCATGATAGATACAGATAGTAGTATATTGCAATCTATCGCAGATAGACTTTGTAATTTTTCTATATTTATAAATATTTTCAATAGTTTTTTCATTTAAAATAATTTTCATTGATTCAAAAAAAAAAAAAAAAAAAAGAGAGAGAGAGGGAAAAATCTCCCTTCATTTTTCTTTTCAAGATCTAAAGACCTAAATTGAATTTGGCATCTACCTACTTCTCTCTTTATTTAAATTCGTCTTATTCTCCAATTTTTTACAATAACTAAATTCTCAAAGTTACCATTGTTATTCTCTCAAAGCTTCCATTTTTTCTTTTCATCTTATTCTTGAGAGAGAGATATTGTAGCATGGGGATTTATTTGTTGGGTGCTCAAATTTGTAAATCTATTCTTTAAAAGAATATTCTCATATTATTCTTCATTTCTAAATCTATTATAAAGAGTTACACTTGAATCCATAATAAGAGTACTGTAATGATTTAATCCTCAATCGTGGAAACGGTCGATTTTACTTTTACGCCCGAAAAAGGAATGTTGTAGCGGTTCGACTCTAAGTCGTGGAAAGAGTCAATTTCGTAGTGACATATACAAGAGGAGCCTTGAGAAGTTGATGTAGGTCAGGTTACACCGAACCATTATAAAATTACTAGTGTCAATTTTTCTATCCCTCTCCTATTTAATTTTGTTATTAATCAGTTAATATATTTTATTTGAATGAACTTAATTGCTATAACTTATACTTGAAATTACTTGCTTATACTTAATTAGTAGTTCTTAATTTCTATATCATTTACCAATTTTATTATTAGAATTAAATAGGGTGCTTAAAAACGTTAGTTTTAATTTATTGATTACTTTGGATTGAATTTATTTGAATGAAATTCTTGTTTAAATTAATTGCTAGCAAAAATTTTATTGATTTATTTAATTGGTCCCACTTTAGAAAAAAGTTTTCATTAGTTTAAATAAACTTTATTCACCCCTTTAAGGTTACCATACCAATTCTGCAAAAATAGTACCAAACTATCTAAAACATGTATAAACTCATACTAAACAACCTTAAACGCATGTAAAAATTGTTGGGTTGTATGTCACACTAAAAAACCTAAAACACATGTAAAAAATGTTAGGTTGTATGTCCTAAAACTCGTAGTTTATAAATAGTAAACGTATATGAAGTTCATTCAGACAAATGTTGTTGAATGAAAATGAATTGATAACTCTAAATCCAATAAACTTTGAACCCTTGGCTATTGTAATGAATACTTGGACTTTATGTGGAGACATAGATTGGATCAAGTTCGAGTAAAATAGCCTAGATAGTCATAGTACTTGGATTAAGTTGGGTACTTATTTCTAGAGATACTATTGAATACGACCCGCTTTATGATTGTTACAAATGTTGTAAAGTGTCATAAATGGTGTGATCAGTTCGTTCATGTAGAGACATGTGAGCGGGGGTGTTCTACACAATGATATTGTGTAATACTGGCCACGAAATAATCATTGTTACATATTAACACCGTTTACTGTTAACACTGATTAATTTCTCTTCTTGATGACCTAGATAACTTTATCTGAATCTTGAGCTGTATATGAACTCCTGTTTATTTGGGATTATCCCTTGATCTCTATAGGTGAGGGTAAGTTCAACAGCACTGCTCAATATGCCTCCCATTTCAGGGATAAGACCGGGTAGATATCTGGAAACATAGAATTTGCAAGATGGAATTCACTCCTAACCATTTTAAGGTTAGTAGAAACGTTGTTCCTTTAAGGGTTGATCTTAGGTCTTAAACAAGGGGCCCCTATTAGGGTTGGTACCCTAAATCTCGTAGAGTCCTATAGTTTGTAAATTTTGTATGAAGAAACTTGTATGTGATTAATAATATATGATATTTTATTTACCGTGTCTATGAAATATGTGATATTATAGTTGCATTAACCACAAACCAATAAACTATCGTTGTAATTTAAACATGTATGTGGAGACATACAGGTGGATCATGTTTAAGTGATAACCTAAATGGTCTCAAGTATATGGATAAGACTGGGTACCTTATCCTAGTGACACTACGAGTATGACCCACTTTGTAGGTGTTACAAATGTTGTAAAGTGCTACAAATAAATTTGATCCTAATCATTCATGTATTATACATGCGAGTGGGAGTATTCTATACAAAGGAGTTTGTATAAAACCGGACCACGAAATGCTTAGTCTCATTATATAATACTATTCATAATAGAGACTTTCATTTCACTAGGATGACCATAAGTAATATGACCATAATCTTGAGTGAGTTATGAACTCTTGCCTATGAAGGCAGTCCTTTTATTTGTATGGTTGAGAGTGGCCAGATCACCGACTTAACAAGCCTACCATTTTAAGGATTTGTCTGATTGGGGAGCTGGGAACTCAGCTACACAAGATGGAGTTCAATTCTTCCCCGAAGTAGGGGTAAGTAGATAAATTGCTCCCTTAAGGGCTAATTCTGGGTCTTTAACAATGTGGCGCCATACCCTCTCCTAGCTTGAGAGGAGTTTAATCATGGTGTGACTATTATCTATTATTCATTAGAAGAATCAGTGATACTCAAGGAGTTAGATGTAACTACAGGGGCAAAAAGCTAATTTGGCCCAGTTGTACTTACGAGCAATTTGTGAAAGATCATCGTACTATTGATTGGTTATATCTAATGGATATAGAATAAATCTGTAGTGCGAAGAGTGGAGCTATCGGTCTTTAGTGGAGTGCCCGACAGTTAACGGATGGTGGATAATGTAATTAAAGAGTTTAATTAATTATTCATGTACCAGTTGAGCTTCAAACTACAGGTCCATAAGGTCTTCTTGGTAGCTCAAAAGAATTTAGTTGAAAATAAGTTTTTAGGTTAATTTGAGTTGTTCAAACTAATAAGAGGGAATTTAATTATATGATATAATTAAATTGATTCAATTATGTATGATATAATTGACATAATATATTTTATACATTATTATTTAATTGGAGGAATAAATATTTGAATGTGATTCAAATATATTTTCTATGAATGAGATTCATAGCTGTTAAATTTAATATAAAAGTGATTTATATTAAATGCCATAAAATAGAGAAAAAGAACTATAGTTTATATTGTATATGAATAAATATTAAAACTATAGGTTATAAATATAATGTGGTAAGTTGGTTATCATATTTATTTATATTATTAATTATTTGTATAATTAATCCCCTTTTCTCTCTAACCATCTTAGTGGGAGGGTAGTTGGTTTTTATGCCAAAGTGGAATAAATAAAATATGATTTTATTATTCCAAATACAAGGCACACGATTTTTGAGTCATCTATACGATAGATTGAGAGCCTATATAATAGAGCTTTAGAATAAACGATTGAAGCACTTTGCTTTAGGATAGTGTGTTCTTCTTCAATCGCCTTCCTCCTCCAAACTCTTAAACTTCCTCTAACCAAAATAGCTAGAGTCCACCACTCCTGGGTTCTCACCTTGAGAATACCGAGGTCACCAAGTTGGTATGTCTTCCCATTTTAGTTCGACTTTTGTTGTTGTTCGAAGAGTTCGTGACAATTCGAGCAGTTCGTTACAGTTCGAGGGTTGTACTAGAAGAAGTGTTCTTCAAAGGTATTATTACTTAAACTCTTTTGTTGTTCAAAAATATGTTGTAATTTTTATTAAGATGCATAATCTATATGTTTGATGTAAATGTTTTGTTTTCAATCGAAATAGAATTTGGACGATCCGCTTCCGTTCATAGGTTCTCTGTAAAACAAGTTCTTTCAATTGGTATTAGAGCCAGGTTATAGTTCTGATTTCAAATTCCATTTTTTGTATTGAAATCGTTTACAATTTGGGGGGTTTTAAGTTTTGCGTAGTGTCTAATCGTTAAATGTATGTGGATGGTTGTTAATGGATATTTACGGGATAGGAATCTCTGTTTTGGCTTTCTCTTTAAGTTACACAAGTTAATTTGTAAGGGTCCCTCCATTTTTGGGCATTAAATCTTGCAATCGAGTTTGTATTTGTGTAAGTTTTGATTCATTCGTGGAGCTTCACTTAGTTAAAATCAGTAGTCAAATTTTCTAAGTTAATGAACTCTAGGTAGAACATTTAATAGGAGGTAAATGGAGTATATGATACTTCACTTTAACCTCTACACATTTCTCCCTAAAAGTTCACACCGTGAGATCTATCCTTGGTCTCGAGGCACCAAGGTAAATGGAGAGAATGTTCATAGTAAGTGAGAGCAGGACGTGTGATAATATCCCTCGGTCTCTCTCATTAGGTTAGATAAGTTTTTATGCATTGCCTCGTGGCATCGTGGGTGTTCCTCTAAAGGATGGCATTTTTGCACAACTCTTTATTTGATCTTTAGAAATGGATAGAGTTGTTTTAGTCTCTTATCCTAATTGGATTTTCTCTAAGGTTGGCTCATTAGGGCGAGACTCTAGGACCTAAAATGAGCGATTACACTTGCATAGAAATGTTAAGGATGTTAACAAATTCTTGACCGAACAATAGTGACTATTAGATTTAGTTACAAGGAATTGCTTTTGTTTAATGGTTTAGATTTTCTCATTTTAGTGAAGAGGCACTTGATCACCCTACAGTGAATTTTGTCCTGCCTCATTGAAACATCATTGCAAAATAGATGCACTTAGGGTACACTAGACGATTTTGCTAAAACTTGATTGGTTTTTTAAAAGTGGTATAATACAAATAGACTTAATTAAGTTTGTTCATTTTTCAGCAATTTAAATATGGCTATCATAACTTTAAGCTTATGTGCCGGCGATAAATTAATTGACAAAAATTACGCTAGTTGGAAAACACCATAAATACGATTTGGATCATCGATGATCTCTGCTTTGTCCTTAAGGAGGAGTGTCCTCCTATTCCACCTACTACTGCTGCTCCAAATCTTCAAGAAACATATGAGTGATGGACATGGGAAAACGAGAAGGCCCAAGCATACAACTTAGCCAACCTTAATGAAGTTTTAGACAAGAAGCATGAGCCCATGGTCACTACATGCGAGATCATGGAGTCCCTACGGAGAATGTTCGGACAACCGTCTACACAACTCACAAATGAAAGAAGGATCATCTATTCGAGAACATGTTCTAAACATGATGATCCATTTCAACGTGGTTGAGATGAATGGGTTTAGCATCGATGAGGCCAGCCAAGTTAGCATTATTCTGGAATTCTTGCCAGAAAGCTTCCTTCATTTCGTTAGCAATGCTGTTTTGAATAGGGTTGACTACGACCTTACAACTCTACTCAATGAGTTGCAGACTTTCCAATCTTTGCTGAAAAGCAAGGAGAAGAAGGGTGAAAAAAATTTTGATTCATCCCGAAAAGTTCCACAAAGGTTCGACCTCTGGAACTAAGTATGCTTCTTCTTCTTCCGGCACCAGAAAGTAGAAGAAGAAGAAGAAGAGTGGTAGGGGAAGGTGCCTACTAACCCACAACCTGCTGCTCCAAGGGGTAGGCCACCAGTAGGGGTTGACAAGGGAAAGTGTTTCCATTGTAACTAGGAAGGTCACTGGAAAATGAACTACCCAGATATTTGGCAGAAAAGAAGAATGTCAAATAAGGTAAATGTGATTTACTAGTTTGGAAAAATTGTTTAGTGGAGAATGATGATTCTGCATGGATTATTGACTCTGGGGCCACTAATCATGTTTGTTCTTCATTTTAGGGAGTTAGTTCCTGGCGACAACTTGGTGCTGGTGAGACGACGATGCGAGTTAGAACTAGGCATGTCATCTCAGTTGTGCCAATGGGAGGTCTCCGGCTAACTTTACAGAACAAATTTCTCATTTTGAATGATGTATTTGTAGTTCCCGATTTAAAGAGGAACTTAGTGTCTGTAACGTGTTTGCTGGAATGTAAATATCAACTACATTTTTCTTTTAATAAAGTGTTTATTACTAAGAATGGTGTTGATATTTGTTCTACTCAACTGGAAAGTAATTTGTATGTGCTAAGACCGTTAGCAACAAATGCCCTCCATAACATAGAGATGTTTAAAACTGTCATAACTCAAAATAAGCGAATTAAAATTTCTCCTAAAGAAAATGCCCAATTTTGGCACCTAAGATTATGACATATTAATCTCAATATGATTAAGAGGTTGGTGAAGAATGGACTTCTAAGCGAGTTAGAAGAAAATTCTTTACCTGTGTGTGAGTCATGCCTTGAAGGCAAAATGACTAAAAGGCCTTTTACTAGAAAAGGTCATAGGGCCAAAGAACCTCTAGAGCTAGTACATTCAGACCTTTATGGTCCGATGAATGTAAGAGCCAGGAGAGGTTATGAATATTTCATCACTTTCACTGATGATTATTCGAGGTATAGGTACGTTTATTTAATGCAACAGAAGTCTGAGTCTTTTCAAAAGTTCAAAGAATTCAAGGTTGAAGTTGAAAATGCATTAAATAGAATGATTAAAATACTTCGATCTGAACTAGGTGGAGAGTTTTTGGATTCATCTTTCCAGAACTTTTGATAGAACATGGAATAGTATCCCAACTCTCAGCACCTAGTAAACCTCAGCAGAATGGCGTATCAAAGAGGATAAATCGAATCCTGTTGAACATGGTTTTGTCTATGATGAGTTACGCTTCCTTACCTGACTCGTTTTGGGGTTATATAATGGAGACTGCAACTTATATCCAGAAATGCATTCCCTCTAAGAGTGTTGCTAAAACACCTCTAGAGTTATGGAACGATCGTGAAGCTAGTTTACGTCATTTCAGAATCTAGGGCTGCTTAACACATGTGCTTAAGGCCAACCCTAAGAAACTGGAACCGCGTTCAAAGTTATGCCTATTTGTAGGCTACCCCAAGGGAACGAGAGGTGATTATTTCTATGATCCTAAAGAAAACAAAGTGTTTGTATGGACAAATGCTACTTTTCTTGAGGAGGATCATATAAGGGAGCACAGACCCAGAAGTAAAATCGTGTATGAATGAACTTCCCAAAGAAACCACTGAATCTTCAACAAGAGTTGTTGAAGTGCCTGCTACCTCAACAAGAGTTGTTGATGTAAGTTCATCTAGTAGGTTAAATCTACCTTAAGTGTTGAGGAAACATCGATGTAAAGGGAGGTTTGCAAACCTACCTATTTGCTATATGGGTTTAACTTAAATCCTGACGATGGTAGCTGATCGCGAAGTTGAGAATCTGTTGTCTTACAAGAAGGAAATGGATGATGTTGTTAGAGATGAATGGGTCAAAGCCAAGGTTCTCGAGATGAAGTCTATGTATTTCAATTCTGTTTGGGATCTTGTAGATCAACCTGATGGAGTTAAACCTATAGGTTGCAAATGGATCTGTAAGAGGAAACGGGTGCTGATGGGAAGGTGCAAACCTGCAAGGCGAGACTTCTGGTAAAGGGTTATATCTAGGTAGAGGGAGTCGACTATGAGGAGACTTTCTTGCCTGTCTCCATGCTGAAGTGTATCTGTATCCTCCTATCTATTGCCTCATATTATGACTATGAGATATGGAAAATGGATGTCAAAACTGCTTTTCTGAATGGTAATCTTGAGGAGACCATTTATGGTGCAATGTTGGGTTTTATGTCGTAAAACTCACAGTTTAAACATTTTTTATAATCAATAAATTTATTATTGATTTCATACATTGTATGAAAGTCTAAATCCAATAAACTAACACCCATGACTATTGCATGAGTACTTGAACTTTATGTGGAGACATAAGAGTGGATCAGGTTCGAGTAAATAGTCAAAATAATCTATGGTACATGAATAAGGTTGGGTACCTTATTCTGGTAACACCATTGGATGCGGCCTACTCTGCAATTGTTACAAAGAGTTGTAAAGTGCTACATACAATGAGATCCTAATTCGTACATGTTATGACATAAGGAGTGAGGGTGTCCTATGCAATGAGTTTGCATAAAATCGGACCAAGAAATAAGTCACTCTTACTTTATAACACCGTTTCCTGTATAGGACTGACTATTTCACCAAGATGACCTAGGTAACTGGATCTTAATCCTGAGCTAACTATGAACTTCTTTTATTCGGGATTACCCTTAGATTTGCATAAGTGAGGGTTGACACAACAATGCTAGCTCAATAAGACTCCCATTTCAAGGGTAAGACCTAATAGATAGCTAGGGACATAGGGTACAAGACGAAGTTTACGCCTACCCGATTTAGGGATAGAAGAAATGTTGTTCTCTCAAGTACTGAATCCAGGTCTTGAACAAGGGACCCCACCTTCTCTCTGGGCTGAAAGAGTTTAATCTAGTGATTGGATCACAAACCAGTTGTTCATTAGAGGATCGGTAGAAACTTGAGAAATCAGACATAATCTCGGGGGTAAAACAGATATTTGACCCAACCGTTATTACGAACAATCTGTGAAAGGTCGACTTGTTGATTATGGTTAAATCATGTGGACATAATATATCTACAGTGAGAGGAGTGCAACTATGGGCTTTAGTGGAGTGACCCATTAGTTAACGAATAGGGATTAATCTGGTCTAATGAGTTTAGCCAATTAATCTCCAATCGTTAGAGCTCATGATCTGTAGGTCCGCGAGGTTCCCCTACTAGCTTATAACAGACTAGCTCTAAAATACCGTGATAAGTTAATTTAAAACTTATATGAGATATAATTATGTGTTTAATTTAAGAATTAAACGAAATAGGAGAATTTATATTTAAATATGATTTAAATATATACAGATGGATGTGTGTACAAATTAATTTAATATTTGATATTAAATTAATTAAGTTTTATTTAAAAATTAATTTATGAAATTATTTTTATTTTTCATGTTTTAAAATCAAAATGGTTTTTAAAAATCAAGTTTTGATTTTTGATAAAATTGGAAAATTAGAAAAACAAAACACAAATGGAAAAACTTGGTTTTCCATTATCCATCTCCTAGTTGCTCACACAAAAGCCATCAACATTGCCTTGTGTTACTCCAAGCATGAGTTGTAACTCAAGCAACTCTTTTTCTTGCATGATGGTCGGCAATATATGGAAGAGTTTGGAGTGAATTTCGGGGATGCAATCAAGAGAGAATTTTAGAGAGAATTCATGCTGAAGAAAGAGTTCTTCACCAGATTGTTGTTGTGAGCAATTCTCTTTCATCCCTTGATTCAAGTTTGTTTTGAGTCCCACAACTCAATCTAGAGACGAAGAGAATAATGGGGAAGATCTTGAGGTGGTTTGTAACAAGGTTTGGAGAAGATTGCAGCTGGAAAACAAACTTTGAAGAAGTTCTACAAAAGGTATGTCATGAAACTCACTTGTTTTTTGCAAGAGCATGCTTTATATTTTACGAAAATTAATGAATTAGAGTGCTTAAATGATCCTTGTTGTTTCCGTTGTTGTTGATACATTCCTACATGAAACCCGAAGGATTCATAGCCCAAGGTCAAGAGCAAAAGGTTTGCAAACTAAATCGGGCCATTTATGGACTGAAATGGGCATCTCGATCTTAGAATATAAAATTTGATAATGCGATCAAATCTTATGGCTTTTATCATAACGTTTATGAGCCTTGTGTATACAAGAAAATCATCAACAATTCAGCAGTTTTCCTTGTGTTGTATATAGATGATATCCTACTCATTGGGAATATTGTAGGTGTACTGACTACAGTTAAAAACTGGCTAGCGATTCAATTCCAAATGAAAGATTTGAGAGAGGCTCAGTTTGTTCTGGGTATTTAGATCTTTAGAGATCAAAAGAACAAAATGCTAGCTCTATCTCAGGCATCGTATATTGAAAAATGTTGATCAAGTATTCAATGCAGAACTCCAAGAGGGGCTTATTGCCTTTTAGGCACGGAGTTACTTTGTCTAAGGAACAATGTCCTAAGACACCTCAAGAGGTAGAGGAAATGAGACGGATCCCCTATGCATCTGTCGTGGACAGTTTGATGTATGCGACGTTATGCACTAGACCTGATATCTACTATGCAGTAGGAGTAGTCAGTAGATATCAGTCTAATTCAGGATATGATCACTGGGCAGCCATTAAGAACATCCTTAAGTATCTACGGAGAACGAGGGACTACATGCTTGTGTATGGTTCTAAGGATTTGATCCTTACAAGATACACAGACTCTGATTTTCAGACTGATAGTGATTCTTGAAAATCCACTTCAGGATCCGTGTTCACTCTTAATGAAGGAGCTGTAGTATGGAGAAGTACCAAGCAAGGGTGCATCACGAACTTCACCATGGAAACTGAGTATGTAGCGGCTTGTGAAGTTGCTAAGGAGACCATTTGGCTCAGGAAATTCTTGACTAATCTGGAAGTTGTTCCAGACATGTCAAAGCCCATCACACTTTATTGTGATAATAGTTGTGTTGTGGTTAATTCCAATGTACGTAGGAGTCATAAGCGCCGCAAGAAGATAGCGTGGAAGTATCATCTCATCTGAGAGATTGTGCATCGAAGGGACATGATTGTCACGAAGATAGCTTTGGAGCACAATGTTGCTAATCTGTTTACGAAGGCTCTCACAGCTATAGTGTTTGAGGGTCACCTACAAAGTATAGGTCTATGGAACAGACCATGGCTGGACTAGGTCAAGTGGGAGATCTTATTCTAGGCGTGTTATGCCTTAATTTATTGTTTTGTGTACTTGTATTATATTATCTTGTACACCCCACTAGCTTTAGGACAAGTAGGAGATTGTTGAGGTTGATGACCTAAATCTCGTAGGGTTCTATAGTTTCTTGCTTTAGCCTCTTTAGGGGTTATTACTTCCTTGGTAGCTCAACACATGTACTTTTTACTTGCTTATGCATTCATAGCACAAGACTTTACTACTCAAGCTGCGTTTGTATGAAAAAACCTTGTATGTGATTAATCATATATGATATTTTAGTCAAGTTTTCTATGAAATATGTGATATTTTAGTTGCATTAACCACAAACCAATGAACTAACATCCAAGGTTATCGTTATAACTTAACTATGTATATGGAGACATATAGGTGGATCATGTTTAAGTGATAACCTAAATAGTCTGTACTGTATGGATAAGGTTGGGTACCTTATCCTGGTGACACTACGAGTATAGCCCACTTTGTAGGTGTTACAAATATTGTAAAGTGCTACAAATGATCTGATCTTGATCATTCATGTATTAGACATGTCAGTGGGGATATTCTATAAAAAGAAGTTTATATAAAACCGAACCACAAAATGCTTAGTCTCATTATATAACATCATTCATAATAGAGACTTTCATTTCACTAGGATGAACATAGATAACATGACCTTAATCCTGAGTGAGTTGTAAACTCCGGCCTATGAGGGTGGTCCTTTGATTTGTGAAGGTCATCGTACAGTTGATTGGTTATATCCAATGGACACAGAAATAAATCTGTAGTGCAAAGAGTGCAGCTGTCAGTCTTTAGTGAAGTGTCTGACAGTTAACGGATGGTGGATAATGTAATTAAAGAGTTTATTAATTATTCACGTGTCATTGGAGCTTCAAACTACAGGTCCATAAGGTCCCCTTGGTGACTCAAAAGGATTTAGTTGATAATCAGTTTTTAAGTTAATTTGAATTGTTCAAATTAATAAGAGGGAATTTAATTATATATTATATAATTAAATTGATTCAATTATATATGATATAATTGACGTAATTGTTGGGATTGATGTCCTAATTCTTCTGGAGTCTCGTTGTTTGTAATGATACACATTGTTTGATGAATAAAAAACAATGTTATTTTATTCTGGCATTTACGCATATCCAATAAACAAAGCTTTTTTGTTATCTTATGTGAACTTAAGCTTGTATATGTGATATACAAGTAGATCTTGCCTTAAGTGATAACTTAAATAGGTATGTAGTATAAGGATTAAGGTGAGATACCTGATCCTGGTGACACTACGAATACGGCCCGCTTTTTAGAGGTTTGCAAGTATTGTTAACTACTACAGATGGTAGATCCTGACCATTCATATGGAGACGTGCGAGCGGGGGTGTCCTATACAAAAAGCTTGTATAAGATCGACCACGAGATGATTAGACTCTGTATATAGTGCCGATGATATTAGAGACTTACATCTCACCTAAATAACCATAGGTGACACGACCTCAATCTTGAGTGTTTTGGAAACTCCTGCCTTTGAGGACGGTCCTTTGATTAGTATGGGTAGGAGTAGCCAGATTGCCAACTCAACATACCTACCTTTTTGGGGACTTGTCTGATCTGGGAGCTGGAAACTGAATCCACAAGATAGAATTCACTTCTTTCTCGAAGTAGAGATAAGTAAAGAGATTGCTCCCTTGAGGGCTATTTCCGGGGCTTGAACATAGTGGCCACAACTTCTCTTTGGAAGAGAGGACTCAGTCATAGTAGGACTATGACTTAAGTTCATTAGAGGGATCAGTGGTATTTAAGGAGTTAGATGTAACTAGAGGGGCATAACGGTTATTGGCCGAGCTGTACTTACGAGCGATCTGTGAAGGGTTAACGCACTACTGATTGGTTAAGATGGACACATAATATATCTGTAGTAAGGAGAGTTCAGCTGTTGGTCTTTAGTGAAGTACCTGGTTGTTAACTGATGGTGGATCCCGTGAGTAAAGAGTTTAGTCAGTTATTCACGTACCGTTGGAGCTTCGAGCTACAAGTCCATAAAGTCCCCTTAGTAGCTCAATGGATTCGGTTGAGGATCAGTTCTTGGCATTGATTTGAAATGTTCAAATTGACAAAAGAGAATTCGATTATATATGGTATAATGTATGAGATACATCTAGCGGAGGATTAATGTAAATAAGATTTACATTAAGTGCCGTGGAATAGAAAAAGAACTATGGTTTATATATTTCGTGAGATGAAATATTAAAACTATAGGTTATAAATATAGTATGATAAGTTGGTTATCATTTATAAATATAATTATATTAATTATTGGATAATTAAATATTTTTCTCTAATAACCAAATTAGCGAGAGGTTATTGGTGGTTTCATAGTAACCGTGAGATAAAAAGGAAAATTATTTTCCTAATTTTAGTAAGTTTTTGGTCAAAATTTGATTTTGAGATTTTCTCTCTCAGAAAAAAAAAATCTCATGTAAGTTGTCAAGTAAATAGAATTTACTAAGTGACAGCTTGACAAAGATAAATGATCGTGTAGTGTTTTGTAAGCGACAGACACAGAACTAAGCGATGAGCTAAACGATCTCTTAGCTTTTGCTAAACGATTAGACATCGACCTATACAATAGGTTCTGTCTTCTCCCACTTGTTCAATCGTTTACACGATTGTTGTATCCTTCGTCTTCTGTCTCATACCAAGTCCACACAGAGCCCATGCTCTGGATTCTCACACCGAGAATACCAAGGTAGCCTTCTTAGTGGTGTCATACTCAACTCGACACCGTCGAGGTTATGTGGAGGTCGTTCGTACTGTTGGGATGTTCGTGATCGAGAAGATCGCTGAGTTTGAGTGCACAGTGTTCGTGCTGTTGAGATTGATGCCCTAAAGTCTCGTGTCCTGTAGTTTGTAAACAGTATGTACGAACGCTTGTGTTGTTAATATATGATATTTACTTCACATCTTGTATTTTGCTCAGTTAATTGTTTTATTTGCTTTACCACAAACCAATAAACATAAAATCCATGGTTATCTGTATGTGACTCAAGCACCTATATGGTGACATACAAGTGGATCATGTCTTGAGTGATAACCAAAATGGTCTGTAGTATATGGATAAAGGAGGGAAACCTCATCTGGTAACGCTATGGAAGCGGCCCACTTTGTGGAATGGTCACAAGTGTTGTGACTTGTCACAGATGGTCTGATCTTGATCATTCGTGTTAGGGACATGCGAGCGGGGGCGTCCTATATAAAGAGTTTGTATAAGACCTGACCACGAAGTGTTAACGTCTCGTTATATAACACCGTTCATGACAGAGACTTCATTTCACTAGGATGACCATAGGTAACATGACCTCAATCCTGAGTGAGTTGGGAACTCCTGCCATTGAGGACAATCCTTTGATTTATATGGGTGCGAGTGGCCAGTTCGCTGATTAAAATCTATCATTTTAGGGATTCGTCTGATTTGGGAGCTGGAACTCAGCTACACAAGATGGAATTCACTCCTTCCCCGAGGCAGGGGTAAGTAGATAGATGGCTCCCTTAAAGGTTTATTCCAGGGTTTGAACGATGTGGCACCACACACCTTTCTCTTGACCCGAGAGGTGTTCACACATAGTTGGACTATGTTGTATTGTTAATTAGAGGAATCAATGGTACTTAAGGAGTGAGATGTAACTACAAGGGAAAAAACGGTTAATTGGCCCAGCTGTACTTACGAGCATCTGTGAAGGGTCATCGTACTCATGATTGGTTATATCCGATGGACACAGAAATATATATGTGGTAAGAAGAGTTCAGCTGTTAGTCTTTAGTGGAATCACTGACAGTTAATGGATAGTGCATCTCGTGATTAAAGAGTTTAGTCAGCTATTCACGAACCGTTGGAGCTTCGAGCCACAGCTCCATTAGGTCATCTGGGTAGCTTGGATAAAGTTGAGAACTAGTGTTTGGGTTAATTTGAAATGTTCAAATTGACAAAAGGAAGTTCAATTATATATGATATAATTGGATTGGTTAATTATATATGATATTATTAGCTAAATGTATGAGATACATTATTTTGGAAGAAATTAGATATAAATATGATTTATATCAAGTAGAGGAGAAAATACTATAGTAGATATGTGATATCAAACTATAGGATATAAATATAATATGATTATATTTATTAATTAAATTAATTGATTAATTATTTGATAATTACCGAATTTATGTGTTCGGACGTGGGAAGTGGGCTACGATGGTTATGGTAACCGACAGATTAAAACAATGAAAATCATTTTCATTTGAAATTCAATCGTGCATTTGTATCGCTCGTGCCAAAAGAATCTGTGAAAGCGATCGCGAGAGCCTATACGATAGAAGCTTGTTCGTCTAAACGATCGTCTGCCTCACGTTTTCTCTAAACGATCGTATACGTTTTTCCTAAACGATCGTTTAGCTTTTCATACACGATCGTGTAGCTCTACTATACAATAAGCATTTCTGCTATAAGATAGCAGAGTTTCATCTCCCACTTGCTTATATCTACACGACGTGTTCTCCTTCGTCCTCTACCAAACTCACCAGAGCCCACTCTTTGGGTTTTTTACTCCAAGAATACCCAGGTTTCTCTGTGGTGGTGTCGTCTCTGCTGCATTGTTCGTGTACGTTTGGATCGTGCTGTTGTAGTCGGCATACTCGTCGGGTGCTGGTAGATCTATTGAAGGGTTTCCACTGCATTAGGTTCAAAAGTGCGAAGAGAGTCTTCAACTAGTATAAACCCTTTCCCAGTTATTGTTTTGTATTCTGAGCATGCCGATAATTAGATTTATATGCATAACTGTATGTGTTGAATGTATGTTGTTTGTGTTTCGATCACTGTGAAATCGGAGCGATCTAAACCCGCTCATGGAACTCTCGGTATGAGATCCTTCATGGGTTGTGTAGTAATCGTGTTGTTCAAGCGTTCAAGGTTGCTATGTTCGAGCGTTCGTGATCAAGGAGCGTGGAGACGAGTACACAAATGTGTGTAGAGATTTTTCTCCTTGATTCTTTATATTATCATGCTGTAATTTCTGTATTGAATGCATAACCATTTGTTTATGTTTTGAATGTCATTTGTAAGGTTCATACATGATTGTAATTTAGAATGATCTTCCCGTTGCTCATGAAAATCCTCATGTTCGATTTCTTTCAGTAATGTACTTGATACATTATTGTTTAATTGAAGAAATAAATATTTGAATGTGATTCAAATATATTTTCTATGAATGAGATTCATAGTTGTTAAATTTAATATAAATGTGATTTATATTAAATGTCATAAAATAGTGAAAAAGAACTATAGATTATATTGTATATGATGCAATATTAAAACTATAGGTTACAAATATAATATGATAAGTTGGTTCTCATATTTATTTATATTATTAATTATTTGGATAATTAATCTCTTTTTCTCACTAACCACCTTAGTGGGAGGTTAGTTGGTTTTTGTGGCAAAGTAGAATAAATAAAATATGATTTTATTATTCCAAATACAAGGCAAACGATTTGTGAGTCATCTATAAAATAGATTGAGAGCCAATACGATAGAGCTTTAGACTAAACAATTGAAGCACTATGCTATACGATAGTGTGTTCTTCTTCAATCATCTTCCTCCTCCAAACTCTCAAACTCCCTCCTAACCAAAATAGTTAAAGCCCACCACTCGTGAGTTCTCACCCTGAGAATATCGAGGTCACCAAGTAGTTGTGTCTTCACCTTTTGGTTCAAGTTATGTTGTTGTTCGAGGAGTTCGTGACTGTTTGAGTAGTTCTTGACAGTTCGAGGGTTGTACTAGAAGAAGTGTTCTTCAAAGGTATTATTACTTGAACCCTTTTCAAAAGCATGCTGTAATTTTTATTAAGATGCATAATCTGTATGTTTGCTGTAAATGTTTTGTTTTCAATCGAAATGGAATTTTGACGATCTACTTCCGCTCATAGGTTCTCTGTAAAACGAGTTCCTTCTACCCCATCCTCTTGTTGGCCTGAGAGGGAATGGATTTAGTGATTAAGATCCTAAATCAATTGTTCATTAGAGTGACAGTGGTACTTAAGAAGAAAAGATGTAACTCATGGATAAAACGGTAATTGATCTAGCTAAGGTTACGAATAACATGTGATGGATCAACTTATCAATGATGGTTATATCAATTGGACACATAATATATCTATAGTGAACGGAGTGCAACTGCAGGTTATAGTGGATAGTCTTGTTAGTTAACAAATGTTGATTAACTAGGTTAAAGAGTTTGACCGGTTAGTCTCGAATCATTGGAGTCCATGATCTGTAGGTCCATCGATCTCCTTGCTAGCTCACTACTGACAAAATTGAAGAACTAGGTGAACTGAGAATTTGAAATGTTCAAATTCGGTCTTTAGGAAAAATTTTATTTTATATTAGATATAATTTACAATTAAATAATTAATTATTTATTTTTTAGAGTATATTTTGTATTAGTATGAAAATATTTTTAAAAACTGATTGATGTGATTAATCAAAATTAAGTGTCAAAGTCAATTTACTATGTGATATTAAATTTGTTTATTTGATTTAATTAAAAATATTTTAATTAAATAATTTCCAAAATATGAAAATATTATTTCATATTTTTTCAAAAATTTGTTTTATTAAATTTTTTTTAATAAAAAATTAGTTGGATTTTTCCACTAACTAAGTGGGTTTTGAAGTGGTTCTTTCTAAGCTTGACACCTATCTTTTTCAGGCTAATGGAGTTTGAGATGGAAGCCATGCAAGAAGGGTTTTTACTTGTGTTTTGTTTATAAATAGGTTTTGATTTTCAAAAATTAAAAACTAATGCTTCCTTAATTATTCCACCTTTTATTCTTCCACAAATTTAATTAGTGAAATCCCCAATCTTTCACTAATAATTCAGTCTTACAACCGTTTTCTTCAACTGGAGAATAGCAAGCATTTACAGTTGGTGGTGCTGATTGCTCACGGAGACGAAGGTTATCATGGAAACTACAAATGTTGCATCTCTAACTCCCTTTGCATACTTAATCCTTCGTTAATTATTTGTAATTAGAGCGTTATGATCCATTACCTCCACTGTGCATGCTTCTATTTTCCAACAAAAATGATTTGGAGTTAGGGGTGTCTTAGGGTTGGAAGTTGGAAATTTTTTGCGAGATGTTGTGAGATAAAATACAATACTTAAAAAACTATCTAAAACCTTTTGAATACTCCCAAATCATTTAAAACGTATATAAAAATGATTTAGAATTAGGGTTTCTAAGTTTGGAAGTTCAAAAGTTGATGTGAGATGTATGATATTTAACACATATCTCCAACTATCTCACAACATAAAAAATAACATGTTTTGTATATCCCACTAGAATCGAAAAGTATTTTACTAGACAAATCTACGTTGCCCAAAGAGAGGAAAAAAAAGGTGTTAGTACATAGAGTTGAGTTTAAAGAACTTACCCATAGTGAAAAAAAAAGGTGTTAGCGACGGCTAGGAGAAAACACAGAGGAGAGGGGTGACGGTGTCGACAGATTGTGAGTAGTACAGGCAATGGACTACGAGCGATGGTGGCAATAGGTTGTGTTGTGAAGAACTTTCCAAATAAAATAAATCATAACTTTTTTTATAAAACAAATCCCCTTATCAATCTTTCCAAATGCATCTAATTTCATTTACATATGTACCTTTCTGCCAATGCCATAGAAATACACTGATAAAAAATTCGGTTAACAAAATTAAATTTATTGAGTAAAAAAAAAATGTCGGTATATACAAAAAATTTTATAATGATAGTTAAATTCTTGAATACAAATAAGTATAATTATAATCGTTGTGTTCTTTAGTTAACCGAGAGAATGATGTCAATTCAAATAAAAATAGTCAATATGGATATATAATTAAATAGTCGAGAGAAGTTCGAATTTCAAATCTTCATCCCTCATTGATAAAAAAAAATTCTTTTTTGGTAATATTTTCGTATTGAATAAATTTCCTTTATATTCATGCCAATTCAAAACAATTTTGAGTACAATGAAAAATGCAACATTCATCGGGAAAAAAAAATCATTAGATGTAATAATCTCACTGTCATTATCATAATCTTACTATCATCTTCATTAATCATAGCTCTTTTCGCTAATAATGATTTCAAAAGAGACTATGACCCATCGCATGATGAAAATTTTGCCCTTTTAATTTAAACATTAAATTTGATAATTAATTAATTTTGACTTTATAAATTATAGGAAAAGAATCTTTCTTTCTTTTTTCTCTACAGTTAAGGATAGAAATGATGTACTTCTTTCTTTTTCATTTTTGCTAAATCTATTAAATGGTCCCATCCTATTAAGTAATATTAATTTTGCATTTAATATCTTAAAATTCTCAAATTAATCCTTCATGTATTAAAAATTATCTATTTGAGTATTTCTCTTACAAAAATCAATGTATTTATTGAAAAAATCATTAATAATTTATTTCATTCTTTTAAATTTATAACCATGGATAAGAAGTTTAAATCTAACGTTGTTTTTTATTTAGACCTATAAATAATATAACTTGAGTATTACAATGACACTAGGGAAAAATCAAATCAATGAACACAAATAACAGAAAATGAAAAGGTTGCTAAAGTCCGTTTTGGTTGATTAAGATTCATTAATAAAAGATTTAACTATTCCGTAAATGGTAAATTAAATCAGTAACTCTCTAAAACAGTTAGTTAGACCATTTTAGTTCTATAAATACATTGTAATAGTACAGAAATCAGTAAGACTTAATAGTAGATTTTAGATAGTCCTTCAAGAGAGTGAATCCGAATACTCAGCTTTTAAATCTTCTTTTTCAATAAATAAAGTCTTTTAACTGCTCTTCAAAAGTTGATGTAGGTCAATTATCGAACCACTATAATCCATTGTGTCATCTTCTTTTTTCCTCTTCTCTTTATCATATCTTTCTTTCTTTCTTTCTGAATGTTTGTATTAAATTAATTCCGCAAATATTTTTAAAGGTTGTTTTTAAAATATAGAAAAATGAATCAAAATATTTACAAAAACATAGCAAAATTTTAGAATTATCAATGATAAATGCTGGTAGACACATATAGACTTCTATAGTGTCTATCAGTGATATTGTTAGACACTGATAGAAGTCTATCACTATCTATCAACGTCTATTATTCATAGTTCTAAAATTTTACTATATTTTGTAAATATTTTCAGTAGTTTTACCATTTGAAATAATTTTCTTATTTTTAACTGTATTTTAAGTGGTGAGAAGATTATCAACTACTTATTTTACCTTTCAAATCACAGTGCAAATTCAACCATTAATGGTAAGTGTTTTGCCTTATATTTTCCAAAACAAAATTGGAAGTGATGTTGATTTAACTCAATTGGTCATGAGTACATAGTTGGAACAAAAAAGAGAGATCCAATAATTGTTGGTCATAAGATTAAGTTTGAGAAAATAATGGATAAACTTGTGCGGAAGACAACCTGGCTACAACTAAGTTCATATGTTCACTTTTCTTGGTTAAGGTTATCTTTATTAGAGCATTTATTATAACTAGGTATGCACAATGCACATGGCTAAAGATCTTTTAGAACGTAAATTTTGTCCGTAAAATTTCGATAATAAATTACTATAAATTTTATTAAGTTTAGATATTTATTAAGTTTAAATAATAAATATCTAACATAAAAATTAAATTTTGATGGTGTCATAAATTTTGAATCAATATACTTTTGGTGGGGCAGTATAAACCATAAATTTTTTTTACCTGAAATTAAAAGGTGATGGAATAATAACATAAATCATCAACTAACTCAAGAATAATATCTTTGATGAATACTGGTTTTGTTGGCATGCTTATGTAATTCAAGGTTAGAGATATATGATACTCATACCTTTGTTTTAGATCTTTTGAATCTATCAAATTTGATCTTGTTGCTCATTGTGATAGTTTTCATGTGTAATTCTCCTAACACAATGAATAAACATGTTAAATTCAAACACATGAAAAACAGGTAAAAATGTTGGTTCAAACGAATAAATAAGATATTTAAGATATTAATAAAGTTGAAAACTATAGAAATCTAATCAAAGATCTAACTAAAACTAATAAAATAATAATAATATAAAATTTCAAGTATTAAAAAAATTACATGTTCAACATTTAAATTTTAAAATAACACAAATATGTAAATCTTTGTTATGATTGAAAAGGAATACAGTTTATATAATTTCCTACAAATTGAAAATTAAAAAGTGATATGCTTTTTTATTGAATTCAACTGCTACATTTCTGGATACAAAATAAGCGTCATGGTTAATAACACTCCCTCCTGAACCATATCCTTTACTTTCACATCCGTTTTTCTCCTCTTTTCCTCATTCAAACCCGCTTCCATTTCTTACCTACCAACTCAATTCTTGTATTTTTTTTTTTTCTTCTTGTAATTTATCCCACTCATCTCCTTAAAAAATTAATTTAAAAAATAAAGAAAATGAAACTAAATTTCCTACGTAATCAAAATTTAAATTTGAGAATAACATAAATATTTATTAGTGTTGGGAATAAATCTATTAGTCAATATTATCTCAAAATTTAAACTTTAAAATACTATGCATATCTGATTTTTTTCCTCAAGTATGGCGGTTAATGGATAATAATAAATCAAAATTTAAATATAAAGATAATCAAACCTTTTCGTCGAAGAAAATAAGTTTGTGGATTATCTATGCTTCACTGTGGCATGATCCAATATTTTCTTTATGAATAACGAAACTTCAATTATCATTCTACAATTCTTTCTATTATGACATTCTTAAAATTGAGATCGGGTCAAAGATAACAAGAAAGCTTGTATTTATTCTTTAAAACATATTTAGTTATTATGTGAAGGGTTGTGTACTATTTGTAAGGGATGTGTTTATTTGAATTTTAGTTTTTTATGTGAAGAAATGCATGAAGATGATTCTATGGTAGATAGAAATGTGTGATTATTATTTATTTAAAAAATATTTAATTATTATATGAAGTTAACATTAAATTACTTATTCACAACGCAAAGGGATACAATTTTTTTTTTCAGTTATTGTATTTGTCTGAAAAGTATAAAATTGGGAAAGAAAAGTTTAAAACATCGACAAAAATTCTAAAGAGTACAAAAAAAAATTGTTTTTAATTGAAAAAGAGTGTGAACATAATTTATACTTAAATTACTTTTTCACTACTCTCCACTCTTCATATTTTCTTCCTCTCTCCTCCACTCATGTGATGCCTCCTCATAGGAGGTTAATTTGTTGAAAACAAAAATCTAAAAAAAAAAAGACGCATAATTAATAGCAAGGATATAATGAGCATCTAAAAAAATGAAGGGCAAAATAGGGAGAGAAAGATTCTTCCCATAGAACTCCTTTTAATATAATAGAGATTAATATTTAACTAATATGTAGTTTCTTTTAGTGAACTTGTGAATCTTTCTATTGATGATATATATTTTATGTTAACTTTAGAAATCGTACTAATTTAAATCTTTAACTAATAATTGTATCAATTTAAATTTAAATCTTTTAAAAATGTATCAATTTACACCATCCATTACATAAACTTATATTAACTAATCTAAACTTTTGACATAATTTCTTTTGAAAATCATCCATGTATTTATTGTAATAGTACATTTTGTTAAACTCATTCGAAGAAGTCTATACATGTTTGCGATTTTTTTAAGAAAAAATAAATATAAAGAAACCAATTGCATAGAGCCACGAAATCGAATCTCCTCACCCAAAGTGGGGGAGAACCAAAACGGAAACCCAAAAGAATCCCTAAAACCTTCTTTAGAGCCAGAAAAAGAGTGATTTACAAAACTAACACAAAAAATATTAAAGCCCACAGCCGCACGAGCAAGACGATGCGCCACTCATTCACTCCTTTCAGGCACCAAACAAATGAAATGACCCAAGCGACCTCAGACAAGTAAACAATCTCCTCAATCAAATGACTCAGCTTAGACAGATCACAACCTACACAGTTAGCAGTATTAATAAGCTCAAGATTGTCAGATTCCACAAGCAAAAGAGGGGAGAGACTAACACCACCACTAAAAGGATAAGCAAAAAGGCCCTTAATCACCACTAGAGACTCAAGATCCACTTCTTCAACACCTTTTTGCAACCCACATAGACTAGATGATAGGTTGTATGTCCTAATATTTGAAGTTTGTAATATTTAAACATATGAACAAACTATTATTGAACATGTAAATTGCACTTGTAAAGCCTAAATTTAATAAACTAACGAATCCTTGGTTATAGCATGAATACTTGAACTTTATATGGAGACATAAAAGTGAATCATGTTTGAGTATATAGCTAAAACAGTCTATAAGTATAAGGATAAGGTTGGGCACCTTATCTTGGAGACACTATGGATACGGCCCGCTTTGTATATGATACAAACAATGTGATCCCGAAATCGTTCGTGTAGAGATATACGAGTGGGGGCATCCTATGCAAGATATTTGCATAAGACTAGACCAGAAAATAATCACTTTTCTTTATAACACCATTTACTATTAAAATTGAATATTTCAATTCGATGACCTAAGGTAACTCGATCTCGATCCTGAGTTAACTATGAAGTCCTGTCTATTCAAGATTATCCTTTAATCTACATGGTTGAGAGTGGTTCAACATCGCTACTCAATAAGCCTCCCATTTAGGGGTAAGATTGGGTAGATAGCTTGGGACATAGTCTTGAAAGATGAAATTTGCTCCTACCTGAATTCGGGGTTAGTAAATAGGTTATTTTCTTAAGTACCAACTCCTAGTCTTGAACAAAAGGGCCTCACCCTCTCTATGATTGAGAGGGACTCGGTTTATGAAAGATCTCATTGAAGAGAACCTTGAGCAGAAGTGGGATCGTCCCAATTCCCATTTTTCATATAATGAAATTTTTACAGAAAAGAAAGAATAAATTATGCATTTACATAAATTATAGCTGCTTAAAAATAAGGTTTTAGAAACACTTACCTTTGAAGACAGATCTTTAAGAATCCCTCGAACTAAAAATGGGCACAACCACGATGGAGACCTTGGTATTCTCAGGTAGAGAACCTAGGAATGATGGGTTCTAGCTATTTTATATTGAGGGAATGGCTTAAGAGAATAAAGGAGGATGAAGAATTTTGATTGTTCTCTAAGAAAATCTCACACACTGAACGTTTCTGTCACTTTCAGTGAAGAAGGAGACATCTTCCTTTCAAAAACTAAATATCATCAACCACCCACTTACGTGGATAGGGAGAAGAGCTGTCTCTTATACACATCTAGATGTGTATAAGAGACAGATATATATATATATATATTAAAATGCATGTTATATAAAATATAACTTATAACTTATAGTTTTAATATTGTACGATATACAATATAACCTATAGTTTCTTTTCTCTCTTATATGACATTTAATATAAATCACAATTATATTAAATTTAACAATTATGAATCCAATTCATATAATTAATATTTGAATCTTATTTAAATATTTATTTTCTTTCACAAATGTTATAATGTACATTATATAATTATATCATATATAATTAAAATAACTTAATTATATCATATATAATTAAATCCCTCAATTAATTTGAACAAATCAAATTAATCCAAAAATTGATTCTCATTTAATCCTATTGAGCTACCAAGGAGATCTCATGGGCCTATAGTTTGAAGCTCCAACGGTACATGAATAGTTAATCAAACTCTTTTAAATTATTCACCATCCGTTAACTGACGGGCACTCCACTAAAGACTGACAGATGCACTCTTCACACCACAAATATATTTCTGTGTTCATTTGATATACCGAATCAATAGTACGATGACCCTTCACAAATTGCTCGTAAGTACAGCTGGGTCAAAATTACCGTTTTGACCCTATAGTTACATCTAACTTCGTTAAGTACCACTGATCCCTCTAATGAACAATAGATCATAGTTCAATTATGATTAAACCCCTCTCGGGCCAGGAGAGGGTGTGGCGCCACATTGTTCAAGCCTCAAAATCAGCTCTTAAGAGAGCAATTTATCTACTTATCCCAATCTCGAGGAATGAGTGAATTCATTCTTATGTAGTTGTGTTCCCAGCTCCTTAATTAGACAAATCGCTACAATGGTAGGCTCATTCAGTCAGCAAGCTATCCACTATCACCCATACAAATCAAAGGATCACCCTCATAGGCAGGAGTTTACAACTCACTCAAAACTCAGGTCATGTTACCTATAGAGAAATCAAGCATGAGGATTTCCATCAATAGTGGAAGAATCGTTCCAAATTCCATTTGAAATTGAACATAAACAATTACAGTACAAGAATGGAAACTAACAGGTCATGCACAACATGAAATTACAACATGCTAAGATAGAATTCAAGGGATAGAGTATGCGTACCTTTGAATAAACATTCTTCAAGAATCCATCGAACAGTCTCCTATGCGTCCAACACAGCAACGCTCGAACGCAACGACTGGTACACAGCACCAACACAACAAAACTAATCAAGTCACACTCGATTTACGAAGTGAGTCACCACCACAATGATTACCTTGGTATTCTCGGTATGAGAATCCAGAAGTTGTAGGTTCTATATGAACATGGATTGAGGAAGAGACTGGTGGACAACGATCGTGTAGACGATCGAGCAAGTGGGAGATAGGAAGCTGTCTATCATATAGACGATGTGTTCGATCGTTTAGTAAATGGCAGCCTATCGTATAGACTTAGCTACGCGATCGTTTAGCTACGATCAACTGATAAACTATCGTATAGTTAAGGCTCCACGATCGTTTAGTCTATGCCAGTTATCGCTTAGTGAAACACTTTCACTTGATAGCTTATCCTGTGAGTTATTTCCAAATGAGGCAACTCTCTTTTTAGGAAAACAATTTTCCTTTTATCTCACGGTTACCATAAAACTACTAATAACCTCCCACTCAATCGATTATTAGAGCAAAAAAAATTAATTATCAAATAAATAATATATTATAAATAAATATGATAACCAACTTACCATATTTTATTTATAAACCTATAGTTTTAATATTTCATCTCATCAAACATACAAACCATAGTTCTTTATCTATTTTATGGTACTTAATGTAAATCATATTTACATTAATCCTCCACTTGATGTATCTCATACATCACACAAATTATATCATATATAATTGAATTTTCTCTTGTTAATTTGAACACTTCAAACTAACTCCAAGAACTGATTCTCAACTTCAATCCATTGAGCTACCAAGGGGATCTTATCGACCTGTAGCTTGAAGCTCCAACGTTACGTGAATAACTGACTAAACTCTTTAGTCACGAGATCCACCATTCGTTAACTGTCGGGCATTCCACTAAAGATCGACAGCTGCACTCTTCTCACTACAGATATATTTCTGTGTCCATATCAACTAATCAACAGTACGATAACCCTTCACAGATCGCTCGTAAGTACAACTGGACCAATTTACCGTTTTACCCCTATAGTTACATCTAACTCCTTAACTACCACTGATTTCTCTAATGAACAATAAGTAATAGTCCTACTATGATTGGATCCTCTCTTCCAAAGAGAGGATGTGGCCACTATGTTCAAGACTCGGAATCAACCCTTAAGGGAACAATCTCTCTACTTACCCCTGCTTGGGGGAAGGAGTGAATTTCGTCTTGTGTAACTGAGTTCCCAGCTCCCAAATCAGATAAATCCTCAAAAAGGTAGTCTTGTTGAGTTGGCAATCTGGCCACTCTCACCCATATTAGTCAAAGAATCGCCCTCAAAGGCAGAAGTTTCCAAAACACTCAGGATTCAGGTAATGTCACCTATGGTCATTTAAATGAGATGTAAGTCTCAATTATCAACAACATTATATAAAGAGATGAATCATCTCGTGGTTCGATCTTATACAAACTCTTTGTTGTATAGGACATCTTCGCTTACATGTCTTCACATGAATGGTCAGGATCAGACCATCCAAAGTAGTTTACAACACTGTAAACCTCTACAAAGTAGGTCGTATCTATAGTGTCACCAGGATAAGGTATCCCTCCTTAATCTGTATACTACAGACCTTTTAGATTATTACTTAAGGCATGATCCACTTGTATATCTCATATACATACTTAAGTTTACATACAATAACCATAAATCTTTGTTTATTAGATATGAGAAAATGCAAATAAAATAACTCTAATTTTATTAATAACAATGTGTATAAAGTTTACAAACTACGAGACTCCGGGAGAATTAGGACACCAATCCCAACAATCTCCCACTTGACTTAATGCCTCAAGAGACTAATATACAATACATGAAAAAACAAGTTTAATATACAATAAACTAGGGCATACTCTATACCCTAGCATCATCTCCCACTTGCCCTAAACAAGATGTTGTATGTCCTGTAGACCCAAACCCTCTAAATGACCCTCGAACACTTTAGTCGCAAGAGACTTTGTAAACGGATTAGCATCGTTGTGCTCTGATGCGATCTTCGTGACTATCACATCACCATGATGCACAATCTCCCTGATCAAATGGTATTTCCATTTTATATGCTTGCCTCTACGATGACTTCGAGGTTCCTTTGAATTTGCCATAGCCCTATTGTTATCACAATAGAGTGTGATCGGAAAAGACATATTTGGAACAACTTCCAAATCAGTAAGGAATTTCCTTAGCCAAACAGCCTCTTTAGCAGCGTCACAAGCGGCTACATATTCAGCTTCCATAGTGGAGTCCATAATGCATCCTTTCTTGATGCTTTGTCAAACTATAACCTTTACATTTAGAGTGAACACTGACCCTGATATCGATTTCCGAGAATCTCTATCAATCTAAAAGTCAGAGTCTGTGTGTTCTGTAAGGATCAAATTCTTATTTCCATACACGAGCATGTAGTCTCTCGTTCTCCGAAGATACTTGAGAATTTGTTTGACTGTCATCTAGTGATCTAATCCTGGATTGGACTGATAATGACTGACAATCCCTACTGCATAGCAAATGTCAGGCCGAGTACATAATATTGCATACATTAAGCTTCCAATAGTTGAAGCATAGGGAATCTATCTCATCTCCCTACTACTTGAAGTGTCTTAGGACATTGATCCTTAGACAAAAAAATTCCATGCTTGGAGGGTAATAAACCCCTCTTGAAATCCTGCATCCTATACCTGATCAACATTTGATCAATGTACAATGTCTAAGAGAAGGTCAACCTCTTATTCTTACGATCCCAAATGGTCTGGATCCCTAGAACATATTGCGCCTCTCCCAAATCTTTCATTTGAAATTGGGCTACTAACCACTTCTTAATGCCAATCAGAAAACCTATATTATTCCCAATGGGTAGGATATCATCCACATACAGTACCATAAAAGTCACTGAGCTATTGATGATTTTCTTGTAAACACAAGGCTCATCAACATTCTGATCAAAGCCAAACAATTTGATCGCACTGTCAAATCTAATGTTTCGTGATCTAGATGCTTGTTTTAGCCCATAAATGGACCTATTAAGCTTGCAAACTCTTTGCTCTTGATCTGGAACAACGAACCCCTCTGGTTGAGCCATGTAAATGGTCCCCTCAAGATTACCATTCAGAAAGGCAGTCATGACATCCATTTGCCATATCTCATAATCATAAAATGTGGCTATGAATAGGAGTATCCTAATAGACTTCAACATGACAACAGGTGAGAAAGTTTTCTCATGGTCCACTCCCTCAACCTAGGTATAACCCTTTGCCACGAGTCTAGCCATAAAGGTTTGCACCTTTCCATCTACACCTCATTTTCACTTGTAGATCCACTTACACCCCATAGGTTTTACCCCATCAGGCTAATCCACAAGTTCCCAGACATTATTGAAGTACATAGACTCCATTTTCCAATTCATGGCCTTAATCCACTCATCTTTGTCAGCATCCTCCATTGCTAGCTTATAAGACAATGGATCCTCGATTTCATCATCAGAAATGATGTTTTGGGCTTTAGTAAAACCCATGTAGTGTTCTGGTGGGTTCACAACCCTCCCACTACGTTGAGGCAGTCTCAACTCTTGAGATGGATGACTAAATGAATCGATATGAACAACTCTTGTTGATCTATCTGTCTGTTCAACAACTCTTGTTGAACCCTCGGTAGTCTCACTAGAAATCTCATGTAAAACAAGCTTGCTTCATTGTTTATGATCCCTGATGTGGCCCTCTTCTAAGAAGATAGCATTTGTCAACACAAACATTTTATTCTCACTCTGTTCATAGAAGTATCCACCCCTTGTTTCCCTAGGGTAGCCTACAAAGAGGCAAACTTTCGAACGTGGTTCCGACTTCTTTGGATTAGCCACAAGCATGTGGGTTGGACATCCTCAAATCCTGAAGTTGCATAAACTATCTTTACAGCCTCTCCACAACTCAAAAGGTGTTTCAGAAACACTTTTTGAGAGAACGTTGTTCAAAATGTAACATGCAGTCTCCACTGCAAATCTCCAAAACGAGTCTGCAAGATGAGAATAACTCATCATAGACCGAACCATATCCAACAAGGTTCTGTTTCTCCTTTCTAATACACCATTCTGCAAAGGTGTACCTAAGGCCGAGAGTTAGGACGTAATTCTATGCTTTATCATATAGCTCTGGAATTCGAGATCTATATACTCTCTACCACGATTAGATCGTAGTGTTTTTATCTTTTTACCTAACAAGTTTTCAACTTCAGCCTTATACTCCTTGAACTTTTCAAGAGCTTCAGATTTATGTTACATTAGGTAAAGATACCTGTACTTTGAATAATCATCCGAATGTATAAGCTCCAAGGTTTCCTTGGCTCTATAACCTTTTCCAGTAAAAGGTCATTTGGTCAACTCTTTAAAAGTCCACATTTCAACAACTTCACAATCCTAATGAGGTTGATGTGACCTAACCTTAGATGACAAAAATGGGCATTTTCCTTAGGAGAAACTTTTGGTCTTTTTGCAGTTGTCGTCGTACCGAACATTTCAGTATTAAGCAAGGCTTTTATGACCAACAGCTTTAGTACATATAGGTTATTTTTCATTGAACCAAAACCAATCTCCATACCATTCTTGAAAATAAACACTTTACTCTCAGAAAAGGAAACGATATAGCCTTTTCAATGAGACAAGAAACCGAGATTAAGTTCCTCTTGATATGAGGAAGTACAAAAATATTATCCAGTAACAGATAACATTTCTTGTCCAAAAATAACTTCAGCCTACTCACAACAACAACTGAAACAACCTCACCAGTACCGACACGAAGAGTCAACTCTTTCTGTGGCAAGGTTTGCTAGGAACTGAATCCTTGGTAGGAAGAACTAATGTGGTTAGTAGCACCTGAATCAAGTATCCAGGCAGAATCATCATTCTCTACTAAATTTGTCTCCAAGACCAATAAATCACATTTACTGTCCTTAGACTTCTTCCTCTTTTGGAGAGTAATGGGATCAGTATCAGAACCTAAATAAGCTCCAAGTTCCATTTTAGAGAACACTTCTTGTTGATGAACACTTCTTGTCGATGAACTACATCAAAGTCAACAACACTTGCTTTCTCTAATTTGAGGTTATCTTAGGAACTGACACTACTGGTTTCTTTGTCATCCATCCCTTTATGCTCAAAAAGTAAGAACTGGTGTTCAAACAATTCTTGCAACGAGTCCATGATCTAACGTGCAATAACCATGTTCTCAACCCTTTTGGCCGATGCATCAGGTATGCTAGCCAAAATTTGAAGTTATACCAATGATTTAGCCTTCATCCACGCCTCATATGCATTATGAACGCTCTGCGATGCAGCAAGGGTCGGGACTTGAGGATACTAACCATGACAAGCTCGAGGTTGTTTACCATGAAATATGTTTTAATGAACTCTTTCCACTATATGAAATCGGTCAAACTAGAAGCATTTAATGGAAAACATTTATGTTGTTGAAAAAGAAACATATTAAGCTACATTAGGTTTTAAGAAAATACTCATTGAAAAACACAACATCCAATATTGTTTAGAAAAACTCAAATGAACCCCGTGTGACATCTAGTTTCACAGTGACACTTCAAAGGTTTAGGACCAAACCCGCCGAAGGGAGGTCAATTTATCCCTCCTCTAAATTGAGAAATTCTCAACCAGTCATTAATACCAGAACAACTCTTGCTCCTATAACGACTAGCCATCATTGATTTGGTCAAGAAATCATTAACTTGCTTAACAATTTTCTGTAAGTGTGACCTGTCATTTTAAGCACTAGAGTTCCACCCCAAGCAGCCAATCTGAAGGAAAAAAGTTCGATTAGGGAAAAAACTAAAGTGACCCTATCCATTTCTGGAGTTCACCTTGATATTGACCAACTGCACAAAATCCATCTGAAGAGAGACGCTCCAAGGGTGCCACGAAGGAGTGCAAGAAGATCTAACGGTGCGAACTAATGAAGGAAATTGTAGGATGTGTTGACACACACCCTTCACCCACATACTATAAACACTCTCTCCGTCCACCTAGATATTGAATCATGCAAACACCATCCGAAGGGGGATGCTCCCAGGGCACCACAAGTCCAAGCATGAATGTCACAGCATGAACATTCAGGAAGAAACGTGAGTGGAATCATTGACATATCATATATATCTCTTCCTCCCACTGAGTATTTTATAACCAAGGGTTAAATTTACTCAGGAAAAATATGGCTAAAAATTTTAACTAAGTGACTTTTTAGGTTTGCCCAAGAGTAACTTTTACCTTGGAAAGTGGAACAACTTTTAATCATCATTCATTAAACTCTTTAACAAAGTTTTTGCAACTGTCACATGCTTGCAGAAAATCTATCTAATTCACCTTTCCAAGTAGGTTCCCAGGTAAGGGTGTTCCATTTCTGTCAGCTTAAGTATCCCAGCCTAGATAGAACCTGCCTTAAATAAAGGTCCCTTAAAGATATATTTAATACAAATTTAATCTTTTATGCCAATCAATTTAATCCTATTAAACTGATTCAAAAGATTAAACTTAGGTTGCTAATCCCATTAGGGTCTATCTCAATCCAATTTTAATACCTTTTTAAAACATGAGTTTGCCTAAGTTTGCATGCAACTCTTTCTTATTGATTTTAGTTCTAATTTCCATTATAATGCTTATAACCGGAAAAAACCGAAACCAACCACAACGCGAAGCAAACACATACAAGGCATTCATAACATTTATAAAAAAGCCTAACTGTCATGCTCCATGCATTGTCCATTCATTCCTACTTTTATATAACACTTATATAACCAAGAAACGGACCAAGCTCACATGCGTCCATACACCCTTATAGTATAACTCTTATAATATAAAGATGATGCATGAATATGCTTACTGCATGTATAAATATAACTCTTATATTTCAGGATGCATGCGCATGCTTTCTTGTAATTTCATCATGCCAGAAACTATATTATAACACTTATAATATATTATGCATGAATAAAATCCATAACCTAAGGTGGGTTTTAACTCTATATGCCATACATTATGGCATATAAACAACATACATCTCATGTATATTAAATGAAATTTGATGAACTGGGATAATTTGCCTCAAAATCCTCAAAAAAACAAAGCTAACTATTACAAAGAGCAAAAAGTCTCCGGTTCAAACAGGCGAACGAGTCTTGAACCGTCCGGGCAAAGAAACGCGTCTCCTTGATCGTGTACCAAATCCAAGTGATCGCCTACATGAGAGAGTAAACTCTTTACTCAATCGTTTACCAACGCTTCCTAAGCTTAAACGATCGTGTACCTTTTACTATGCAATTAAGCATGAAGGCACGCGATCGTGTTGCATGCATCGTGCAACGCAAGCCTTAAGTGATCGACTAAACGACAACGAAGCGGTGAAGCATAATTGTCTAAAGGATCGTTGAGCGAGTATCAAGGTATCGTATACCACGTGATCGTGCAGTTAGTGACTATACGATGAAGCATGCTAACTACATGATCGTTTAGTGCGCGTGCTTTTTATTAAACGATGAGCATCAAATGCTCTACACGATCATTTACCTCCAGTGTCCACGCGATCGAGCAACCAACGCTACGTGATAGAGTAAATGCTTTACCCCATCGTTTAGCATTAGCTAAATGATCGTTTAGTAAATGCTACATGATCGGGCAGAACTTTTCTACACGATCGTTTAGCCAAATCCCAACAATCGTTTACCTTAGGCTACATGATACGACCAACCTTTGGTCATCTTCCTTAATGAGAACCACATCTCCATGCTTCAAAACTTCATCACAAATGACACAACAAACTCAAACACTTTGAATTACAGACTCGATTGCTTATTAATTATGCCCAAAAACACAGGGGTCCTTACAAATTAACACTTTGTAATAAAAAAAGAAAGCTTTAAATAGAGGCAATTAACCCGTAAACATTCATCAACACATCCACATATGTATTTAACACTTAAATGCAATGCAGAAACCTTAAAACCTACCACGGTTGAAAAAGAAGTTCAAAACAGAAGTGAAATTTGGAATATCAGAAGAACCTAGCTCTAACATCAATTGAAGGAAATCAAGTATGAGCATTTCCATGAGTAGCGGAAGGATCATTCCAAATTCCATTTGAAATTGAACATAAACAATTATAGTACAAGAACAGAAACTAATAGGTCATGCACAACACGAAATTACAGCATGCTAAGATAGAATACAAAGGATAGAGTATATGTACCTTTGAAGAAACATTCTTCAAGAATCCCTCGAACAGTCTCCTATGCATCCAACATGGCAACGCTTGAATTCAACGACCAGTACACAGCACCAACACAACGAACTCAACGAACGGCCTCCACGAAACCAATCGAGTCACACTCGATTCACGAAGTGAGTGAAGACACCACCACAATGATTACCTTGGTATTCTCAGTGTGAATGCAGAAGTTGTGGGCTCTGTATGAACTTGGCTTGAGGAAGAGACTGCGAACAACGATCATGTAGACGATCAAGCAAGTGGGAGATAGGAAGTTGTCTATCGTATAAACGATGTGCTCGATCATTCAGTAAATGACAGCTTATTGTATACACTTAGCCACACGATCATTTAGCTACGATCAGGTGATGAACTAATCAAAGATCCATGATCGTTTAGTATCTGCTAGCTATCGGTTAGTGAAACACTTTCACTTGATAGCTTATCCGTGTGAGTTATTTTCGAATGAGGCAACTCTCGTTTTAGGAAAACAATTTTTCTTTTATCTCACGGTTACCATAAAACCATCAATAACCTCTCACTCAATCACTTATTATAGAAAAAGATTTAATTATCAAATAATTAATATATTATAAATAAATATGATAACCAACTTACCATATTATATTTATAACCTATAGTTTTAATATTTCATCTCATCAAACATATAAACCATAGTTCTTTTTCTATTTTATGGTACTGAATGTAAATCATATTTACATTAATCCTCCATCTGATGTATCTTATACATCACACCAATTATCCATATATAATTGAATTTCTTCTTGTTAATTTGAAAACTTCAAACTAACTCCAAGAACTGATTCTCAACTTGAATCCATTGAGCTACCAAAGGGACCTTATGGACCTGTAGCTTGAAGTTCCAACGATACGTGAATAATTGACTAAACTCTTTAGTCACGAGATCCACCATCCATTAACTACCGGGCACTCCACTAAAGATTGACAACTACACTCTTCTCACTATATATATTTATGTGTCCATATCAACCAATCAATAGTATGATAACCCTTCACAGATTGCTCGTAAGTACAGCTGAGCCAATTTACCATTTTGCCCCTATAGTTACATCTAACTCCTTAACTACTACTGATTCCTCTAATGAACAATAAGTCATAGTCCTAATATGACTGGGTCCTCTCTTCCAAAGAGAGGATGTAGCCACTATGTTCAAGACCTGAAATCATCCCTTAAGGGAGCAATCTATCTACTTACCCCTGATTTGGGGAAAAAGTGAATTCTGTCTTGTGTAATTGAGTTCCCAGTTCCCCAATCAGATAAATCCCCAAAAAGGTAGGCTTGTTGAGTTGACAATCTAGCTACTCTCACCCATACTAATCAAAGGACCACCCTCAAAGGCAGGAGTTCCCAAAACACTCAAGATTAAGGTCATGTCATCTACGGTCATTTAAGTGAGATGTAAGTCTCAATTATCAACGGCGTTATATAAAGAGACGAATCATCTCTTGGTTCGGTCTTATACAAACTCTTTGTATAGGACACCCCCGTTTGCATGTCTCCACATGAATGGCCAGGATCAGACCTCCGTAGTAGTTCACAACACTTATAAACCTCTACAAAGTAGGTCGTATCCGTAGTGTCACCAGGATAAGATATCCCTCCTTAATCCGTATACTACAAACCTTTTAGGCTATTACTTAAGGCACGATCCACTTGTATATCTCATATACATGCTTAAGTTTACATACAATAACCACGAATGTATGTTTATTGGATATGAGTAAATGCAAATAAAATAACTCTTATTTTATTAATAACAATGTGCACAAAGTTTACAAATTACCAGACTCCGGGAGAATTAAGACACCAATCCTAACAACCTATGGTTATCCTAGTGAAATCTAAGTCTCTATTATGAACCACGTTATATAATGAGACTAAACATTTCGTGGTTCGGTCTTATACAAACTTCTTTGTGTAGAATAACTCCGTTCGCATGTCTAATACATGAATGATTAGGATCAAATAAATTGTAGCACTTTACAACATTTGTAATATCTACAAAGCAGGTCATACTCGTAAGGTCACCTGGATAAGGTATCCAGCCTTATCCATATACTACAGACCATTTAGGTTATCATTTAAACATGATCCATCTATATGTCTCCACATACAAGTTTAAGTTACAACGATAACCTTGGATGTTGGTTCATTGGTTTGTGGTTAATGCAACTAAAAAATGAAATAAAATATCATATATTTTATTAAATAAATAATGAGTTTGTTCAAAACATTTACAAAGTATAGGACCCTACGAGATTTAGGACATCAACTCTAACAATCTCTCACTTGACCTAAAGCTAGTGGGGTGTACATTATAGTCAAAATACAAAGTACACAAATAATAAACCACGACATAACACATGCCCAGTACAAATCTCCTACTTGCCCAAGCCTAGACGTGGCCTATCCCTTAGACCCATGCTCTGCAGGTTGCCTTCAAACACCTTAGCCATAAGGGTCTTTGTAAATGGATCAGTAACATTGTGCTTTGAAGCCATCTGCGTGAAGATCACGTCCCCTCGATGCACAATCTCTTGGATGAGATGATACTTTCACTCTATATGCTTCTCGCGCTTTCACTCCTAGGCTCTCGGGAATGAGCCACAACACCACTATTATTACAATAAAGTGTGATGAGCTTTGACATGTTTGGAACAACTTCCAGATCAGTCAAGAATTTTCTAAGCTAAACAACTTCCTTCGCGGCTGCACAAAAATGTTACATACTCGGCATCCATGGTGGAGTCAGCGATGCACCCTTGCTTGGTGCTTCTCTAGATTATTGCCCCTCCGTTAAAAGTGAACACAGATCCTGATATGGATTTTCTAGAATCCTTATCAGCCCGAAAATCAGAGTCCATATATCCCCTAAGGATTAAATCTTTAGAACCATACATTAGCATGTAGTCCATCGTTCTCCGTAGATAATTGAGGATGTTTTTAACGGTGGTCCAATGATCTGATCCTAGATTAGATTCATATCTACCGACTATCCCTACTACACAGCAAATGTCAAGTCTAGTACATAACATCTCATACATTAGGCTGCCTACAGCCAATGCATAAGGGATCTGTCTCATTTCCCCAACCTCTTGAGGTGTCTTAGGACACTGTTCTTTAGACAATGTAACTCCGTGCCTGAAAGACAATAAGCCTCTCTTGGAGTTCTGCATCGAATATTTGACAAGTATCTTGTCAATATACGATGCTTGAGACAGAGCTAACATTTTGGTCTTTCGATTTCTAAAGATCTAAATACCCAAAACAAATTGAGCCTCTCCCAAACCTTTCATTTAAAATTGGGTCACAAGCTAGTTCTTAATCTCAGTCTGTAAACCTACATCATTCCCAATGAGTAGGATATCATCTACATATAATACTAGAAAAACTACTGAATTGTTGATGATTCTTGTATACACAAGGTTCATCAACGATTTGATCAAAGCCATAAGATTTGATCACAGTATCAAACCTTATGTTCTAAGATCGAGAAGCTTCCTTCAGTTCATAAATGGACCGATTAAGCTTGCAAACCTTTTTTTCTTGACCTTGGGTTATGAATCCCTTGGGCTGCTTCATGTAAATGGTCTCCTCAAGATTGTCATTTAGAAAGGCAGTCTTAACGTCCATCTACCAAATCTCATGGTCATAATATGAGGCAATGGACAGGAATATTCTGATAGATTTAAGCATGGCAATAGGTGAGAAAGCCTCCTCATATTCAACTCCCTCAACTTGGTATAACCCTTTACCACTAATCTAGCCTTGAAAGTTTGCATCTTCCCAACAGCACCCTATTTCCTCTTGTAGATCCATTTATAACCTATAGGTTTAACCCCGTCAGGTTGATCTATAAGATCTTATATAGAATTGAAGTACATAGACTCCATTTCGAGATCCATCACTTTGATCCATTCGTCTTTGTCAATATACTCCATTGCCTTTTTATAAGACAATGGATCCTCAAATTCACTATCAGCTACCATAGCCAGGATTTCTGTTAAACCCATATAGTGAATAGGTGGGTTTGCAACCCTCCCACTATGTCGAGGTTCCCTCAACACTTTAAGTGGATTTAACCTACTGGATGATCCTACTTCAACAACTCTTGTTGAAGTACTAGGTTCTTCAACAACTCTTGTTGAAGATTCAGTAGTTTCTTTAGAAATTTCATTCAACACATCTTACTTCGAGGCTTGTGCTCCCTTATTTGGTCTTCTTCAAGAAAAGTAGTGTTTGTCGATACAGACACTTTGTTTTCTTTAGGATTGAAGAAATATCCACCTCTCGTTTCTTTGGGGTAGCCTATAAATAGGCACAATTTTGAACATGGTTCTAATTTCTAAGAATTAGCCTCAAGCACATGTGTTGGGCAACTACAGATTCTGAAATGGCATAAACTAGCTTTACGACCATTCCATAATTCCAAAGATGTTATAGCAGAACTCTTGGATGGAACACAGTTCAGGATGTATGCTGCAATCTCTATTCCACAACCCTAAAACGAGTCAGGTAAGAAAGCGTAACTCATCATTGACCAAACCATGTCCAACAGGGTTCGATTTCTCTTTTCTAATACACTATTCTACTAAGGTGTACCAAGTGCTGAGATTTGGGATACTATTCCATGTTTTATCTGAAGAATCTCATATCTAAGAGTTCCATGAGCGCGTTCGGATTGCTCTGATCTCACCGTGACCGAAATACACATTATACATTCAAAACATACAGATATGCAAACAAAATTTAATTAACGGCATGCTATGAACAAGATAAATAACAAGGGAGAGAGTTTCATACCATTTGAAGACGTTCTTCACACTTTGGACCTCCAACGCAACAAAAAACCTCCAAACAATCTACCAACGGCCAGTGGCAGCGTCAACGACAGCAGCACGAACAATCGCACGAACACACGAACACCGTGGAGATGACACCACCACTAAAGATCCCCAGGTATTCTCGGAGTAAAAACCCAAAGGGTGGTCTTTGGTGAATTTAGTAGAGGAAAGAGGAAACATGAATCGTGTAGGTGACAAGCAAGTGGGAGGGAAGAAAACGCTATCGCATAGCAAAAATGCTTATCGTTTAGGAGGAGCTACACGATCGTGTAGGATTTACTATACGATCATTTAGCTAAATCGACACACTATACGACCGTTTAGAGAAGCTATGCGATCGTGTAGGCGACAGTGTACGATCGTTAAGGCGCGAGCTAGACGATCGTTTAGGCGGAGAGTGCTATCGTATAGGCTCTCGTTTTACGTAAGCGGTCATTTACTATTCTTAACAACGAGTGCCTTTCTCTATTCTTTTGGGACGATTGAACAACGAACGATTCAAAAATGAAAACACTTTTCATTTTAATACATCAGTTACAATAACCGACGAATCGCACTAACCAACGTCCAAACGTGAATTTTGGATTAATTATCATATAATTAATCAATTAATTAATTAATTAATATAATCATATTATATATTTATCCTATAGTTTGATATCACATATCTACTATAGTATTTTCTCCTCTACTTGATATAAATCATATTTATATCTAATTTCCTCCAAAATAATGTATCTCATATATTTAGCCAATTATATTATATATAATTAACCAGTCCAATTATATCATATATAATCAGAATTCCTCTTGTCAATTTGAATATTTCAAATTAACCCAAACACTGGTTCTCGACTTTATCCAAGCTACCTAGGGGACCTGATGGACCTGTGGCTCGAAGCTCCAACGGTCTGTGAATAGCTGACTAAACTCTTTAGTCACGAGATCCACCATCCGTTAACTGTCAGGCATTCCACTAAAGACCAACAGCTGAACTCTTCTCACTACATATATACTGTCTCTTATACACATCTAGATGTGTATACAAACTCTTTGTATAGGACGCCCCCACTCGCATGTCCCCAACACGAATGATCAGGATCAGACCATCTGTGACAAGTCACAACACTTGTGACCATTCCACTAAGCGGGTCGCATCCGTAGCATTACCAGGATGAGGCTGTCTCTTATACACATCTAGATGTGTATAAGAGACAGGTTTAACTGAGTTCCCAGCTCCCAAATCAGACGAATCTCCAAAATGGTAGGTTTGAATCGGTGAATTGGCCACTTGCACCCATTCAAATCAAAGGACCGCCCTCAATGGTAGGAGTTCCCAACTCACTCAGGATTAAGGTCATGTTACCTATGGTCATCCTAGTGAAGTGAAGTCTCTATCATGAACGGAGTTATATAACGAGACGTTAACACTTTATGGTCAGGTCTTATACAAACTCTTTGTATAGGACGCCCCCACTCGCATGTCCCCAACACGAATGATCAGGATCAGACCATCTGTGACAAGTCACAACACTTGTGACCATTCCACTAAGCGGGTCGCATCCGTAGCATTACCAGGATAAGGTTTCCCTACTATATCCATATACTACTGACCATTTTGGTTATCACTCAAGCCATGATCCACTTGTATGTCACCACATACATGTTAAGTCACATACAGACAACCAGGGATTTTATGTTTAGTGGTTTTGGTAAAGCAAATAAAACAAGAAACTGAGCAAAAATACAAGACGTGCAGTAAATATCATATATTAACAACACATGTGTTCGTACAAACTGTTTACAAACTATAGGACACGAGAATTTAGGGCATTAACCCCAACACTATCAAATAGTTCTGGAATGTTAAATCCATGAACTCCCACCTCGATCAGATTGAAATGTTTTAATCGTTCTATTTAATGAATTTTCAACTTCAGTCTTGAACTCTTTGAACATTTCAAAAGATTCAGACTTATGTTGCATTAAATAAATATACCCATATCTTGAATAATCATCAGTAAAGTTGATAAATATTCATATCCTCACTTACTTTGCATTCATCGGACCACAGAGGTCTGATTATATTAGCTCTAAAGGTTCTTTGGCCCTTTGACCCTTTCCAGTAAAAGGACTTTTAGTCATTTTGCCTTAAAGGCTAGACTCATAGATAGGTAAAGAATTTTCTTCTAACTCACTTAAAAGTCCATTCTTCACCAACCTCTCAATCCTATTGAGATTGATGTGTTCTAGTCTTAGATGTCGAAGTTGGAAATTTTCTTTAGGAGAAAGTTTAAGCCTTTTATGTTGAGTTATTATAATCTTAAACATTTTTGTGTTATGGAGAGTGTTAGTTGCTAACGGTCTTAGCACATAAAGATTATTTTCCAATTTTGCAGAACAAATATCAACACCATTCTTAGAATTGAACACTTTATTTAAAAGAAAGTTGATAATATAAGATTGTTCAATCAAACATTTTACAGAAGCAAGGTTCCTTTTAAAATCAGGAACTACATGTACATTTTCTAAAATATGAAATTTGTTCTATAAAGTCAATCGGAGACCTCCCACAGCCACAGCTGAGACGTCATGCCTAGTTCCAACCCGCATCATCATCTCACTAGCATTTAGTTGCCGCTAGGAACTGATTGCCTGAAATGAAGAATAAACGTTGTTAGTGGTCCCAGAATCTATAATCCAGACATAATCATCATTCTCCACTAAGCAGGTTTCCAATACAAGTAAATCATATTTACTTTGCTTGGCCTTCTTCTTTTCTGCCAAGTATTTGGGCCAGTTCCTCTTCCAATACCCATTTGGTTGCAATGGAAACAGATTCCCTTTGCAGCCTTAATTGGTCTTCTGCTTGTTTGAGCAGCAATTACAGGGTTAGCTTTCCCTTTTCCACCCTTTTTCTTCTTCCACTTTTTGTTGCCGGGCAAAGAAGATACAGACTTAGTCCCAGAGATCGAACCTCTATGGAACTTCTTAGAAGATGAAGCAACTTTTGCTTCACTCTTCTATTCCTTACTTTTCATTAAGGATTGGAAGGTATGTAGCTCATTGAGTAGAGTGGTCAGATTGTAATCAATCCTGTTCAAAACAACATTACTACGGAAATGTAGGAAACTTTCAGATAAATATTCCAAAATGAGCTAACTGACAGGCTTCATCGATGCTAGACCCATTCATCTCCACCATGTTGAAGTGGACCATCATGTTGAGAACATGTTCTCGAACAAATGCCCCTTCTTGCATACAGCCATTGAAGATGTGTTTCAGAGTGTCATGCCTGAGCTGTGCGGATAGTTTTCCGAACATTCCCCTCAGGGACTCCATGATCTCACGGGCTGTGAGCATGGGCTCATGCTTCTTGGCCAAGACTTCATTAAGACTTGCCAAGATATATGCTCGGGCTTTATTGTTTGCCCGTGTCCAACGCCCATAAGCTTCCCAAACATTTCGAGGTCCTCCATGAAGACAAAACAAAGATAATCGATGATGAGTATTGCGTTGATTGTGTTTTTCCAACTAGTGTAATTTTCACCCGTTACTTTATCCACGGTGAGCAAGTTTAATGTAGCGGTAGCCATAATAATTAATTGCTAAAATAGAACAAGCTATTTACAATTACTTTACTTTGCATTAAACCATTCATACAACCAATCAATTTTAGAAAAACTTTAATGTACTCTAAGTGATATCTAATTTTGCAATGATGTTTCAGTGAGGCAAGACAAAAGTCACCGTAGGTTGATCAAGTGTCCGTTCACTGAAATGAGACATTCTCAATCATTAGACTGAAACAACACCTTGTTATTGCGACTAACAGTCACCATTGTTCGGTCCAGAATCTGTTAACTTACTTAACAATTCTTGTAAGTGTAACCCCTCATTTTAGGTTCTAGAGTTCCGCCCCAATGAGCCAACTGAAGGGAAAAATCGATTGGGACATGAAACTAAAGCAACCCTATCTATTTCTAGAGATTGAATAAAGCGTCATGCAACACTGCCATCCTTTAGGGGGACACCCATAATGCCACGAGGTGATGCATGAAAACTTTATTTAACCTAATGAGAGAGACCGAGGGATGTGCTGTCACGTCTCGCTCCCACTTACTATAAACACTCTCTCCATTCACCTTGTTATTAACCTATCCAGATGCCACTCGTAGAGGGACACCCATACTGCCTTGAGGTCGAGTGTAGATCTCACGGTGTGAATTTATAGGAAGAAACGTGTAGAGGATAAATGAAATATCATATACCTCATTTTCCTTCCACTGAGTGTTTTACCTAGGGTCAATTAACTTAGGAAAAACCCGGCTATTGATTTTAACTAAGTAAACATTTAATTTGCTAAAAAACACACTTGTCTTTTATGATTAAATAATTTTGATTGAAGTCTCATTGAACTCTTTAATAGACTTTAATCAAATTTTCATGTATGTAACAAATCTATCTAATTCACCTTTCCAGGTAGGTTCCCAAGTAGAAGTGCGACGTTTCAATTAACTTAAGTTCCTCAGCCTAGACAGAACTGAAGGAAATCAGAGATTTCCATGAGCAGCGGGACAAGACTATTCCAAATTACAATCATGAATGAACATATATTTACAGTCGACTTCAAACAAGCGGTTATACAATTCATACAGAGGAATTACAGCATGAAAAACTACAATGCACAGAAAGTAAAACTCTATGCACATATGAAGATGCATCTCCATGCTCCGTTGCACGACTGCTCGATCAACAGCAACCACGAATGCTCGATCTACACGACCGCGACACATAAACGAACACAGCACAAACACTTCACGCTCATCCTCAACGAACGGCCTCCACAGCACCACGAACAGCCTCCACAAAACCTCGACGGTGTCAAGTTGAGTCTGACACCACAAACAAGGCGACCTTGGTATTCTCGGTCTGAGAATCCAGAGGGTGGGCTCTGTACGAACTTGGTATGAGGCAGACGAACGGAGGAAACACCAATCGTATACATGACTGAACAAATGGGAGATGGTTGAGACCTATCGTATAGGTCGATGCCCAAGTGTTTAAATAAAGCTAAGCGATCATCTAGCAAAAGCTATTCAATCGTTTAATTTATCGTTTAGCTCGATCTGTTGCCTACAGACTCTACATGATCGTTTACTTTGGGCCAGTAATCGTCTAGCAAAACTATGCGATCGTTTAGTAAATACTACATGATCGTTTAGCTCGCCACTGCACGATCGTTTAGCTCGCCCAGCCGTTGTTTAGTAAATTCGTATTTACATGACGACTATATGAGTTTCTTTTGCGCGGAGAGAAAAATCTCAAAAACAACTTTTTAGCATTTGTAAAACTTATTTTCAAAATAGGAAAAGCATTTCCCTTTTAAACTCACGATTACCATGATTCAATAACCATCCACTACTTTGGTTATTTAAAAGAAAAAGAATTAATTATCCAATAATTAATATTATTATAAACATATGATAACCAACTTATCATACTATGGTTATAACCTATAGTTTTAATATTTCATCTCATGAAACATATAAACCATAGTTCTTTTTCTATTCCATAGTACTTAATGTAAATCTCATTTACATCCATCGTCCATTAGATGTATCTCATACATCAAACCGATTATATTATATATAATCAAAATACCTCTTGTCAATTTAAACATTTCAAATCAACACCAAGAACTGATCCTCAACTGAATCCATTGAACTACCAAGGGGACCTTATGAACCTGTAGCTCAAAGTTCAAATGGTACGTGAATAACTTACTAAACTCTTTAGTCACGGGATCCACCATCCGTTAACTGCCAGACACTCCACTAAAGACCAATAGCTAAACTCTCCTTACCACAGATATATTATGTGTCCATCTTAACCAATCAGCAGTACGAAAACCCTTCACAGATTGCTCGTAAGTACAGCTGGGCCAATAACCGTTATGCCCCTGTAGTTACATTTGTCTCTTTAAGTACCACTCATCCCTCTAATGAACATAAGTCATAGTCCTACTATGACTAAGTCCTCTCTTCCAAAGAAAAGTAATGGCCACTATGTTCAAGCCCCGAAATCAGCCTTTAAGGGAGCAATCTCTCTACTTATCCCTACTTTGGGAAAAGAGTGAAATCCATCCTATGGATTGAGTTCCCAGTTCCCAGATCAGACAAGTCCCCAGTTCATTGTGATAGAATTACCGCATATACATTCAAAACATACTAATATGCATTCATAATGCTAAAGAGATCAAGAAATCATACCAGATGAGAATTTCTTCTTCATAGCGAGTCTGAAAACCAACCGTCTACCTCGAACAATCACCACTCGAACAGAAGGAAATGGAGAAGACAACACCAATTAGAGCCCTCAGTATTCTTGGAATGAGAATCCAAAGTGTGGTGTTGTTCAGATTTGGTAGAGAGAATGAGGAAGAGAGACCATACATAACGATCAAGCAAATGGGAGAATAGGTCTTCTATCACATAGACAGGATGCTTGATCGTTTAGGTGAAGTATACGATCGTGTAGGAAAAGTAAGCGATCGTCTAAACAATCGTGTAGGAAAACGTCAGTGATCCTGTAAACGATCATGTAGGAAAAGGGTGAACGATCGTCCAAAAGATCGTGTAGGAAAAGCTAAGTGATCGTTTATACGATTGTTTAGTAAATACTAGGAGCTAAACAATCACTTAGGAAAAAGGTAAACGGTCGTTTAGATAATAACGCGCTAAAGTATTGTCACACCCCGCCCCAAGCCCAAGGAGAGGCATGATATTAACTAAAGCTACCACTTATTGACATTATCTTACTAGTTTCCTTTTATAACCTTATTTACATACAGCAGCGGAAATGTCTTACATGCTTTATTTAAAACTAGTTTACACATTCAAGTTACATTTACAAGCGAGACACTACCCCGACTACCCATCTCATTTAATACTACTTCTAAACTTATGGCAGACCTTGACAAACACCGCAACCTAGACTCGTTAGCTACCTGCAAGAGAAACACAGAAACAAACCATGAGCTTTTCAAAGCTCAGTGAATGGAATTACAAACACAAGTCTTTTACAGATCACAAGTATTATCACGAGGTTCCCATGCAAACCTCCACCATACTATGAAGCTTTTCACAAACCTACCTACACACACGGTAGATAGTTAATATTCATATCTAAAAATATCAACCTATGTGCAAATAGTTCTCCCTTTCATGGGCTCAAAAGCTAGGCATGTCAGCTCTCTGACCATCCCATTCAAGGTTTTTCCATCCCACAAGCTCAGGAACTAGACCCATCGATCCCCTGACCATCCTGTAAGGATTTATCTTGGGCTCAGGCTCTAGGTCCACAGACCCCCTGACCATCTCAACGTCATACTCATCTCATAACATAAAATACAACATATCAACTCAAAATATGCTTAAAAGAGTAAAAGAAGAAACCACTCACAGTGACCTGTTGAGATCTTTCTTCCCAGTTCACCCAGTTTCCCTTGTTCCTTCGCTCGACCCTGTTTCAGGATTTAAGCTTAGATTACTCACTCTTTCGAGCCTTATCTCAAGACATTCCCTTCTTCAAAAGTGTGTGAAAATGTCTTGAATATATTACCTTAAAGTTTCGCCTTGAAATTCCTTGGCAAAATTTCCGAGTCTCAAGTTTATTCCTTCTGGCTTGACTGTTTCCTCACTGGTGAGCATCTCTCGATTTTCCTTGAATTTGACAGCCTTAGAATTTTATCAAGGCAACCCTCACACTGAATCTACATTTAATCTAGAAACTTTTGGTCTAAAAATCACCTGATTTGCACTAGTAGTTTGGAAAAGCTTCTTGTTTGAAGTTAGCTTATACGTCTGCCCTTACAACCCTGTTCCCTTCGGCACCTTTGCTTGTACCTCCGCTCGAACAATGCCTTCCTTCCTTCAAATATCTCTTATTCTTTCCTTTCTTTGTGGTTTTTATGTACTTAACTGATTTTTGGATTGAAGTGAGGCGCTCTGCCCCTTTTATAGGCGTCTAACCCTTCTCCTTTGTCCGACACCTTTTCCATTGATCATAACCAGGTGTACTTCTCGCACCCTGCCAACTCCCAGCCTCTTCCACCTTCTGCTTGATGTGTCTTTACCCTACATTATCAACACAACCCTCATATCAACGCAACCTTAGGTGTCTTCCTCTTCCATAGCCAGCACTTAAGGCTTAACTTTGCATGTCTTCCTGTGCATCCACCTTATTTGCTTAAGGCCTAAGATTTCTTCCCAATAGGCCACATGTCCAGATGACGACATGGAATGCATTCATTCAATCTCATATGCGCCCATCTACCACAAGTGTTTCCATTCACTTCATTTTCATTCATCCAATTGGCATAACATACCTACGTCCGGACACCACCCCTTAGCGCATGCGTCCATCCTATCTTTGCATTCTTGCAGTGTCCTTTAAATCTCCGCATAATGCCCTTCCATCCATTGTCGCCTAGCGCCTTTCCCTATTCGGGACATACTTTCCTCAGTTATGCCATTTTCAATTAGCGCAACCTTACCTTGTGCAACCCATTAACACAACTTGGTCACATATGCTAGATGCTCGTAAGGCTCATCCTTAGCCGCATGCCCTCTACCGCATGGCTTACCTTCGCCTTATGCGCTCAATCTACGATTATGACCAACCCTCTTCCACCGCATACTCTTTGCTCAAGTCTTGTCCTATGCGCTCACATACCCTCGAATGTTCAACGCATAGCACATCGTCAACACATAACAACCCTCTGTACTGCAAGCCTTAGCAATGCAAGTCATTCCACTATGCGCTTGCCATGGCTCGTCTCATCACCACATAGCTCATCATCTAATACTGTTGCCGCATACCACCAACGCATAGTACCGCCGCATAACACCAACGTATAGTATCGCTGCATGACACCAACGCATAGTGTTGCTGCAAACCATTAGCGCGTAGTGCTGCCGCATATCATCGTGTAGCATCGCCGCATACATGATCAATTCACGCACACATCTTCAGCACCTTGTGCCTATGTTCACACAACTATGAGGCTAATGCATGCTTTACTAACCTCTCAAACATCGGCTGCCGCATGCTTAACCCCGCATAAAATTTCCTCTTGGCCATACTTCAGTCTCTTTCACTACCAAAATATCCTTTCAAATTCCAATGGCCAATGCATTATCTTCTACTCAGCTATTTTCCTAACCTCTAACGCACAATTCTTAACCTCATTTTATTAGTTAAGGCTTATTTCAAAGCTACTTAACAAATCTATTTAAACACTTATTTTTTTCCTACTTTGTACTTAGTTAATCCCTTTTATTTCTGGTTTTAAGTAGAAAAATGAAAGTTCGGGTTTCGCAGGTATAATCGGTAAGCGATCGCTTAGCAATATCATATATCTAAGCGATTGTGCAGGTACTATCGTATGGGCACTGATTTTAAACGATGATACTATCTTTTCAGAATGTCCGCGCACCACGAGATCAACACACCATTAGCTATTTATAATGCACTCATCCGTTATTTAGAACAGAAAAGGCGCCTTCCCATTTCCTTTATAACCGTCCAATGAATGTGATCATCATATTCATAACATATAATAAATATCATATATTAATTATAATATTTTCCTCTACTAGATATAAATCATATTTATATCCAATTTCCTCCAAATTAATGTATATCATACATAAAGTTAATCATATCATATTTAATTAACTCTTTCAATTATATCATATATAATCGAACTCCCTCTTGTCAATTTGAACTTTTCAAATTGACCCAAAAACTGACTCTCAACTTGTATCTAAGCTACCAAGGGGACCTTATGGACCTATGGCTCAAAGCTCCAACGGTACGTGAATAGCTTACTAAACTTTTTAGTCACGATATCCACCATCCGTTAACTGCAGGCACTCCACTAAAGACAAAAATATATCTATGTCCATAGATATATATCTATGTCCATTAGATATAACCAATCATCAGTACGATGACCCTTCACAGATGCTTGTAATTACAATAGGCCAATTTACCGTTTTGCCCCTGTAATTACATCTTCCTTCTTAAGTACTATTGATCCCTCTAATAAACAATACAACATAGTCCTACTATGTGTGAACACCTCTCGAGCCATGAGAAGGTGCGTGGCGCCACATCGTTTAAGCCCTAGAATCAACCCTTAAGGGAGCTATCTATCTACTTACCCCTACCTCGGGGAAGAAGTGAATTCCACCTTGTGTAGCTGAGTTCCCAACTCCCAAATCAGACGAATCCCCAAAATGGTAGGTTTGAGTCGGCGTTCTGGCCACTCGCACCCACGCAAATCAAAGGACCACCCACAATGGCAGGAGTTCCCAACTCACTTAGGATTGAGGTCATGTTACCTATGATCATCCTAGTGAAGTGAAGTCTCAGTTATGAATGGTGTTATATAACAAGACGTTAACACTTCATGGTCAAGTCTTATACAAACTCTTTATATAGGACGTCCCCGTTCACATGTCCCTTACACGAATGATCAGGATCAGACCATCTGTGACAAGTCACAACACTTCTGACCATTCTACAAAGCGGGTCGCATCCGTAGTGTTACCAGGATAAGGTTTCCCTCCTATATCCATATACTACAGACCATTTTGGTTATCACTCAAGACATGATCCACTTGTATGTCACTACATACATGCTTAAGTTACATACAGATAACTAGGGATATTAAGTTTATTGGTTTGTGGTAAAATAAAAAACATCTAAATGTGCAAAGTCAAGTAGTGAAGTAAATACCATTTATATTATACATCACAAGTGTTTGTACAAATTTATTTACAAACTACTGGATACGAGACTTTAGGGCACAAACCCCAACACTATCTCAATCATGTTTTAAAACAATTTTAGAAAATGATTATAACCTAATGTTTGCATGCAACTCTTAACTATTGATTTTAATTCTAATTTTACTTAATTATAACGATTATAAATAAATGAAATGATTAAAACATTCATTGCATGTTTGACATACTTTAGTTAATCATAACATTTATAAATTAATCTAAGGTAGTGTCATGCTTCATGCAATCTCAATTCATTACTTTCTTATATAACAAGGTAATGAATCATTTTATAACATACTTCCATACATCATTCTACCATATATTGTAACAATTATAACATAAATGATGCATGGATATGCTATAAATGCATGCATACATATACTATAACATTATACTATACGATGCATGAGCATGCTATATAATTTAAATCATGCATATACATATATTATAACACTTATAATATAAAATGATGCATGAATATAAATGCATAACCTATGGTGGATTTTAAAACTATATGACATACATTATGACATATATAATAAACATACAACACATGCATATTTAATTAAAGTTGATGGACCAGGATAGTAAATCTCAAAACTGGAAAAGAAAAGGATAAACTATTACAAAAGATGAGTCCATCAGTTTAGAACAAGTGAACCGGGTCTTGAACCACTCGCTTTGAAGCCTTGCAGCTTGATCATGTAGCAAACTCATAATCATCGAGTAACGTGCGTCAAGTATAGACGATCATATAAAAGCGATCGCGTAGCTTTTGACTATGCGATGATCATGAAAGTCCACGCGATCGTGTAGTGTGCATCGAGTAGCGCATACCATGCGATCATGTAGCTAAAGACTATGTGATGAGCATGATAGTCTACATGATCGAGTAGCGTGCGCTGAGCATCGTATACTATGCGATCGTGTAGCTACTGACTATGCGATGAGCATGATAGTCTACACAATCTTTTAGCAGGCATGCCTTGTGTCGAGTATCATATACCGTGCAATTATTTACCCATCGAGCGTCTATGTGTTCATGCAGCCAACATAACACGATCGTGTAATAACCTTACACGATCACCTAGCATTTAGCAATGCGATCATTTAGCATATGCAACACGATCATATAGAAAATTCTACACGAACTCATAGCAAAATCTAGACGATTGTTTAACTCCAGCTACATAATGCATCCACCATTTCATCTTCTCCATTGAAACACACTACAACCTTCACATCTGAAGCTTAACGAACGACTCAAAAACAAACAAATACAGCCTCGATTGCAAGTTTTATGCCCAAAAAACGCAGGGGCCTTTACAAATTAACTTTTATAATGTAAACAGAAAGCCAAAATAGAGATTACTACCCTGAACATCCATCAACAACCATCCACATACATTCAACATTTAAACGCAATGCAAAACTTAAAACCTACCAAAAACTGTAAACGATTTCAATACAGAAATGGAATTTGGTACAGAACTATAACTTGGCTCTGATACCAATTGAAGGAACTCGTTTACAAGGAGATCGATGAGCAGAAGAAAATCGTCCAAATTCCATTTAGATTGGAAACATAAATTTACAACAAACATACAAAATATGCATTATAAGTTAAATTACAGCATATTTTTTAAACAACAAAAAGGGTTCAAGTGATTATACCTTTGAATAACACTTCTTCTAGTACAACCCTCGAACAGTCACGAACTTTTCAAACAACAACAAAAACTTAAAAACCATCTTTAAGAAAATCACGAACCAAAAGGTAGACATAACCACTGGGATTCTTCGGTATACTTGGGGTGAGAACCCAAGAGTTGTGGGCTCTGACTATTTTGGTTAGAAGGGAGTTTATAAGTTTGAAGGAGAAAGACGATTGAGGAATAAGTATTATCGTATAGCAAAGAAGCCTCAATCGTTTGGTCTCTATATTCTTGTCGTGTAGACTTGTTTCGTATGGTAAAAAAGAAAAAACTATGTTTTCATTTATTCCATTTTTCCATAAAAAGCACTTAATCACCCACTAAGGTGGTTAGAGAGAAAAAGGGATTAATTATCCCAAAATAATAAATAATATAAATAAATATGATAACAACTTATCATATTATATTTATAACCTATAATTTTAATATTGCATCAAATATAATATAAACTATAGTTCTTTTTCTCTATTTTATGGCATTTAATATAAATCATATTTATATTAAATTTAACAACTATGAATCTCATTCATAGAAAATATATTTGAATCACATTCAAATATTTATTCCTCCAATTAAACTATAATGTATTAAATACGTTATGTCAATTATATCATATTATGTATAATTGAATCAATTTAATTATATCATATATAATTAAATTTCTTCTTATTATTTGAACAATTCAAATTAACCAAAAAATTTATCATCAACTAAATCCTTTTGAGCTACCAGAGAACCTTATGGACCTGTAGCTTGAAGCTCCAACTGTACGTGAATAATTAATTAAACTTTTTAATTACATTATCCACCATCCGTTAACTATCGGGCACTCTACTAAAGACCGACAACTGCACTCTTCACACTACAGATATATTTCTGTGTCCATTGGATATAACCAATCAACAGTACGATGACCCTCACAAATTGCTCGTAAGTACAGCTGGGCCAAATTACCATTTTGCCTCTATAGTTACATTTAACTCCTTAAGCACCACTGATTCCTCTAATGAACAATGGATCATAGTCCCACTTGTTGGGGTTGATGCCCTAAAGTCTCGTGTCCTATAGTTTGTAAACAGTTTGTACGAACGCTTGTGTTGTATAATATATGATATTTACTTCACATCTTGTTTTTTGCTCAGTTGCATGTTTTATTTGCTTTATCACAAACCAATAAACATAAAATCCCTGGTTATATGTATGTAACTTAAGCATGTATGTGGTGACATATAAGTGGATCATGTCTTAAGTGATAACCAAAATGGTCTGTAGTATATGGATAGATGAGGGAAACCTTATCCTGGTAACGCTACGAATGCGGCCCGCATTGTGGAATGGTAACAAGTGTTGTGACTTGTCACAGATGGTCTGATCCTGATTATTCGTGTAGGTGACATGTGAGCGGGGGCATCCTATACAAAGAGTTTGTATAAGACCTGACCACAAAGTGTTAACGTCTCGTTATATAACACTGTTCATGACAGAGACTTCACTTCACTAGAATGACCATAGGTAACATGACCTCAATCCTGAGTGAGTTGGGAACTCCTTCCATTCAGGGCGGTCCTTTGATTTGTATGGATGCGAGTGGCCAGGTTGCCGATTCAAACCTACCATTTTGGGGATTCGTCTGATTTAGGAGCTGGGAACTCAACTACACAAGATGGAATTCACTCCTTCCCCGAAGTAAGGGCAAGTACATAGATAGCTCTCTTAAGGCCTGATTCCAGGGCTTAAACAATGTGGCACATAGTTGGACTATGTTGTATTGTTCATTAGAGGAATCAATGGTACTTAAGGAGTGAGATATAACTATAAGGGGAAAACGGTAAATTGGCACATCTGTACTTACAAGCATCTGTGAAGGGTCATCGTACTCATGATTAGTTATATCCAATGGACACATAAATATATCTATGGTAAGAAGAGTTCGGCTATTGGTATTTAGTGGAATGTCTGGCAGTTAACAGATGGTGGATCTCGTGGCTAAAGAGTTTAGTCAGCTATTCACGTACCCTTGGAGCTTCAAGCCACAGGTCCATAGGGTCTCCTTAGTAGCTTGGATAAAGTTGAGAATCGGTTTTTGGGTCAGTTTGAAATGTTTAAATTGACAAGAGAGAGTTCGATTATGTATTGACTAAATGTATGAGATACATTATTTTTTAGGAAATTAGATATAAATATGATTTATATCAAGTAGAGGAGAAATTACTATAGTAGTATATGATATTAAACTATAGGTTAAGAATATAATATGATTATATTCATTTATTAATTAATTAGTCGGTTATATGATAATTGGCTAAAAATTTCTCCTAAATCGTGCGATAGTGGGAAAATCATTTCTGATTATTGTAACAGAAGAATAAAATGAAAATTGGTTTCATTTTGCAAAAAATTCAAAAAAGTCACTCAAGGTGTGGAAACGTCACGATCGCTTAGCTGAGAGCCTATACAATAGCGCCTTATCACCTAAACGATCGCACACCCTGCATATTAAACGATCGCACGCGTTCTCTAAACGATCGCTCAGTTTCACTAAACGATCGCTTAGCATGCCAAGTTTTCTAAACGATTGCTTACTGTTTACTAAATGATCACTTAGTAAAACCTACACGATCATGTACCTTTCTATAAACGATAAGCATCCGACTATAGATAGTCACCTACTATCTCCCACTTACTTGTCATTCTACACAATCGTTCTTTCCTCCTTCCTCTACCAATTCCATCAAAGTCCACTCTTTGGATTCTAACTCCGAGAATACCAATGGCTTCAAGTGGTGGTGTCGTCCCCGGTTGTTGCTTGTTCATGTGTTGTCATTCGTGCAGATGATCGTGTTGTTGGGCGATAAAGACCGTAGACGGTTGCTTCTGCTAGATTGAGTTCGAAGTGAAGACAATCTTCAACTGGTACGTTTACTCAATCTGTTGTTATTTAATTGTTAAAGCATGCCTATAAATAGTGTTAAAATGCATATCTGTTTGTTAGAATGTGTGTGTAGTAATTTGGTCACAATGAAATAGGAAAGATTCGAACGCGGTCATGGATACTGTGGTATCAGAGTTCCTTTAATTGGTATCAAAGCCAGGTTCTGATACTCCAATTTCATTAATTCAACGAATTGCATATACATTCACGGTGGGTGCATATCTACTCTCTATTTAATTGTTAAATTTTCTGTGGATATGCATATTAATGGAGTTTTCTGGATGTTACCTCGTTTTGATTTAATTCTTTTGCAATTTCGGTTAATTGTAAAGGCCCCTGCATTTTTTGGCACAATTAATTGTTATCGAGTTTGTAATTCAGAGTCGGTTTGAGTCTTGAGTCGTTCGTGAAGAAGTTCGGAGCAAGGGTTGTTGTTCTTCGAGGAAGAAGACGATCAAGGGTTGATTGAATCATGTAGACGATGGGGTAAGCGATCGCTGAGTATCGGATGCTCGAGTATCGTTTAACACACGCACGCACTAGGCAATCGTTTAGCTCAGCAAGCTTCATCGCTTAGTAACTGACTAAACGATCTCGGAGTAACGCACGGTAAATCGTTTACCTTTTTCCGCATTAAGCAATCGCCTAGACGATCAGGTTTCGCAGCCTTGTTGTCATCTAAGCAATCGTTTAGCTTTTGCGCTATCATCTAGTGTGCGCTAAACGATCGTTTACCTGCAACGTTTACTAAACAATGGAGTTTTGCTGGTGGTTTAAGACCCAGTTTTCCTGTGAATCGGTTTGCTCGATGAAAAATGTAAAAGATAGAGTTATTTCATTCCTGTTTTTGTAAAGTTTCATCCTAGTCCATTAATCCTTGGTTTTTTACATGAGATGTATGGTTATTTATATGTCATATGGTATGCACATATAGTAAATCCCACCTTAGGTTATGCATTGGTCATGCATCATCTCTTTATTGTAAATGTTATAATTTAGAGAAGCATGATTTAATTACGTAAAAAAGCATGCCCATGCATCATATAATATAAGAGTTATATTTATGTATGCATAAAAAGCATTGACATGCATCATCTTTATATTATAATTATTATAGTATAAGGGTGTATGGAAAGCATGTTTGCTTGGTTATTATGCATATATAAAAGTTATGTATAGTAATGATAGGACATTGCATGAAGCATGACACACAGGTTTCATTATAAGCGTTATAAACACCTAGTTGTGCGCATTGTAATTTTTTAGTTGTTTCTTTTTAATGGTTAAAGAGAAAGTAGAACTAAAAGCAATAAGAAAGAATGCATGCTCACTTAGGTTTAATTCATGGTTTTAAAATGTTTAAAACTTGGATAACATAGACCTAAGATCATGGTTCTAATATGATTAGCAACCATTAGGCTTTAATCTTTTAATCAGTTTAATAGGATTAAATTGACTAATAAAAGGTTAAAGTGTAGCAAATCTATCTATAAGAGACCTTTTGTCTAAGGCGAGTTCTGTCTAGGCTGGGGTATTTAAGTTGATGGAAACGTAATACCCCTATCTGAGAACTTACCTGAAAAGGTGAATTAGATAGATTTGATGCATGCATGCAAGTTAAGACAGTCCATTAAAGTGTTTAAATGTGACTACTTGAACTTGTTCTTTTTTCATAGACAAAAGTTGTTTATGAGTGGACTTAAAAAGATGACTTAGACTAAAATCATTAGCCAGATTGTCTACGTTAATGAACCCCTAGGTAAAACATTCAGTGGGAGGTACTTAGGGCATATGATGCTTCACTTAAACCTTTCACGTTTCTCCTATATAGTCCACACCGTGAGATCTACCCTCAGCCTCGTGGCACCTTTGGTGTGTCCCCCTAAAGGATGGTGTTTGGGTAGGTCAATATCAAGATGGATGGAGAGAGTGTTCATAGTAAATGGGAGCGGGAGGTGCGACAACATACCCCTCGGTCTCCCTCGTTGGATTGAATAAAGATTCTACGCATCACCTCGAGGCACCCTGGGACTGTCCCCCTATAAGATGACAGTTTTGCGCATTTCTTTATTTGATCTCCTATAAGAGGATAAGGTTACTTAGTCTCTTGTCCTAATCTGCTTCTTCCCTACGGTGGGCTCATTAGGGCGGGACTCTGGCACCGAAAGCGAGGGGTCACACTTATGCGAAATTGTTAAAAGTTAACAATTCTGGATCAAAGAAATGATGGTTGTTAGGTTTAGTTCCAAGAGTTGGTTTTGCCTAATAGTTGAGAAGGTCTCATCCCAGTGAAATAGCATCTGATCACCCCACCGGTGATGTTTGTCCTACCTCACTGGGGCATCATTGCAAAATAGAAGTCTTACACTTAGGGTACTTGAAACTGTTTTGCAAAATTAATTGGTTAAAATGTGGTTTAGCAAAATTTGATAAAAGTTTTGTTTGTTTTTTCAGCAACAATCTTTTAAAAATGGCCATAGCCACAATACCTTTACTTAGCGCCGAAAAATTAACTGGCGATAATTTCTCAACATGGAAACACATGATCATGACAATACTGATCATCGAGGATCTCATGTTTGCCATTACGAAGGTCTGTCCTCCTATTCCAGCTCTGAATGCCACTCGAAAAGTTCGAGAGGCATACGAGCCATGGACACGGGTGAATGAGAAGGCCTGAGCCTATATCTTGGCAAGTCTTTTTGAAGTCTTGGCCAAGAAGCATAGGCCCATGGTCTCAGTGCGTGAGATCATGGAGTCCCTACAGGGAATGTTTGGACAACCGTCTAAACAGCTCATGCATGAGGCTCTTAAGTATATATTCAACTCCAAGATGGAAGAAGACACTTTTATTCCTGAACATGTGCTTAACATGATGGTCCACTTCAATGTGGCGGAGTTGAATGGGTCTACCATCGATGAGGGTAGCCAGGTTAGCATAATCCTACATTCTTTGCTAGAGAGTTTCCTGCACTTTGTTAGCAATGTGGTTCTTAACAAAGTGAAATACAACCTTCCAACTCTCCTCAACGAGTTGTAGACCTACCAATCTTTACTAAAAAGTAAGGAGGGGAAGAAGAGTGAGGCAAATGTTGCTGCATCTTCTAGGACATTCCATAAAGATTCAACCTCAAGAACGAAGTCTGCACCTTCTACTTCTAACTCTGCAAAGGGCAAGAAGAAGAAGGGTGGTAAGAGAAAAGGGAAGGTGCCTGCTAACATGCCACATGTCGCCCCAAAAAGGCGTCCACCGCCGGTTGAGAAGGGAAAATGTTTCCACTGCAACGAGGATGGACACTGAAAGAGGAACTGTTGTACCGCCCCAGGCCTAGGATTCGGAATTTGGCCCCTGATGGCTCCAGCATTCCCCTGTGACCTGGTTATGTCATCCTCCCTTACCTTGAATGTTTTTTTAGAAGTGAAAGTTGTCCCCATAGGATTTTCTCCGAGCTAAGCACGCTTAACTTTGGAGTTCTTATGATTGAGCCACCGAAAAAGAAGGTGCAACTTGTTGGTATAGGTGGTAGTAACTTTCAATTCTTTTAAGCCTTTCTTAACCATACTTTCATGTCCTCAGGATCCCTCTCATTCAAATGTGATATTGATTCATTTATGTACCCCTCCTGAACTCGAGTCGTTACAACTGTCCCCGCTGGCTGAAGGAAAAGAAGGCCACCAAAAGGCCAAGGCTGATAAAGGTAAATATGATTTACTTGTACTTGAAACTTGTTTAGTGGAGAATGATGATTCTTCCTGGATAATTAATTCGGGCGCCACTAATCACGTTTGTTCTTCTTTTCAGGGGATTAGATCCTGGCGACAGCTGAAGGCTGGTGAGATGACGATGCGAGTTGTCACCGGGTACGTTGTCTCAGCTGTGGCAGTGGGAGGGCTCCAGTTATCTTTACAGAATAGATTTCCAATATTAAATGATGTATATATTGTTCCTAAACTTAAGAGGAACCTTATTTCTGTAAAGTTCTTGCTACAATGTAAATACGTTGTTTCTTTTAATGTGGATAAAGCGTTTATTCATAAAGATGGTGTTAATATTTGTACAACATATCTGGAAAGTAACTTGTATGTGCTAAGGCTGTTAGCCATTAGTTCCCTCCATAACACAGAATTGTTTAAAACTGCCATAACTCAAACTAAACGTCGACGTATTTCTCCAAAAGAAAATGTCCAACTTTTGCACCTTCGATTAAGGCACATCAATCTCAATAGGATTGAGAGATTGGTGAATAATGGACTTCTAAATGAGTTAGAAGAAAATTCTTTACCAGTGTACGAATCTTGCCTTGAGGGTAAGATGACTAAATGACCTTTTACTGGAAAAGGTTATCGAGCCAAAGAGTCTCTTGAGTTAGTACATTCTGACCTTTGTGATCCTATGAATGTGCAAGCCCGAGGTGGTTATGAGTATTTTATCAGTTTTACTGATGATTACTCTAGGTATGGGTATGTTTATCTTATGCGGTGGAAGTCTGAATCTTTTGAAAAGGTCAAAGAGTTCAAGGTTGAAGTTGAAAATGCATTGGATAGATAGATTAAAACACTTTGATCGGATCGAGGTAGAGAGTTTTTGGACTCAGTATTCCAGGACTATTTGATAGAACATGGAATCGTTTCCCAACTCTCAGTGTCGGGTACACCTCAGCAAAATGGTGTAGCAGAAAGGAGAAATAGATTTTGTTGGACATGGTTCGTTCGATGATGAGTTACGTTTCCTTACCGAACTCGTTTTGGGTTTTCGCAATGGAGACTACAATATACATACTCAGTTGTGTTCCCTCCAAGAGTGTTGCGAGAACACCTCTGGAGTTGTGGAACGAGCGTAAAGCTAGTTTGCGTCACTTCCACATTCTCACTGATATTTGAGGATCGAAAAAACTCCACGAAAAAATTTGTCGAGATGCTCCCCACCTTATCCTCGTCAACCTCTCAAACACCGTTATCATCCAAAATGCCATCAATCCGATTTCTCTTCTTTTGCTGAGAAGCTTTGGCAAGAAGCCACTTAGTGTTTCTATCTTCCCAATTTAACCAATCTTCCCTTGATCTGCTTTTCCAGTACTGTTCTTCTGCATCCAGCAATTTCTCAAGATCTCTTTCCGCTTTTTCAAGCTTGGAAACCCACTCCCTATCCGAAGTACTCCAGAGAGCAGTAATCTCTTCTTCCTTCCTTTTGATTGCAGATTTCAAAGACTCGTTAAGCCTGTCTTTGTTCCACTTGATGAGGTCGTCCAGACAGGCTTCATTCTATCTTGAAAAAAATCAATCTCTTCCCTTCGGCCCCTTCTCTGGCTATCCTTAATAATGTCTCTACACTCCTCAAACTTAATCCAACCCTCTTTAAATCTAACAGGTTTAACTAATTTTCTTCTATGGCAACACTTTCGTGGAGAGTCTAGTTTAGCTAAGATGGGTCTATGAACAGAACAATGGAAGTTTATATGACTAACCTTAATGGAGTTGAATCTAGAATACATCTCGTTGTTCACCAAGAGGCGGTCAAACCTCTCCTTAATGTAGCGACCTTGACCATCTTTCCTTGTCCATATAAAAATATTACCACTCTATCCTATATGGCTGAGCTTGCAAGCTTCGATGGCTTCTCTAAAATGATCCATTTGACCATGATTTATAATTACACCACCAGACTTTCTCATTTGAACCCATAATCTCGTTGGAATCTCTTCATAAAATCCATGATAATTTCAGCACCCCCGTTAAGCCTGGAAAGCAATCTCCACATTTCAAAGTGTTTTTCCTTGATGAGGTTTCCATAAACTCTAGTGAACTTCCACCACCCAGCCCATCCTAGACAATCGCTCGATATGACCCAAAGAAAAAGAAGAAATGGCCAAATTTATGCTTAGATTCTACAGAATAAAAAAACCTCCACTTTTACCTTTAATCGGGACTATAAAACCACCGTCGAAACCCAAATTTATCTTCACCTTCTCCTTGATCTCATTACTACACATAATATTTGATAAGAACACAATTCTGGGATTTACCTTTCTAACGTCATGTCCAAGGGCTCAGAGCATTCAAGGATTCCCCGTTGAAAATGTCCTAAAACTCGCCACTCGTATTTTTTAAATATATTCTATTTTGCAATAAAAATATTATTGAGGCTTCATTCAATAAAAGTGTTATTAAAATTGCATTCTGTTATAAAATCTCATAAACAAACCCATGACTATATTATGAATACCTAAACTTTATGTAAATACAAAAAAGAGGATCAAGTTTTAGTATATGGCCAAAAAGGTCTATAAGTATATGGATGTGGTTGGGCACCTCATCTTGGAGACACTATGGATGCGACCCACTTTGTATATTGATACAAACGATGTGTTTCCAAAATCGTTCATGTGAAGACATGCGAGTGAAGGCATCCTATGCAAAAGACATTTGCATAAGACCGAACCACAAAATAGTCACTTTTCTTTATAACAATCGTTTACTGTTGAAATTGACTATTTCAAATCGATGACCTAAGTTAACTCGATCTTAATCCTGAGCTAACTATGAACTCTTGTTTATTCGGGATTATCCTTTGATCTACATAGGTGAGAAGTTCAACATCACCGTTCAATAAGCCTCCCATTTTGGGGATAAAACCAGATAGATAGTTGGGGACATAGTCCTGCAAGAAGGAATTCATTTCTACCCATCCTAGGGTTAACAGACAGGTTGTTCCCTTAAATACTGATTCCTGGTCTTGAACAAAGGGGTCCCGCCTCTCATGGTCGAGAGGGACATGGTTTATAAGTTGGACTATAAACCAATTATTCAATAGAGGATTAATGGGAGCGATATATTTACAGGGGTAAAATCGTAATTTTTCCCTAACTATAAATACGAACAACCTGTGAAGGATCGACTTATTGATTATGATTAAATCAAGTGGACAGAAATATATCTACAATAATGAGAGTGTAACTACTGAGCTATAGTGGTATGTCTTGGTAGTTAACGAATATTAATTAATTCGGTCTAAAGAGTTTAGCCAATTAATCTCAAATCGTTGGAGCTCATGATCTGTAGGTTCATAAGGTCTCTCTACTAGCTCATAAAAGATTAAACATTGAATTAGAATATTGAGTGAATTTGAAATGTTCAAATTCAGTTTAGGATTTGAATGCCTAACCCACTTGTATAATGCTCTTTGAAGTGTCAATCAATTGTTTATTGAACTGCTTGCATGCTTAATCTGATTAAAAAGGTCAAGAATTAATCAGTGTAAAGTGGATGCAATTGAATTTTAAAAAGAAAATTTTGCTCCAATTTCTTTTCTCTCAAACCCTCTTCAAACCACTTCCAATTCCATCTCATTTAAGAGTTCCACCACTCAATTCAAGGCTGCGATTAATAAAGAAGACACTCTTGGTAGTCTACTGAAGTGATTGAAGGCCAAATTCGTGGAGCTTGCAAAGATTAAGTAGAAATCTACAAGGGTATTAAAACTGAAACCCTATTGTTTTGAAACTATGACTTTGCATGCTTGTTACTTAAATTAATGTAATTAGAGTACTTAACGATTCTGTTAGCTTTCGTATATTGCATGTTTACTCTAACATCCCCAAACTTTGAAAGTTCCAACATAGGATATCCATGGCACCGATCTCCCTCCATCTAGATTGATAAAAATTTAAGATTTAAATTTATAGAATTAATTCAAGATTTTAATTGATACAAAATTTTGGAATATAAATGGATAAATCCGAAGCTTTTTATTGTGTTGTACGATTAATGGAGTAACAAATTTGTGAGCATTTCTCCATCGCCACGTCCACACTTCAACACCGACCATCATTCAAACAACTTTTGTTGTGTTTCAATTGCATCCGATAGTTTTATGTGGTTTTTTCTCCACGATGTCAATCTAAAGGAAATTTATTCATTTTAGCTTAAATTTTTAAAAAGCTCAAAATATATATAGAAAGGTTTGCTCCAATTGAAGAGATTATTATATCAAATCCAATCCCTCGTTTGGTAATCATTTCAGTTTTATGTGGCAACTATTTCGTTCTTTGTTTTTTATTTTTTAAAAAATTAAATTTTCTCTTCATTTCTTACAATGATTTACATCTTTCTTAAGTATAGTGGTTTAATTCATAACCAAATTCCAAAAATAAAAATAAGTTTTTAAAAGTTACTTTTTTAAGTTTCAAAATTTGACTTAGATTTTTTAATCATTGGTAAAATGTAGATAACAAATGAAGAAATTTGGAGGTAAAAATATTGTTTATAAGGTTAATTTTAAAAAACAAAACTAAAAAACCAAATGGTTACCAAAACAGGGCCTTCATTTTTTGCTTTTGGTTTTTCAAAATTGAGTCTATTTCCTCTTCCATTTATTACAATGATTTGTATCTTTCTTAATTATAATGGTTGAATTCTTAGTCAAATTTCAAAAACAAAAATATGTTTTTAAAAGTTACTTTTTAGTTTTCAAATTTTGGCTTGGTTTTTAAAACTATTAGTAAAAAGTAGATAACAAAAGAAAAATTTTGGAAGTAAATGTAGTGTCTATAAACTTAATTTTCAAAAATAAAAACTCAAAACCAAATAGTTACCAAACGAAATCTTAATTAAAATTTATATTTCATTTAATGTTACCCAAATATTTAATTGACATTAGTATTATCTTACACGATTAATTTTAAATTTTATGGATCAAATAGACATCGATTTTAAATCTCAGAAATCAAAAAGGTATTTAGGTACTATGATAGTTTTTTTTTTATATANAACCCTCCTCTTCAACCTCTCACCTTCAACCCCTACCCCACTTCAAAACACTCCTCTGGTCAAGCTGGCTCCACCGCGGACGGCGGCTGCCCATTAGATTCTTCTTCTTCATGAGTCTTAAAAATTATCTATCCATTCCCATTTTCTTCTTCCCAACAAATTCATTCCATCTTCTTCTTCCTAATCTCCAATATTATGATATATTATGATGATTTGATATTAAAAATTTATAGACTACGGACGTATTTGAAATACATTTTTAATTTGATTAAATTGAGAGAGATCATGAAATCAAATTTGTTTTACACCCTATTGAAATTAATTTAAAGTTTATTTCAAATTGTTGGGTGTTAAAAAAATTGTTCTCGATTGTAATTTTAAGAATATATATATTTTGCAAAGGTATAATTAATTGCAACAAAGATAAGAATACCTCATGTAGCTTGATATTAAAGCACAAACAAAACTCTACCAAAGTTATAAGACTGAGACAAAGTAATCGACGAACTACAATTCATGAAACACATTCAAAAGAGAAGAACCTACTTAAATTCTCTGATCAAATAGAAGCCTCGAGTTATTTAGAAGGAATTTTCGTACGGATGACCTCTTTTCAGGAATATGAATGAACAATGACCCAAGATTAAAAAATGCTTGAAAAATGGTCATGTGAAAGTACCGACTTGTCCCCAAAATGTATGTGAGGGTCGAACACTACCATGATTTCTCGTTCATTCTTCTCGCTCCTCATTCCTTCCTCTTACTTTTTCTCTTGTTCTTCATCAACATGGCAACAGACACTTTTTTCTTTAATTTTTTTCCTTTGTTCGGATTCTTCTTTTAGTTTCTTCTCACTCTCGCTTTTTCCTCTCACTCTTTGTTCTCACTCTCACTTGTTCCTCTTGCTCTTCATTCTCACTCTCATTTATTCCTCTCACTCATTGTTTCTAGCGAGAGAGTGAAAGAAAAAATTGCAGAACGAAGAAGGAAGGGGAAGAATGCAGACTAAAACAGAAGAAGAATCAATAGAAGAAGCAGAAGAAGAAGATTATGAATTGCAGAAGATCGAGGGATTTTTTTAAAAAAAAAAAAAAAAAAAAAGTTCAGATCAAGAGCGAGACCAAGGGAGAAAGAATTGATATGACTTTGGTAATTTCACTAGGGGATGATATAAGCAAAAGGCAAAAAAATATATATATATATTTTCAAAACCCATGTCAAATTTCATTTGGGCCTTCTATTTTAGATCATCCATGTCATTTTTCTCACTTAGAACAACAAAGGAACACTTTAATCTGAACGAATTGACAAATCACCTAGGGCGCAAGGTAGCAACATGAGCACAAAAATTACCCTCCAAAAGTGATAGATAATAGCACATAACAGATTATACTTCTTAAGACCTTTTGTCGTTGATGATTGCCTACACTAAAATGAAAATTCAATCCAACTCAATTCCCCATTATGGGAGCTGGGAGCAGCCATGTGCCATAAGAATGCAGCTTCAAATAGACAGACTAAAAGCCAAATAAAGAATAAATAGTCTCCAAACTTAACTCCATTGTTACACAAAGAATACAAGGTTGTGACAATATTAAATAAAGAATCGATTTTAAACCTAATTTATTGAGATAATCTTAGATTCAAATCATACATGATTTTGAATAAAATTCCATCTTCAATGGGAGAACTATTATCAAATAAGAAATTAAATTATCAATGTGATCATAATTTAATTGGTATCATCGTGATTAAAAGGTTGTGGTTCGAATCTTTCTACGTCTCTACTAAAGAAATATTAAATCAAATCAAAATTGGAAAAGGGGGAGAAAAAAAAAAAAAGAAAGAAAGAAAACATTCCAATTTCACTTGAATATGAAAATTTTCGCGAAATCAAAATTTTGATCACATCCAGAAAAAAAATATATCAAAATTTTATTAAATAAAAATCTATATTAAAAATCTATTCCCAATTAAGAACCTCAAATCAAAAAATAAAAACGTGAACAAACTTCACATATTTTGTTTCCCTTTCTTGAAAAAAAAAATAAAAAACAACAATTTTGACCCTAAATGGAGAAATGTTGTATCAATTTGGAGCTATACTTTTAATCTGATCTTGTTAGAATCATTAACATTAAACTTTAAAAAAATTGATGCATTTTTAACTGAAAAATCTCTTGTTCGCAATATTATTAGGAAAAAAAAAATTCTTTACGTATTCAATGAATTAAATTTTAGAGAAAAACGAAATTGTAGCTTTCTTTCTTTCTTTCTTTCTTTCTCTTTTTTATTATTATTATTATTATTTTTTTTTTTTTTTTTTGAAATTTATGAAGTTTAGCAAAATTATATTATAGTTAATTTGTGCTTTGATAAGCTTATTTTTTTTGCAAAATTAAACTCTATTTTATTGATATTAATATGTTACAAAGTTTTTAATATAATTTTTTTTAAATCTTAAACTAATAATGGTATCAATTTATATCATAAGTGTGTCAATTTAAACATGAAACTAATAATTGTATTAATTAAAATCTTAAACTTTTGTAAGTATATTATTTTAAATCTTAAACTTTCATAAGTATATCAATTCAAATAAAGCTTAATAGAAAGTTTAAATTAATATATTTATAAAAAATCAAGGTTTAAATTAATATAATTATTAATTTAAGATTAAAATTGATACTCCTCCAAACTTTAGAGATATAAATTGATATTTATCCAATTTTTTTATCGAAGATTCGCGCCCACATACTAATAATGAAGAAAGTAATTATGATATCAATTTATTAATAAAATTAGATATTATTAAATTAGGAACCCAATTAGATAAAGTTGTTTGTGCGATGACACAAATTTGTAATATTTCTATCAAATGGGAAAAAAAATAAAATAAAGAAAAACAAAAATAGGAAAACGAACTGGAAACCGAGAAGGAGAAGGAAATGTGCATTGGAGTTATTATAAATATACTCAAAGAACCGACAAATCATCTCATTATTTGGCCACACCGTACAAAGAAATTCACTAACAATTACCGGCAACCGGCAAAATTATGTTGAGAGAGGATTTCATAGAAAAAATCTCAATTTCCAATTGGGATAAAGGCAGTGTTTTAGGAAGAGGTTCTTTTGGACATGTTTACTTAGGAGTCCCTAACAAACCTTATCTTGCCAATGTTGCAATCAAATCAGCTCCTTATCAAACCGCTTGTTCTCTTATTAGAGAAAAAGTAGTTTTGCAAAAATTCATCGGATGTCCCGAAATTGTTCAGTACATTGGAGAAGCGTTAACGGTCAATACTGATGACAACATTGTTTACGATTTGATATTGGAGTACGCTGCTAGTGGAAGTTTAGCTCACCTGATCAAGACACGTGGAAGGTTATTAGAACGTGAAGTGAAAGTGTATTTACGAATGATATTACAAGGACTTTCTTGCATTCATGCTAGAGGTTATGTGCATTGTGATCTCAAACCTGAGAATATTCTTGTATTTCCTATTGGTGACAGGAAAAAAATGAAGCTAAAAATAGCGGATTTTAGGCTTTCAGAAAGGTATTTTGGTAAGAAATTAGAAGAGAGTGGCAAGTTAAAGTTTAGAGGGACGCCGAAATATATGTCTCCAGAGTCTCTAATTGGAAAGATTAAACCTTCGCTTGATATTTGGTCTCTTGGATGTGTTTTGGTTAATATGATTAGTGGAAAATGTGTTTGGAATGATTGTACGACTAGAGAAGAAGTGCTTTTAAAACTTATGTTTGAAATGAAGACACCAAATATACCAGAAGAATTGTCTTTTCAAGGAAAGGACTTTCTTCAAAAGTGCTTTGAAAGAAATCCCAAAGAAAGATGGTCAGCCGACATGTTACTCAATCATCCTTATTTGGTAGAAGAAGAAGATAGTATTGAAATGCTTCCAATTTTTATTGGTCTTTTAACCATAATGATCATAGTCGCCATTCTTTTTTAATTCCTTTGGTCTATTTTCCAAAGGTTTAATGAAATATAATTTTAAAGAATGATTTTTATTGTTAATAAAAGTTTACTATTTGAGTGTGGTTTTATTATTTTTATGATAGGTCGGGATGTCATTCCCCATCCCATCCCCACTCTCCATTTTATTCTCCATCCCATGAAATTTCCACAAGAATCGGGACAAGGATTGTAAAAAGTCAATTAATTTAAATCACTAATGTGGGTAAATTTTAATTAAATAATTAACTTTATCACTAAATTGTTTATTAGGGTTAGTTTTATATGACAATTTAAATTTAAAGATAAATTACTCAAATTTTGGTCTAAAAAAGCTAATTAATTTTTTTGGTAGAAAGAAATAAATATAAATCAAATTATTCACATATATAATCTAAATTTAAACATTCAATTTAAACATATTCATTATGTTTCCCAATAAATAATCAAATTTGAAATTTAAATGTAATATTTATATAATAATAATAATAACATAACATTAGATAAAATGGCGGGCCGAATGGAGAATGCATTCCCCGTCCCGTCCCCGTTTAACTCACGGGAATTTTTCCCCCACTCCCTATCTCATTCCCGACCTAATCAGGGAATCCCCGCCCCATTAGAATAGTGGGGAAGATCTTGAGGTAGTCTATAACAAGATTTGGAGAAGTTTGCAGTTGAGAATCAGGATTTGAAGAAGTTCTACAAAGGTATGGCTTGAAACCCTCTTGTTTTAGTATGAGCATGCTTTAGTTTCTGCCAAAATTAATGAGTTGGAAGTCTCATTGATCTTTGATTGCATTCCGCTGCTTGCTGATATACTCTAACAAAAGAATCATCACTAAGATTCTTCATCTCAAAATTCTTTTTGAGAAACCTCTTAGTGTCATGCAAAAAACTACACCATTACTTGCTATGAGTATGTCATCGACATATAACATGAGAAAGATAGATTTACTCCCACTGAAAGATATCTATATACATTTGTTGATCAGCTTCGCTGTAAGGAGAGAGAAATTAAAGAAAATAGAACTTTAATTTTTTAAATAAATAAAGATGGATTTAAATGAGTAGATTTGGGGGAAAATATCTAAAATAATTTAATTAATATTGAAAAGTTGAAGTTAAATTAAAGTTTAATTTCGATTCGTTGTAATTATCGATGAGATTCAGGATGAATTACCAAAACCAAAATTTAAAGTTTAGCTAAAATAATATAAGTCAAAGTGAGTTTGGCTCATTGGTATTGATATGATCTCTTATTGTTGAACGCTTCAATTTGGCCACTGAAGGATCGACAAGAATCAACCATTTTTACTCATGCTAATGCCCCAAAAATTCTTGGATTTCACGAGATTCTAATAACGTATATAAGAGGAAAGAGTGGGCTTCTTCAGGCTCTTCCTATTACAATGATTGGTCAAAATAATGAGTCACCATCGATATCAGATATATATGAGATCGCCACATTTTTTATTATAAAAAAAGTTCTATAATATAATTAATCAAATTCTATTATTGACTTATGTCATTTGAATGAGTACTGTACTTCATAGTCTTTATATAGTCTTTCTCATGCACCTAGAGAACTGATTCTTCTTGAATTGACACCATAACAAGATTTATGCGCATCAATCGAAAGGTGTCAGCAGGTTCACGGAGGCAGGAGTGACTGCAATGAACAGAAATCTCACTCACCGAAAAAGCACGAGATAGCCGAAATATGAAAAGAAAACCACTTTAAATAAATACAGATTAATATTGAGAATCCGGCAAATTTAGTTCATTTTGTATATGTTGTATCCCTCGTGGGCGAATGCCAAAGTCCGAAAGGTATGACCAGTTTCCAGGTGAAAGCACTTTTGGTAATGGCTTTTCAAAAGCCTTAAGAACGAGAACTGTACCAGGCTACCTCAACCTAGCTGCTTACCAATGGGGGACAACCCGACCCATGGTGAAGTATCAATCAAAACCTATACTCCATCTCTACTTTTCTAATTTTGTAATTTCAAATCATCAAATTCAGTCTTTCTACTTTATACAAATCTTTAAATTACTCATTCTAGTTTTCAAGTTAAATCTTTTTTTAGTTGGTTTAATAATAATAGTATTTAGGGAAAGAAAACAATTTTTTTTTTTTTTTTTTGCAATGGTATTGTAATTAAAGTATTGGGTGAAAAGATCGAATCTCTGACCTCGAGACCAATAATATAAATACTATGCCAGTTGAACTACGCTCGTGTTTGCAAGAAGAAAATACAATTCATGTTTCCAAAATTTATGGAGAAAAAAGACATTAATGATTTTCTTTCTTTCTTTCTTGAAAAATTGCATAAATCAAGGCGTGGACATTTCCAAAATTTATTGGAATTGGAGACTAAATTTAGACATTCAAGGGTCGTTTGGGATAAAGAGTTAGTTATTATAGTAACCTAGATAAGTTATAATAGTTTGTGTTTGAGGTGTAAATTATTTTAGTTTGAGTTATAATATGGGTTTGAAGTGCAAATTATTTTAATTTAACTAAGAAAAAGTGAACACTGCAGTAAAAAATAAAAAAAATTGATGAATGTAAAATAATAAAAACTATAGCAAATAATAAATACGATAGCAAATAAGAGTTTTGAAATAGTGTTGACGGTAGTTAATTGAGAGTTTTGAAATAATATTTACTGTAACTAGAGGCGGTTATTATAGTCTTAGGATAATCTTTGAATCAAAATCTCCTCAATGATTAAAATAAACTTAATTCTATCGATGACGATCAATATTTGACAAGAGTATAATGAAATATGACCTATCTTTAAAATCGAAGTACTGCAACTTTTTGTTGAAGTGAAATTACGAAATCCATCAACACGTGTTAATTAATATTTGACTTCTCTTATTACTTGTTGAATTTTATTTTTAAAATTTTTTTTACATGTGTATGAGTCTTCCTTCAAACATACGAAATATAAGAATTACATCAATAAATTACAAAAAGTGGAGAAAATTTAAAAGGAGAGAACTGCACATCAAGTTGGATTCCATCACTTGGTAATGATGTAAGGTAACAAATTATAGAATTTATGATTTTAAGAGGTGAATCATATTTCAAAATAGTCATCCTTGAAAAAAAAAAATTTTAAAAAAATTCATAAAAATAGAAAGTGATAAACTCATAGTTTAAATTTTCAATTTCAATTTCCCTCCAACTTCTCACAATTTCGAAATTTCAAAATTTTTTTAGTTTTATCTTTTTTAGAAATTAGTTACGTTAATTCAAAAGAAGTTTTCTCTTTTACGACAAATATTTATTTTCAACCAACTACATATTTTCATTCAAATATATTCTATTGAATTTTTTCATCATTTCCTCTCAAACTTGAATTAATGTAAATTTTGTAATATTCATCTCATTTTTTCTCAGAACCTATCTTGTAAAGTTTTCTTTTTCTTTTTTCATTTCCAATATGTTGTGTTATGTTTAATATTATGCTTTTTATATTTCTCTTATGTTTAATGTTAGGGAAAATTAAAAGGATATTGTCCCTTTAGAAACTATTTAGGAAAATATTGTTGTTTTCAAACTATTTGTAAAAATATTGTTTCTTTTTTTTTTAAATAAGTCTAGGTCAAATTTTCAACCCTCGATCTTCCTTTCTTGTACGTCGAACTTGCCCTTCCTAACATGATTATTGAGTCTGTTTAATTATCATTCTGGAGACCTTCCTCTATCAAAATATCGTATTTCTAAATTTTCATAAGGTCCCCTGGAATTCCTTCCAATGCTTGTTGTATAATTTTTACAGATTCTGTCATCTCAGCAAGTCTGACTAAATAACGAGCTAATGAATCTCCTTCTTTTTGCCACTAAACTTCCCAATCAAATTCGAGAACGAGATTATAAGAGAGAGCGATATTTTGAGCGTGAGCGAGAGCGAGATAGCGATATTTTGATAGAGAGCGAGAATACCGTACAAATTTTCTTTTTTTTTCTTTTTAATTATTACACATTCCACCTTCTTCTTTCTAATCTTTTTTTTTTTAATTTTCTATTTTATAAAAAACAATTTCTAAAAATATTTTATTATTTTATTTAAACTCTAAAAAGAATAAATTAAGAAAATACTAACTCATAAAAATAAAAAAATTTAAATTAAATATCTCATTTATATAAAAATAATTACAAAAATCAATGTGTTCCATGAGGCGGACGTCGTCGATTTCGAGCTGGTTGTCATCGTCGACTTCGAACTTGAGATTGCTCGGGTTCTTCTTGATGTTGCTCTAGTACCTCTGCAGGCGCTTCATAATATAAATATTCATTATGCTCTCCACGACCCCGTCCATGCACGTATGAAGACGAAGGATCAGCCTCTGAGTCATAATGTCCTAAACCAAATTCACAACCTCACGGAGTCTACTGTTGTTCGATCTCCATCTCTCGACCAAGGCTGTGATCATATGCCAGTCCAATTGAATAAATCCTACCTCTCGATGTCTGCAAGATATTTCTCCAGTAGTACGATCTCGCCATACAACATATGATCGATGAATGGACTGGTCGTACAAAACATCAGGATCAACAGGTCCTGGGTTTATCTTGACGCTCCAATGCATCCCTTATTTCTGCTCTTCTTTTCTCGAAATAGTTCACGCATTTAAAGAATGTTATCTGAGCAAGAGCATTTATAGGCAACATCCGAGCTCCTTTGAGGACTCCATTTATGCACTTTGATAGAATTGTCGTCATCCACCCATATCTGAATCTCCATCATGTGCTTGAGTCCATTGCTCTAAACTAATGTTGTCAAAAAAAACTTAGATAGCTCCGATTTATTCCTTTGATATCTTCAATTTCTTTGTTGAACTTTTGAATTTGAAACTGACACCCGACACGATAAACATAATTTTTCAATGAATTAAATTTATACTTTTTATTGAAGTTGCTGACGATATGTCGTAAGCATAAACAATGGTGACATTTTGGTCCCGTCCAAATTTTCTAGGTTGTTCACTGCTGCAATTATACTAGCATGTCGATCTGAAATTAAACACACCTCTTCGTGTGTTACAATTTCTCTCAGGTATTTCATACTTAGTGATCTCGAACAAGCCATCATAATGAGCAGTACTGTTCATGTAACAAGTGGCAAGCATTCGGCATTCCATGCTCGCATTTTATGGCATTTTGCTCACATTTTACCATGAACTACAAAGATTTTATTGAGGACAACGTATGCTGAATGTTACTCTCCTCAATTTCAACCTGTACCGCATGAAGATTACTGGATCACGCACCCTAATATGTCTGTCTTACATCCTGATCCATCGTTGTTGAGAAGACCTGGTAGACCGAAAAGTTCACGTTATCACAACGAGATGGATTAGACAGAACCAGCCACTCGACAACGATGTGGATTTTGTAACTAGTTAGGACATAATCGAAGGAAGTGTCCTTTGTTACCAAAACGGGCTCCAGATAGTTAGGGATTGAATAATAAATAATTTTTTTTATTATATATTCATTTTATTGTATATTCAATTTTTTTTTTTTGTAATCAATAAAGTTTTACATTATAATAATCTAATATATTCAATTTATAGTATAATAATAAAATATATTCAATTTATAGTATAATAATCTAATATATTCAATTTAATCAATTTATTGTCTAATGATTATTCAATTATAGTATAATAATCTAATATATTCAATTT